>NC_056509.1:48541810-48549040 GCF_014905685.2 Nematolebias whitei
GACAGTGGTTTGGACATGTCCAGAGGAGGGACAGTGGTTTGGACATGGAGGTAGTTGCAGTGAGGACAGAGTGAGATGGACTCTGTGGGTCTATGGAGACCCCTGAGGAGGGAACAGCTGAAAGAAGATCTGATTTTATTTCTGGACGTTGGTTCAGCTTTAACAGCTCATTAAAGGGATATTCTGCTGAATTTCAAGTGTCTTCCATCTAACAAGCTTTAGTAAGAACATCTGACTGTTCAAACCTGGTCCAGGTCGTCCTGGACCCTGAGAAGAAGGTTGTGATTTGGGTCCAGTATGACTCGTCTAAATAAAGTCATGTTTGATCTAGAGCGGTTCCAGTGTGGTCCAGAAGTAACGCAGCACCCAAACCTTTATTTTTCTTTAACGTCACAGAATAAAGTTTCATAAAACAGAAACATCAAAGTCACTTCAACGTTTATCTTTTAGTTCAGATTGAACGTGTGAGAAAATGTTCTGAAAATATGTGGAATGCCCCTTTACTGATCTGCTGAACCTGACCTGAAAGACTTCATGAGTCCTCCTGTGGTTTCCAGATGGACTACACTGGACTGGACCTGTCCAGTCCCTGCTTCAACTGCTCCCAGAACTTCAGCTGGAACAGCACCAAGCCCTGCACCTGTTCCATCCCCTTCTACCTGGACCAGCCCTATGAGGTGGGTCCTTGTCCCCTAAAGGGTCTGGACTGAGGCCGGGTCCGGACTGAGGCCGGGTCCGGACTGAGACCTGGTGGCTGATTGGCTCTGTTCTCTCTGACCCAGCAGAGCAACGTCTTCATGTACTACGGCCTGTCCAACTTCTACCAGAACCACCGACGGTACGTGAAGTCCAGAGACGACAGCCAGCTGAACGGGAACGAGGAGTCCCTCAGGGTACGGTCTGCGGCTGATCAGAGCTTCAGGAGCCACTTCCTGGTTACTTCCTGGTAGAAGGTTGTTAATGAACTGTTGGTCCATGTGCTGCAGAGTTCTGTCAGGTCAGAACTCACCGAAGTGGTTTTGACTGGGCTGTGAGGCTCCACATGAACAGGACCGTATCCAGACCGTCTCCAGACCGTCTCCAGACCGTCTCCAGGCTCTCAGTGGGTTCTGACCCGTCCTTTGTGCCACAGATTTTGTGTCTGAACCGTGACTTCCTGCAGGAGGTCGGCTCTGACAGAAACCTGTGAGGCTGCAGACCCGATGGTCCGGTTCTGAACAGCTGCACGGATCAGAAACCGTCTGAGATGATTTCAACAGATTATTGGACCGCTGCAGCAGAACAGGAATGATGGTTCTGAAATGTCCCGACCCAAACGGTCCTTTGTGGTTCTGGTGAGGATGATCACTCTAAAACTACAAAATATAAATTTTCACCAACAGAACGGCACACGTTGTGTTTGAGGGTTCTGGTGCCGCTGACCTGATGAGCCCGGTCTGACAGAAAGTCCAGAATCCCACGGGGACGTTTGGGGACAGTTTGGAGACAGTTTGGAGACAGTTTGGAGACTTTCTGGTGGACTTTGTCTCTGGCTGTAGTTGTCTCCTGACCCGGTTCTGATGTGTCCAGAAACCCAGCAAGGAGTGCGAGCCGTACGCTCGCCACAACAACCGGGCCATCGCGCCGTGTGGCGCCATCGCCAACAGCATGTTCAACGGTGAGCCCAACAGAACCTCCACCTGCACTGGTACCGAAAGCAAACAAAACAACAAACATCAGTAAACAAACTAAAAACAAACGTCAGTTTAAAACAAACACCAGTAAACAAACAACACAACAAACAGTTGAAAAATCAGTAAACAACAAAACAACATCAGTAAAACAAAACAAGAAACGCCAGTAAACAAATAAAACAACAAATATCAGTTAATAAACTAAAGAATAAACATCAGTAAACAAACAAAACAACAAACTGTTGAAAAAAATCAGTAAACAACATCAGTAAAACAAAACAACAAACATCAGTAAACAATAAGCATCAGTAAACAACAAAACAACATCATTAAACAAAACAACAAGCATCAGTAAACAACAAGCATCATTAAACAACAAGCATCAGTAAACAACAAGCATCAGTAAAAAACAAGCATCAATAAACAACAAGCATCAGTAAACAACAAGCATCAATAAACAACAAGCATCAGTAAACAACAAGCATCAATAAACAACAAGCGTCAATAAACAACAAGCATCAGTAAACGAACTGTGGGCATGTTGTTCCTACAGATACTCTGGAGCTGTTCTACACTGAGCCGAATGGAACCAAGACCCAGATCCCTCTGACCGCCACTGGAATCGCCTGGTGGACCGACAAACACGTGAAGTTCAGGAACCCTGGAGGAACCAATGAGAACCTCACTGCAGCATTTCAAGGTACCACCGGGCCTGAGCCCAGAACCCTGACCTCTGGGCCCATCACTGAGTCAAGCCACGTGACCACAGCTCCCTCTAGTGGACTTATTTTGGTTTAAACAGAGCCTTAGAGTTGATCACTGATCAATAACTGAACTTACAGCTCTTATTGTTCCATATTTTGCTAACAGAGCACTTCACTCTCAGGCTGCAGATTTACTTGTGGTTCCTACAGTTTCCAAAAACAGAATGGGAGGAAGATCTTCCAGTTCTCAGGCTCCTCTCTTGTAGAACCAACTTCCAGTTTCTGTCCGTGAGACTGACACATTGTCCAGTTTGAAGACTGGGATCAAGACTTTCCTTCTTGATAAATCCTATAGTTAGGGTCGGCTTGGGTTTCCTGAGCTGTCCCTTAGTTCTGCTGCTATAGGCTTAAGGCTCCCACATAGTCGGGCAGACCTCAGTCCAGGGAGGTCTGCGCGTACCAGATTAGACTCGAAGTGGACGCCTGCAGGGCATGTCCGTACAAAAGCTCAGTTTTTACGACCATGTATGTGCACTCTGTGTCACACAATAAACTGCCCAGCGACGGACTGTTTTGTATGTGACACCAGTGTATTAAATTCCCCTTCTTCATCCTGATCTGGCCTTTTCTTTAGTTTTTTTGGCAAGAGGCAGTGATCTCTTCCTCCTCCGTTGATGCCAGGACTGAAATGTAAGAAATGGAGGAATTTGTCACGAGCGAATTAAACTCAGGTCCAGCGTGGCTGCGGGAGGGTCTGGAGATTTCCTGGTGGGCTGGTCTGATGTGTGGGCTGCAGGCCTGTTTTTTTTTTTTTTTAGAACTTTTTACTAACAACATATAAACACAGAACACCGCTGCGGCTGGGGCTGCAAGCTCAGGCTTTTTTTTTTTTTTGGCGACCTGTCAATCAGTCCAGTAGGCGTGTCAGCAAATGACCAATCAGCATCCTCAATTTGTCCAGAAGGTAAACGCCCCTTGCCTGCAGAGCTGATCTGCAGGTGCTCAGGGTGGCACTCGAGTAAGAAGTCTCAACCTTCTGCAGACAGTGCACGTCGAGTCCACGCGTCTGACAGGAGTCTGTGGGAGGTTTTAGATTCAGATTCAGAGACTTTTTATTGTCGTTCACACCACATGTGATACATGAGGTGAAATTAAATTATGTACACAGGGTCCCAGTTACATCCAACAATAATGCTGGGTGAGTGTGGTCCTTCATGATGCAGGTGGCCCTCTTCCTGCATCTGGAGGTGTAGATGTCTGTGATGGTGGGGAGACTGACTCCAACATCTTCTGTGCAGCCTTCACCACTCTCTGCAAAGCTTTTCTTTCTGCAGCTGTGCAGCCTCCATGCCACACGTTGATGCTGGAGCACAGGATGCTCTCCACTGCACACCTGTAGACGGAGGTGAGGACTGCTGGAGAACAAACTGACCTCATTTCCTCTCTCTGCTGCTGTCTTTACCTGCTCTGCTCTTTCTGTTTATGTTTATAATTATTTCTATCTTAACATGTTTTTGTTTTTCCTCCTATAGAAAGTACACCTGGACCATAGAAAGTACACCTGAACCATAGAAAGTACACCTGGACTATAGAAAGTACACCTGGACCATAGAAAGTACACCTGAACCATAGAAAGTACACCTGGACTATAGAAAGTACACCTGCACTATAGAAAGTACACCTGGACCATAAAAATTACACCTGAACCATAGAAAGTACACCTGGACTATATAGAAAGTACACCTGGACCATAGAAAGTACATCTGAACCATAGAAAGTACACCTGGACTATAGAAAGTACACCTGGACTATAGAAAGTACACCTGGACTATATAGAAAGTACACCTGGACTATATAGAAAGTACACCTGGACTATATAGAAAGTACACCTGGACCATAGAAAGTACATCTGGATTATAGAAAGTACACCTGGACCATAGAAAGTACATCTGGATTATAGAAAGTACACCTGGACTATAGAAAGTACACCTGGACTATGGAAAGTACACTTGGACTATGGAAAGTACACTTGGACTATGAAAAGTACACTTGGACTATAGAAAGTACACCTGGACCATAGAAAGTACACCTGGACCATAGAAATTACACCTGGACCATAGAAATTACACCTGGACTATAGAAAGTACACCTGGACCATAGAAAGTACACCTGGACCATAGAAAGTACACCTGGACTATAGAAAGTACACCTGGACCATATAAAGTACTCCTGGACTATAGAAAGCAGACTTGGACTTTAGAAAGTACACCTGGACCATAGAAAGTACACCTGGACCATAGAAAGTACACTTGGACCATAGAAAGTACACCTGGACCATAGAAAGTACATCTGGGCTCCAGAAAGTACACCTGGACTATGGAAAGTACACTTGGACTAAAGAAAGTACACCTGGACCATAGAAAGTACACCTGGACCATAGAAAGTACACCTGGGCTACGTAAAGTACACCTGGACTACGGAAAGTACACTTGGACTACAGAAAGTACACTTGGACCATAGAAATTACACCTGGACTACAGAAAGTACACCTGGACCATAGAAAGTACACCTGGACCATAGAAAGTACACCTGGGCTACAGAAAGTACACCTGGACTATGGAAAGTACACTTGGACTATAGAAAGTACACCTGGACCATAGAAAGTACACCTGGACCATAGAAATTACACCTGGACTACAGAAAGTACACCTGGACCATAGAAAGTACACCTGGGCCATAGAAAGTACACCTGGGCTACAGAAAGTACACCTGGACTATGGAAAGTACACTTGGACTACAGAAAGTACACTTGGACTATGGAAAGTACACTTGGACTATAGAAGGTACACCTGGACTATAAAGTACACTTGGACTAGGGAAAGTACACCTGGACTATAGAAAGTACAATTGGACTATGGAAAGTACACCTGGACCATAGAAAGTACACCTGGATTATAGAAAGTTCACCTGGACTATAGAAAGTACACCTGGATTATAGAAAGTACACATGGACCATAGAAAGTACACCTGGACTATATAGAAAGTACACTTGGACTATGGAAAGTACACTTGGACTATGGAAAGTATACTTCAATCAAATCAATCAAACTTTATTTATAGAGCCCTTTCCAGCAGCCAAAAGGTGCACAAAGTGCTGCACAGTACAGAAGTTAAAAAACAAACAAGAATAAAAAATCAGTCAGTTAAAAACAAAAACAATTACTTGGACCATAGAAAGTACACCTGGACTTGTCATTCTATGTTTGTCTGTTTCTACTTCCTGTCCTCTCAAACCCAGCTGGTTGAAGCAGATGGCTGCTCGTCCTGAGCCTGGTTCTGGTGGAGGTTTCGTCCTGTTAAAGTTTCTTGTTTAACGTCTGTGAATGTTTTTGTTCAGTGCCCTGAGTCGACTTCTGCTGGAGCTATAGAAATAAACTGAACAGAGTTGATCTATAGAAATAAAGTAAATAGAGTTGATGGGCCATTTATCTGGACTGCTCTGGTCTTGCTCTTCAGGAACGGTGAAGCCTATCAACTGGCGTCGACCCGTGTACGAGCTGGACTTTGATGTAGAAAACAACGGCTTCATCAATGAGGACTTCATCGTGTGGATGAGAACCGCCGCTCTGCCCACGTTCCGCAAGCTGTACCGGATCATCCAGAGGAGGAACAGCATGGTTCCCACCCTGCCTCGAGGAAACTACACGCTGGAAGTGGTCTACAGTATCCTCCTCTTCATGACTCAGCATTCATCTTCTCCAAATCATGACTCAGCATTCACCTTCACCTCATCATGACTCAGTATTCACCTCCTCCTCATTATGACTCAGCATTCACCTTCTCATCATGACTCAACATTCACCTCCTCCTTCTCATGACTCAGCATTCACCTCCTAAAGGGAGGCTGAGTAATTCTACTCCTAGTGCTGCTACTTTTAGCTGAAGTTTTGCCACCTTTTAGATGTTAGCATTGAACTTATTAAACTTATTTACTGTTTTTACGTTTTGATAATGTTTCGTCACTTTTCTGTTGCATTGTGCTGCTTTTAGCTGTTATTTGCGTTTAGCATTCAGCTCATTTAGAGTGTTTCAGCTGTCACATAGAACTCAAATCAAAACAATTAAAATATTGAAGTCAAAGTTTAACGGCTTAATGCATTAACAAGTCCGATCCAGATTATCCGGTCAGGAGCTTTGACGGCAGGAAGCGGATGATCCTGAGCACCATCTCCTGGATGGGGGGAAAGAACCCGTTCTTGGGCCTAGCCTACATCACCGTGGGCTCCGTCTGCTTCCTGCTGGGCGTGGTCCTGCTCTTCATCCACCACAAGTACGACAACCGCAACAACAATGCTGACATCTCCAACTGACGCCGCACGCTGCTCCAACTCTGACTGGGACTCCAGACTCCGAATGGGACTCTAGACTCCGACTGGGACTCCAGACTCCGACTGGGACTCCAGACTCCGAATGGGACTCTAGACTCCGACTGGGACTCCAGATTCCGACGGGGGTTCCAGACTCCAACTGGGGCTCTAGACTCCGACTGGGGCTCCAGATTCCAACTGGGACTCCGGGCTCCGACTGGGGTTCCAGACTCCGACTAGGGCTCCAGACTCCAACTGGTACTCCAGACTCCAGATTCCGTTGGGGGTTCCAGACTCCGACTGGTGCTCTAGATTCCCACTGGGACTCTAGATTCCGACTGGGACTCTAGACTCTGACTGGGGCTACAGATGCCGACTGGGACTCCAGACTCCAACTGGTACTCCAGACTCTGACTGGGACTCCAGACTCCATATTCCTTTGGGGGTTCCAGACTCCGACTGGTGCTCTAGATTCCCACTGGGACT
>NC_056509.1:48549050-48553265 GCF_014905685.2 Nematolebias whitei
CTCCAGACTCCAACTGGGACTCCAGACTCCCACTGGGACTCCAGACTGCGACTGGGGCTCCAGACTCCGACTGGGACTCCAGACTCCGACTAGGGCTCTAGACTCCAGATTCCGATGGGGGTTCCAGACTCCAACTGAAGTTCCAGACTCCCACTGGGACTCTAGACTCCGACTGGGGCTCCATACTCCGACTGGGACTCCAGACTCCAACTAGTACTCCAGACTCTGACTGGGACTCCAGATTCCTATGGGGGTTCCAGACTCCGACTGGTGCTCTAGATTCCCACTGGGGCTTTAGATTCCGACTGGGACTCTAGACTCTGACTGGGGCTACAGACGCCGACTAGGGCTCCAGACTCCAACTGGGACTCCAGACTCCGACTGGGACTCCAGATTCCGACGGGGGTTCCAAACTCCAACTGGGACTCCAGACTCCGACTGGGGCTCCAGACTCCGACTCCGACTGGGACTCCAGATTCCGATGGGGGTTCCAGACTCCGACTAAAGTTCCAGACTCCCACTGGGATTCTAGACTCCCACTGGGATTCTAGACTCCGACTGGGACTCCAGACTCCGACTGGGACTCCAGACTCCAACTGGGACTCCAGATTCCGACTGGGACTCCAGACTCCAACTGGGACTCCAGATTCCGACTGGGACTCCAGACTCCCCCTGGGACTCCAGACTCCCCCTGGGACTCCGACTTGGGCTCCAGACTCCGACTGGGACTCCAGACTCCGACTAGGGCTCTAGACTCCGACTAAGGCTCCAGACTTGAACTGGTACCCCAGACTCCTACTGGGACTCTAGACTCCAGATTCCGATGGGGGTTCCAGACTCCGACTGAAGTTCCAGACTCCCACTGGGACTTTCGACTCCGACTGGGACTCTAGACTCCGACTGGGGCTCCAGACTCTGACTGGTACTCCAGACTCTGGATGGGACTCCAGACTCCGACTAGGGCTCCAGACTCCGACTAGGACTCCAGACTCCGACTAGGGTTCTAGACTCCAATTGGTACCCCAGACTCCGGCTGTGACTCGACTCCAACTGGAACTCCATACTCTGACTGGGACTCCAGATTCCGACTGAGACTCCAGACTCCCACTGGGACTCCAGACTCCGACTGGGGCGCCAGACTCTGACTGGGACTCCAGACTCCGACTAGGGCTCTAGACTCCAATTGGTACCCGAGACTCCGGCTGGGACTCGACTCCAACTGGGACTCCAGACTCCAATTGGGACTCCAGACTCTGACTGGGACTCCAGACTCCAACTGGTACCCTAGACTCCGACTGGGACTCTAGACTCCAGATTCCAATGGGGGTTCCAGACTCCGACTGGGGCTCCATACTCCCACTGGGACTCTAGACTCCAACTGGGGCTCCAGACTCTGACTAGGGCCCCAGACTCCAACTGGGACTCCATACTCCGACTGGGACTCCAGATTCCGACGGGGGTTCTAGACTCCAACTGGGACTCCATACTCCGACTGGGACTCCAGACTCCAGTTGGGACTCCAGACTCCGACTGGGACTCCAGACTCCGACTAGGGATCCAGACTTCAGCTGAAACTTTAGAGTCCATCTTGGAGTACGGCTGCTTTCATCCAACCCTGCCTCAGACTATGACTCCAACTCTGACTGGGACTCTGGGTCAGGGGTCAATTTGGGACTCTGGTGCAGCAACCAGGACCTACACCGCATTTGTCAGTTTAAACATCTGAAGTAGTCTGCAGACGTCCCGGTTCTGACAGATGACTTAAATGTTAAAGTTCTTAATTTGCCAAAATCAAATCACCAAATTCACTTGAGTTCAGCTCCTGCTGTCCTCAAGCAGAAGGTCCAGAAGAATCTGTTTCCAGCAGAACCGGAGTCAGAGAACTGAAACATGTCTTTATTCTGATACTTGAGTCTGTAAAAGTTCTGATCCGGTTCTCCACTTTTTCCATTGTCCTTCCAAACAGCCAGACGTCTGATATATTAAAGTGGTTCTGCTGACAAAGTTCAGGTCCACCAGCTGAACCTATGAGTCCGTCAGAATCAGAACGAGCTTCGTTATCATTGAGATACAGTGAGGTTATGTTCATACAGTCGTCTGAAAGATGGCGGAGCAGCTCCTGCTGCTGCTGGAGCGCGGCCTCTTATTTATCAGAATACTTTTAGACCAAGGTCAAAACCACAAGATACAGAAAGTCTGGACAACTGCTGATCCAGAACCACAGGAGGACCTGGATAATTGGAGGGAAAATATAAAGGATTCTGGATCAGAAGTTTACAGAAACTGCATGTTTGTTCTGCATGAAGACAAGAAATCTGAGAAAAACTTTGTTACGGTCACTTGAGATGATAAACCAGGAATTATACAGTACCTGCATCATTCCAATGCCACAAGTAAAATCCAGTATTTATACGGTGCCCGTACCACAGTCGGTGTTGCAGAAAGTCTGGACTTGTTCTTACCTTTGCTTCATGTTTAAAGATGAATTGTGTCGTTTGTCACGCTGCTCTTTGTTTCATCGTTTTCTGCTCGTCTTTGGATAAAATACTGAACAAAAGTCTGAACTTCAGGAGGAAAAGCACCAAGTTCAACAACTCTAAAAACACTCGTCCTGTCAGACGTACAAACAACTGATCCACAAGAATAAAAGGAGGCAGAACCAGATGCCTGTGAATGTTTTTTTATTCAACCTTTGTTTGTACAGGTTGGTCTCACTGAGTGTCAGGGACTCATTTACAAGAGAGAGCTGATTTAACAGAGTGATGACAACAATAAACGATCATAAAGGATGCGTTCAAACTGAGAAGAACAGATAAAATGGTATTCAAAAACAGATCGATTATAAGGCAGTGTAGAAAACTAAAAACAGGAACATGTCTGCATTGGTTCTTGCAGGAACTTGTCAGATGTTTGAAGCCACTCGGAGAGGTCAAGGTGGAGAGCTTGAGATGTTTGTGCAAGATATTGACCAGTAAACAACAATAATGGTGCGTCCATGTTCAGAGAACTTGTTGTTGAACAGCAGCACGACTGATCTGTGACCGTGACGATCTGTGATTTTCAGCTCAGTGTTGACTCAAAGCTGCATGTTAGTTAAAATATATTTATTTAAATGTAAACATGTTGCACCGGTGATATTTTAATTTTTGCTTAAAATTAATAAATTTATCATGTAAAAACAAAAGTATTCCTGACTTTACTCGGTGCTTAAACCGATTTTTGACTCTAAATATTTGCCTTTACATTAAAATCTGTCCAAACTTTGTTTAAAACAATGAAACCATAGACAGAGGCATATATACATAGACATGTATACGTAGACGCCTCTTTGAGCGGGCTGGCGCGTCGTAACTACGTCACAGCGTCCGCCATATTGGATGTGGCAGAACTGTCGGTCAATTAATATAAGTAAATGGAGTGAACTTCAAAAAGCATCGTCCTACAAAGTGTTTGAAATTGATCCCTGTCATTCACACACTAATATATTTAGAAAACGAACAGTCACCTAAGACAACATTTGTAACTTTTAACATGATTATTATAAATGTTTCCTCCTTAAAGGTAAGTACTAAACCATCATTCTGTTGAGTTGAATACAGCACCTCAGACTCAAGAAGTCTTTTTTCTTTGTTTTGGTTTTTGAATGTCCAGAGGACCAGACTTAACTTTTTTTAGATTTTTCTACCTGGACCATTGAGCATGCATCACGATATTCTTCTTTTGAGTGTTTGTGATGATTGGATGTATTATACTTGTGTCCATTAAGTAGCAGTCACGAGTCCATGTGAATGTATAAATGTGAAGTATAGACAAGAGAGTAAGAATTCTGTGAGCAGAGCTTTAATAAAAGTGCCTGATCAGTAAAAGAGGACTGTTTCTTATCAGACACAAATATAATGGTGTTTACAACTACTAATGTGTGTAACAATATTACTGTAGTGATAATTCTAGAAATATTCATATTTAACATTTAGTCTGTGTCTATAATAACCAGATCATGAAATGTGACGTGTGGATTTTCTGAATAAAGACACTAACGTTCACATTTAACTGATTTTGATTTTCTATACATATACATATACATATATATATATATATATATATATATATATATATATATATATATAACTGTTTATTGTTGTCTTGTTGTCCATTGTTGTCATCTTTCTTTGTTGAAATCAGGTCTCTCTTGTAAATGAGTCCTCGAGGTTCAAT
>NC_056509.1:48553365-48553493 GCF_014905685.2 Nematolebias whitei
TTTTATCATTACATTATGGAAAATAATGACCTTTATCACAATATGCTCATTCTTTGAGAAGGACCTGTATATCCATCTATGGCGCAGACTCAGTAGCTCCAGCAGGGGGCGGTACTGCGCAGACTCAG
>NC_056509.1:48553503-48555187 GCF_014905685.2 Nematolebias whitei
CAGCAGGGGGCGGTACTGCGCAGACTCAGTAGCTCCAGCAGGGGGCGTCTGAGTGCACGTGAAGCGTTAAATCGCGGACATTTCTGAGAAGAAGCGGAGGTTCTTCCTGTGTCCTTGTGCCAGAAGCGCGTTGACAGAAGGCTCCTTCAAGATGTTTAGACACGTGATTGTGAGTTAAACTGGAAGCTTATTTGCAGTCTAACGTAAATATCTGTGCTGTTTGATTGATGAACTGTTGATGAACTGTTTGAGACCAGCAGCCTCCGTGAACCGCGGGCTGTTAGCTTCACGGCTAGCCGGGGTCATGGTGCTTCCGGTCGGCTTGCTGCAGTGTCTGCTCGGCCTCCTGCCGTCCGGCCTTCAGCTGCTGGAGCTTTTGTTCTCAACGTGCTGCTGCGGCTCGTTTCATCAGTTTAAGTGTCTTGAGGGGACTTTCTGCTGGTTTTCTGTTTCCAGGGGGTCCAGCAGGTGGCGCGGCGAAGCATCAGCGGCTCCGTCCGGCGGCAGATACAGAACAAAGTCCCGGAGAAACAGAAGCTGTTCCAGGTAAACACACTGCGACTCACCTGGAGGCTCCACCCCGTCTGCACGGCCTCTGACGTCAGAACACTGTCCTCTGACGTCAGAACACTGTCCTCTGATGTCAGAACACTGTCCTCTAGTGTCGGGACCCTGTCCTCTGATGTCAGAACACTGTCCTGTTCTCTAGCGTCAGGACCCTGTCCTCGTTCTGACTGTTGGAGACAGATGTCCTAAGGAAGTGTCTTTGCTGATGTTTGTCTCTGAGGCTTGGTTCAGGTCCTTTCCTCCTCCTCTCACTTTAGTTTGTGTCTTCGGCTGTTCTTCGGCTGTTCTTCGGCTGCAGCTTTAAAACCCAAACTGATTCTAATGATTAAAAACTGGAGACAACAGATGGACTCGGGGACGTGGGACAGTTGTCCAGCCGAGGTCGTTCCTCAGACTCATCCGGACCTTCAGAACTTTTTATTCCTTCTTTAAAACTTGTCCGTCGGGTTCTTCCCGCTCTGTGGGCCCACAGGGTCCATGACAAACGGGTCAGAACCGCTTTGTTTCAAGGATCCAATCTGAACCTTGTTGTTTGTGCAGGAAGACAACGGACTCCCGGTCCACCTGAAGGGAGGCAGCGCTGACGCGCTGCTCTACAGGTTCACCATGGTCCTCACCGTCGCAGGTCAGAACCTCGTCAGAACCCGTCTGTTCCGATCCAGCCGGCGGACCTTGTAATGACCTTTGACCTCTTGTGTCCTCAGGAGCCTGCTACACTGTGTACGAGCTGGGGAAGGCGGCGTTCCCTCAGAGGAAGTAGCTCCGCCCACCTGTTTACCTCCACCTGCCCTAACGGACCAGTCGCTCCAGTTTGTGTAAAAATAATTCTGTTTCCTGTTCATGGAGCGCCATCTTGTTTCCTTCTGCACCGACCCGCGGATCAATAAACGGAAAATATACCTCTGACGACCAAAACCCGTGTGAGGCTCTTGTTCTGCTGAGTCAGCGTTGGCTTCCTGTTTTTAGACTGTCAGCTGGACTTCAGCTGTTTTATAGTCTCTGTTTATGTGTGTATAGTTGAAGCTGCAGCTTAATTTTTAGCTTTCAGCTACAGGTTAGCTCAGTTTTAACTGCTTTCAGCTACAGGTTAGCTCAGTTTTAGCTGCTTTCAGCTACA
>NC_056509.1:48555197-48560987 GCF_014905685.2 Nematolebias whitei
TAGCTGCTTTCAGCTACAGGTTAGCTCAGTTTTAGCTGCTTTCAGCTTGTTCTGTGTTTTGAACAACTGCTCAGTCCTTCAGCAGAGCTGCAGCTAAAGATCAGCCGAGGCTTGGTCTGCAGTTTTTAGTTTTTCTGTGTTTTTCACAAATCTTGGGTTGAACTGAGTTCTCTGGTTCTGGACTGGTCCAGATGGGTTCTGGGCCATGGGACGTTGGGCTCGGTGTCGTCGGCGCTGTAAACAAAGACGAGCTGAAAGGAGACCACAGAAAGCAGCTAAAGACCTAATGAACCAGAACAACTGGTTCAACCCAGGTTCTGGTTTTATTTGGACCATGGACTGGTTTTGTCTGTCACCACCAGAGGGCGCTCGGCCAGAACCTGACCCACCAGGAGCAGCCCTGAGGTGGACCAGCCTCTGGAGGTCCGGAGGGGTCCAGTCTAGGATCTGAACTAGATCTCAGAACTAGAACCAGTCCAGGAAGTAACGGCAGGCGAGTGATGATGTAACTGTAGTCTGTGTTAGTAAAATATTTTATGAAACTTCTGACTGGATCCACAGCTAATAGGGTCCAAGATGGCCGCCACAGCTAACAGACCGGAGCGAACCCAAAGGTCCAGTTTGGTGGGACAGCTGGGAGCGGTCTGCAGCCTGGTCCAGTTGGGTCCAAACGAGCAGAACGTCTGGGAGCTCAACACAAATCAACAAGACCCGACGGGTCGGTCCATCAGAACCTGCTGCTGCCCTCCATGTTGCCATGGTGACCAAAGTCTGGTCGCAGAACCGGTCTCGTCCGAACCACGGGTCGCTTGTTGGATTTGAAGAGACCAGGACCTCTTGGAGCAGGATCCTGGTCCACACCAGCAGAACCAACCCAGAACTGGACTGAAGCTATGAGGAAAAGCAGCCAAAGACCTGAAGGTCCAGGTCTGTCCACATGTGTCCAGGTCTGTCCACATGTGTCCAGGTCTGGCCACATGTGTCCCATTTATTTATTTAAATTAGAACGATCATATGAATCAACATGTCAGCTGTTAGCATCAGTGTAAAAAAGCTGAAGTTAGCACAGCAGCTAATTTTCATCTGTTGTCCTAAGTCAGGTAAGAACAAGAGACGCCCCACAGAAGAAAGAACAGAGAACAAAGAACAGAGAACATACAGCTACATACAGAACACATGACACAACATGACAAAGATGTGACGCCATGAGAAAACAGAGTAATGTGCACGTGAGTGCACGTCTGGTTAGTTTTCAGAGTTTTTAAATGTGGAGCAGGTGTTCCTCCTCTGATGGACACCAGCACACGTGGTCCTGCTCCTCCACATCGGTCTCCTCTGCTCGTGTGTTCACTCCGTTACTTCTTTTAAACTTCTACTTTACAGGAGGAGGAGCGAGTCCGTTTACTCCGTTACTTCTTTTAAACTTCTACTTTACAGGAGGAGGAGCGAGTCCGTTTACTCCGTTACTTGTTTTAAACTTCTACTTTACAGGAGGAGGAGCGAGTCCGTTTACTCCTTTACTTCTTTTAAACTTCTACTTTACAGGAGGAGGAGCGAGTCCGTTTACTCTATTACTTCTTTTAAACTTCTACTTTACAGGAGGAGGAGCGAGTCCGTTTACTCCGTTACTTCTACTTTACAGGAGGAGGAGCGAGTCCGTTTACTCCGTTACTTCTACTTTACAGGAGGAGGAGCGAGTCCATTGAACACTAAAAATCAGGCGAGCATCCATAAAGGTGAGCTGCAACAAAATGTCCCTGTTTGACCGCAGACTTTGTCACTTGTTGGTTTTTATCTTTAAACGCATCCTTGGACATGGGTTCACTTTTGTGTAGAACTTTAAAGCGTTGTAGTTGTCAGGACATCATTTTGATGCAGGTCCCAAAGGTCTGAACTGAGGTGGTAAAAGGTTTTAAAATCTTTCGCCCCTGCCACTTGGAATATTGTGCAGGAGGATGTAACGTTCTCATCTCTTGTTGCGTTGGGACAAGTTAAATCGACTCTAAAGGAACGAGAGCTCAGATCACTGGAACTGCTCTAATGTGTAATTATTGTCCGGGACATGTATTCTGTGTATTTGGTTTAGGACTTTGGATTTGTTGTAGGTTTTATGCTGCTGTCTTGGCCAGGTCACTCTTGGAAAAGAGGTTTTTAATCTCAATGAGTTATTTTTCCTGGTTGAATAAAGGATACAATCTGATATCTATCCAAATCCACACTCTTGTACTTATGATGTTACAATGATGGCTGTGTAGAAGCTTTTTGTTGAAAATGTTCAGTGTTTTCTTAAAAACAGACTTCAGGGTCTTCATGATGGTCTCTGAATGTGAGAGCATGGAGGAGAACGAGGAGATCTGGCTGAAGACCAGGACATGCATGTAGACCTTTGATGAATCTGTTGTCAGAGAAGTTCTTGTATGTTTCAAGTTTGACACATGAAGTTGAATTCTACGTGAATAGACTGGAATCAAAAGTGACTGTTCAACCACATCTGATGTCTCTCCATTGACTAACACATGGTTGCTCATTATCTGCTGGCAGCCGAGACAAGAACACACTCGCTGTTCTTTAATGTTGAGATGTAGACCAGAGTCCTGGAGCCAGAGAGACACCGGCATCATAGAAGGTCCAGCAGCAGCTTCATGTGTTCTTTCTCCATGAACTTACAACACAGCATCAGTCACAGTCAGACATTCTGTACAAAATGTTCACAGGGTCCCACTTACATCCAACAATAAAATGTAAAATAAAAACTAATAAGATACGAACTAAGAAAAACATCAACTAAACATACACTAAACATTAAGAGCATAAAAACATTACGTTGAACAGCAGCACGAACATGAGTCTGTGTGAGCAGATGAGCATGCATGAACACAAACATGAAAGCGATCAGCAGCAACATGAAAGCGATCAGCAGCAACATGAAAGTGATCAGCAGCAACATGAAAGCGATCAGTAGCAACATGAAAAAGATCAGCAGCAACATGTACCATTTTATTTATAGAGCACTTAAAACAGCTACAAGGCCAACCAAAGTGCTGTACAGACAGAACAACAGGTAACACACAAAGCAAAATACAAAATGAAGTAAATCAGAATATAGACATAAAAACGATGCAGATAATGACGACTAACCAGTGTGGAGCATACAGGATCAAACACAGATCATCTGGTGTTGAAAGCTACTGAATAGTAGTGGGTTTTTAAACGGGACTTGAAAACCGAGAGGGAGGGGGCCTGTCTGACAAGCAGAGGTAACTCGTTCCAAAGTCTTGGTCCTGCTACAGAGAAGGTCCTGTCACCTCTGCGCTTAAGACGAGTTCCTGGAACTGTGAGGAGCAACTGGTCCGCTGACCTCAGGGAGCGTGGTGGGACATACGGTTGTAGCAAATCAGAGAGATGGGGGGGGGGGGGGGACACTGTTCAGTGATTTCTAGACATACATGAGTATTTTGAACTGGATTCGAAGGTGAACCGGTAACCAGTGCAGTGAGGCCAAAACTGGTGTAATGTGCTCTCTTTTGCCTGTACTGGTTAAAAATGGGGCTGCTGCATTCTGGACCAGTTGTAGTCGTGCAATGGAGGTCTGACTGATACCAAACAGGAGTGAATTGCAGTAATCAAGCCTAGATGTAATGAATGCATGTATTACTGTCTCCAGGTTCTTTTTGGACAATATGGGCTTCAGTTTAGACAGCCGCCTCAGTTGGAAGAAACATGATTTAACAATCATGTTTACGTGATTGTTAAGTTTCAGGGAAGGGTCCATTATCACGCCCAGATTAGTGACTCTTTGTTTTTCTGACAGGGTTAGAGCGGAGAGGTCGATGCAGTGGTTTGTGATCGTGTCGTTGGGAGGGAACAACATGACTTCAGACTTCTTTTCATTGAAACTTAAGTTTAAAGCCATCCAGTCCCTGATGTCAGCCAGGCAGTCAAGCAGCGGTTGAATAGAGCATGTACCATTGTGTCTTAGGGGGAAGTAAATTCGACAGTCATCGGCGTAGAAGTGGAAGGGCATGTTGTGTTTCCAGAAAATAGCACCAAGTGGCAGCAGGTATAAAGAGAATAGGAGGGGACCCAGGATGGACCCCTGCGGAACCCCCCATTTAAGCTCTGCCTCTGCGGAACTAAAATCCTTGATGGAGACACAAAAGGATCTGTCAGTGAGGTAGGATCTGAACCAACTGAGGGCTGATCCTGTGACGCCCACCCACTGCTCCAACCTAGCAATGAGGATCTCATGGTCGATGGTGTCAAAGGCGGCTGTGAGGTCCAACAGGACAAGCAGCACAGAATCACCGGTATCTGTGGATCTGAAGATGTCGTTAAAGACCTTCAGCAGGGCAGTTTCAGTGCTGTGGAGAGGTTTAAAGCCAGATTGGAAAAGCTTTAAGATGGCGTGATCCTCCAGGAAGCACTTCAACTGGGACTCGACTATTTTCTCCAGTACTTTAGAAACAAATGGGAGTTTGGAGACAGGCTGGAAGTTGGAAACGACTGAGGGGTCAAGGTTTGGTTTTTTCAGGAGAGGCTGGACAGCAGCATGTTTAAAGGATTTTGGCACCACGCCAGTGGATAAACTACTGTTTACTATATCAAGAATGGACGGACCTAGAGTTGGAAAAACCTCCTTTAGTAGTCGAGGGGGGACCACATCAAAGGGGGAGCCAGAAGGTTTCAAGCTGCACATGACCTGCTCTAGAGAAGATAGAGTGATGGGTTCAAAATGGTCAAAAGGAGCTACAGATTGAGGTGGGATGGATGGGTCATGAGTTGGAGGGGAAATGAGAGCCCTGGTGGTCGCAATTTTTTCCAAAAAGAAATGTAAGAAGTTGTTGCACAGCTCAGTCGAGGCTTCCAGAGGTGATGGTTCAGTGAGGTGGAGAACAGAGTTTAGGGTGGAGAAGAGGACACGTAGGTTGTGAGAGTTTGAGGTAATTATATCAGAAGTATTTGGATTTAGCTGCTTTCACTGCTTTCTGATAATATGAAACAGATCAGCAGCAACATTGAAACAGATCAGCAGCATGAGATCAGCAGCAACATGATGTGATGTTTCACAGTGATTATTCTGGTTAGAGATTCATGAGTCTAACAGCGCAGCACGGTGGTGCAACTGGTAGAGCTGCTGCCTCTCAGTGAGCAGGTCCCTGGTTCAAACCCCGGTCCAGGGGCCTTCTGGGTGGAGTCTGCATGTTCTCTCCGTGCATGCGTGGGTTTTCTCCGGGTACTCCGGTTTCCTCCCACTGACCAAAAACATGCATGTTAGGCTGATTGGTAACTCTAAATTGTCCCTAGGTGTGAGTGAGAGAGTGAATGGTTGCTTGTCTCGTTTGTCTCTGTGTCCCTGTGATGGACTTGCGACCCGTCCAGGGTGTCCCCCGCCCCTCGCACAGTGATTGCTGGACATGGGCACCGGCGACCCCCGTGACCCAAAATGGAATAAGCGGGTAAAAGAAATGGATGGATGGAGTCTAACAGCCTCAGGGTAGAAGCTGTTCCTCAGTCTAGTGGTTCTACACTTAATGCTCCTCAACCTCCTTCCAGAGGGGAGTGGGGCAAAAAGTGTGTGTGCTGGGTGAGTGTGGTCCTTCATGATGCAGGTGGCCCTCTTCCTGCATCTGGAGGTGTAGATGTCTGTGATGGTGGGGAGGCTGACTCCAACATCTTCTGTGCAGCCTTCACCACTCTCTGCAAAGCTTTTCTTTCTGCATATACAGGTCCTTCTCAAAAAATTAGCATATTGTGATAAAGGTCATTATTTTCCATAATGTAATGATAAAA
>NC_056509.1:48561087-48563239 GCF_014905685.2 Nematolebias whitei
CTGTGGCACTGCTGAGGTGTTATGGAGGCCCAGGATGCTTCGATAGCGGCCTTAAGCTCATCCAGAGTGTTGGGTCTTGCGTCTCTCAACTTTCTCTTCAGGAGAGTTGGCAGGCCAATTGAGCACAGTAATACCATGGTCAGTAAACCATTTACCAGTGGTTTTGGCACTGTGAGCAGGTGCCAGGTCGTGCTGAAAAATGAAATCTTCATCTCCATAAAGCTTTTCAGCAGATGGAAGCATGAAGTGCTCCAAAATCTCCTGATAGCTGCTGCATTGACCCTGCCCTTGATAAAACACAGTGGACCAACACCAGCAGATGACATGACACCCCAGACCATCACTGACTGTGGGTGCTTCACACTGGACTTCTGGCATTTTGGCATTTCCTTCTCCCCAGTCTTCCTCCAGACTCTGGCACCTTGATTTCCGAATGACATGCAAAATTTGCTTTCATCTGAAAAAAGTACTTTGGACCACTGAGCAACAGTCCAGTGCTGCTTCTCTGTAGCCCAGGTCAGGCGCTTCTGCCGCTGTTTCTGGTTCAAAAGTGGCTTGACCTGGGGAATGCAGCACCTGTAGCCCATTTCCTGCACACGCCTGTGCACGGTGGCTCTGGATGTTTCTACTCCAGACTCAGTCCACTGCTTCCGCAGGTCCCCCAAAATCTGGAATCGGCCCTTCTCCACAATCCTCCTCAGGGTCCGGTCACCTCTTCTCGTTGTGCAGTGTTTTCTGCCACACTTTTCCCTTCCCACAGACTTCCCACTGAGGTGCCTTGATACAGCACTCTGGGAACAGCCTATTCATTCAGCAGTTTCTTTCTGTGTCTTACCCTCTTGCTTGAGGGTGTCAATGATGGCCTTCTGGACAGCAGTCAGGTCGGCAGTCTTACCCATGATTGTGGTTTTGAGTAATGAACAAGGCTGGGAGTTTTTAAAAGCCTCAGGAATCTTTTGCAGGTGTTTAGAGTTACGTCGTTGATTCAGATGGTTAGGTTAATAGTTGTTTAGAGAACCTTTTCATGATATGCTCATTTTTTGGGACAGGCATTTTGGGTTTTCATGAGCTGTATGCCATAATCATCAGTATTAAAACAATTAAAGACCTGAAATATTTCAGTTGGTGTGCAATGAATCTGAAATATATGAAAGTTACCTTTTTATCATTACATTATGGAAAATAATGACCTTTATCACAATATGCTCATTTTTTGAGAAGGACCTGTAATTGCATTTTTACAGATTTGCAGACTTTTGGTAAATCATTAACATATAAGCTATACAATAGTGGTCCCAGTATTGAGCCTTGCGGGACTCCAGTTGAGGAGGTAAGAAAGGTAGATGGTGAGTTTTCTATTTGTTCTGCTTGTTTTCTGTCAGACAGACATAATTTCATCCAGCAGAGGGCACTATGACAGCAATTAAAATGAGTTAGTTCAGCAGAAGATCGTTGTGGTTGATGGTGTCAAAAGCAGTTTCAGGTCAAGGAACAGAGCAGCCACAAAGAAGCTCTGATCTAGAAGCTGCTTTAGATGTTCCAGAAGGTAACAGGTGTCTGTCATGGGATGGAGAGAAGACAGACTGTTATTGAAATGCTCTGTTAACTGCGCAGCAGTTTTACAAATGATTGACAAAATACTTGTAGGACGATAATTGTCTGGTTTTGTTTTGTTTCCTGTGTGTGTGTGTGTGTGTGGGGGGGGGGGGTAACCCTGGTAACCCTGGCAACCCTGGCAACTTTCCATGTTGGTGGCACTACATATGTAATCATCTGGTTAATTATATTTTCATTTGGACTTGCAAGAGCTTCTTTTTGAAGCTTAAAGAAATGACTTGTCAGAATAAATATGTCTCTGTCCTCTGAATCTTTTAGAGATGATGTCATTTTTATTACCTCAGTGACAGATTTATTTCATACTAAATACTGGTTTATTAACATCTATAGATTTATTTCTTATTAAATACTGGTTTATTAACATCTATAGATTTATTTCATAATAAATACTGGTTTATTAACATCTATAGATTTATATCATATTAAATACTGTTTATTAACATCTATGGATTTATTTCATATTAAATACTGGTTTATTAACATCTATAGATTTATTTCATATTAAATACTGGTTTATTAACATCTATAGATTTAT
>NC_056509.1:48563339-48565308 GCF_014905685.2 Nematolebias whitei
AGAATAATCACTGTGAAAAATCACATCATGTTGCTGCTGATCTGTTTCATGTTGTTGTTGCTTATCTGTTTCAATGTTGCTGCTGATCTGTTTCGTGTTGCTGCTGATCGGTTTCATGTTGCTGCTGATCTGTTTCATGTTGTTGCTGTTGATCTGTTTCAATGTTGCTGCTGATCTATTTCATGCTGCTGATGATCTGTTTCGTGTTGCTGCTGATCTGTTTCATGCTTCTGCTGATCTGTTTCTTGTTGTTGCTGTTGATCTGTTTCAATGTTGCTGCTGATCTGTTTTGTGTTGCTGCTGATCTGTTTCATGCTGCTGCTGATCTGTTTCAATGTTGCTGCTGATCTGTTTCATGTTGCTGCTGATCTGTTTCATGTTGCTGCTGATCTGTTTCATGTTGATGTGTTCATTCATGCTCATCAGCTCACACAGACTCATGTTCGTGCTGCTGTTACGCGTAGTTTTTATTATTTTTATGCTGTTAGTGTTTAGTGTATATTTAGTTGATGTTTTTCTTAGTTCATATCTTTGATCTTGTTGTTTTTTTTACATTTTATTGTTGGATGTAACTGGGACCCTGTGGACTTAATCTCATTCCACCACATGAGGTGCGAACGACCATCAAGAAATTCTGACTCTGATATATCCATGTCTATATCTGTCCACATGTCCATGTCTGTCCAGGTCTGTCCAGGTCTGTCCACATGTCCATGTCTGTCCAGGTCTGTCCACATGTCCATGTCTGTCCAGGTCTGTCCACATGTCCATGTCTGTCCAGGTCTGTCCACATGTCCATGTCTGTCCAGGTCTGTCCAGGTCTGTCCACATGTCCATGTCTGTCCATGTCTGTCCAGGTCTGTCCAGGTCTGTCCACATGTGTCCCACTCTGCTCCTGGATCACTGACGGTGAAGCTGTTCTGACGTCACTCAGCAGATTAGATCAGATTACAGTTGAAGATTATTCATTCATTCGTTTGTTTGTTTGTTTGTTTGTTTGTTTGTTTGTTTGTTTCCTGGAGGAAAACGAGTTTAAATCCTGACACATTTGATCAATAATCGAACCTTTGGACCAGCCAGAACCTGGTTCGGGTCTGGAGGTTTTTATTCAGCTGCTGGGACCCGGACTCTCCAGGTCCGTCTCTGACTAAGGTTCTGCAGGTTCTGAAGGTTCTGGAGGTTCTGAGGGTTCTGTAATGGTAAGTGGAGCCTCTGGCTAAGTTCTGGAAGGTTCGGACGGGTTTCCTCCGTCTCAGACAGAACCGAACCTCCTCAGCTCAAAGGAATGCAGAAAATGTGTCAAAGTTTCCGAGTTCGTGTCTGAGCGGTTCTGCCAGGTTCTGGTTCTGGTTCGGCCCGCCTCCTCGTTAAGAAGCGGATCGTGTGGAGACTCTTCCCACTTCAGCCAGCCTTCCAGAAGTCCCGGAGTTCTGGACCGGACCACTTCAGCCTCCCTCACAGCAGAACATCAGAGTTGGGTTTCCGAACCGAACCGGTTCCGACAGCTTCTCCAGAGTCCAGAGGTCAGTGTGACTTTGTTTGTTGGGATTATTCAGGGAGAGCCGAACTGATGGACCCGTCCGGACCCGAACTGTGGAGGCTTTTGTTTGCTCAGCTGAAGATCTGTAACCAGAACCGAACCGGGTCCGGTTCTGGTTCTTTTCATGTTGAAAGATCAAAAGAATAAAACTCCAATTCGTTCCTGAAGAACCTCCAGGTGACCTTTGACCTTTGACCTCACAGCTTCATGAAGATCTGCTGAGGAAGAGGAGCTGAAGATGAAGAGCAGGCTGTCTGTGGGAGCTGCAGCGCTCCTGGTGCTGCTGATCACCTCCTCTCAGGCGCAGGAGCAAGGTAAAGCCACTGCTGCTCATACTTCTCTCCTCCTCTCTTCTGCCTCCTCACCATCTCCTCCTCTCCACCTCCTCCTCTCCATCTCCACCTCCTCCTCTCCACCTCCTCCTCTCCA
>NC_056509.1:48565318-48566713 GCF_014905685.2 Nematolebias whitei
CTCCTCCTCTCCATCTCCACCTCCTCCTCTCCATCTCCTCCTCTCCACCTCCTCGTTTTTCCGTGTAGAGATTTGTCTCTGAGCTGCTCTCAAATTTACGAGTCAAACTTCTCCTCTTTCTCTCCTCCTCCTCCTCTTCCTCCTCTCCTTGTTTTTGTGCAGAGGTTTGTCTTTGAGCTGCTCTCAGATTTGTGAACCAAGCTTTTTCTCCTCCTCCTCCTCCTCCTCCTCCTCCTCCTCCTCCTCCTCCTCCTCCTCCTCCTCCTCCTCCTCCAGCTGTTTTCTGTAAATCAGCTGCAGATTCTGACAAACGGCTTCTTTTCCAAATAAAACCGTAAATCTTCTCTTTGGTCTGTTTTTTATTCGTTCTGTCTCAAGTTGAAAAGCTGAGAGTTCTGCCGGATCAGAACCAACCAGCAGGTCCACCGGTCCAGAACCTCCGAGTTCCAACAGTTCTATCTTCAAGAGGTGGAACCAGAATCTTCAGGATCAATTTTGTTTCTGAGATCAGCTACAACAATGAAACGAAACTGGGCCAGGTTAAAACAAGCAGCTAAAAGGCTAAAAGCAGAGCAGGAGCTAAAAGGAGCAGAGCAGGAGCTAAAAGGAGCAGAGCAGGAACTAAAAGGAACAGATCAGGAACTAAAAGGAACAGAGCAGGAACTAAAAGGAACAGATCAGGAACTAAAAGGAACAGATCAGGAACTAAAAGGAGCAGAGCAGGAGCTAAAAGGAACAGAGCAGGAGCTAAAAGGAACAGAGCAGGAGCTAAAAGGAGCAGAGCAGGAACTAAAAGGAGCAGAGCAGGAACTAAAAGGAGCAGAGCAGGAACTTACTTAATGTAGCAGAACGCTAAATGAATGATGATAGTTAAACATAGCTGAAGGTCAGCTTTGAGTAGAAAATGATAACTAGAAGTAGCAAAATGTTAGCTAAAAACTGAAACCTGTAAAACACCACTAGCCCAATATCAGAGTTAGAACCTTTATCTGAAATAAAAAAAACACCAAAGTGTTAGCTAAAAGTAGCTGAAGGCTGCTGACTCAGCGTTGCTGTCGGGAATGAATGTTTCAAAATAAAATCTTAACAAAAGAAAGTTTGAAATTATTGTTTTTATTCAGAAACTAAAAGAAACTTTTTTTGATTTTAAACATTAAGCTAAAAGTACCGATGAGGGTACCTTGAGGATCCCCTTTTGATTCTCAGCTCCAAGATGGAGTCACATTTCTCCTGCTGTTTGAATAAGTTCATGTTTCAAGGTCAAAGTTCGTCCCAAACAGTCTTAAGACAGCAGGAGCTTCTGTCCCTTCAGCAGGAGCTTCTGTATCTTCAGCAGGAGCTTCTGTCCCTTCAGCAGGAGCTTCTGTATCTTCAGCAGGAGCTTCTGTATCTTCA
>NC_056509.1:48566723-48571490 GCF_014905685.2 Nematolebias whitei
TCTGTATCTTCAGCAGGAGCTTCTGTATCTTCAGCAGGAGCTTCTGTCCCCTTTGGAGGACATTGTGCATTTATCTCTGGACTAAAGCCTGCAGTTTTGGGGGTGGTTTTTGGGAGCGGTTCTGTTGACCTGTTTGGATGCAGAAGCGGCAGCCTCGTGGATTTGAACTGAGGTTGGTGGCTCCTCCGGTTCTCGAGTCCTGTGTTCTTCTGGGTCAAGGCTGGACCGGGTCTCTAGACCTTGGCTCTCGGCCTTACGACAATATTTTAATGTGATACTCTTCACCTTTGCTCTGAAACTGGTTGGTGGTCTGAAATCCTCTGAAGCTAGGTTACCCCGGATTAGGATTAGGACGACAGTCAGAACTCCCATCCAGGTCTGGATGAGTTTAGGTCCAACAGAACTGAGCTAGCTAATAACCAGTCATCAATCGAATCGATCGACTTCCTGATAAAACGTTGAGTTTAGTTGAAGAAACGTTTTCAAGCAGCAGTTCTGGTTCACGATGTAAAAACGGGTTCATTATCATTTGAAGCATCCCGCTCCGGCAGAACCGGACCAGGACCCGTTTCTAGATTAAGCTAGCTTTGTGTTGAAGTGAAACTCATATGTAATTTAAGATTTTATTCCGATTAAACATTCTTCAGATTAACAGATTTCTTCAGATTAAGTGCATTATTCAGATTATCTGCGTTTTTCAGATTAATTGCATACTTCAGATTAGCTGAGTTCTTCAGATGAAATGTTCTTCAGATTAACAGAGTTTTTCAGATTAGCTGAGTTCTTCAGATTAGTTGCATACTTCTACAGATTACCCACGTTCTTCAGGTTAGCTGTGTTCTTCAGATTGACAGCGTTCTTCAGATTAGCTGAGTTCTACAGATTAGCTGCGTTCTACAGATTAGCTGCGTTCTTCAGATTAGCTGCGTTCTTCAGATTAGCTGCGTTCTCCTGGAGTAGCATCTTTCTGTTTCCTGGTGCTCCACCCCAACCTGAAGAATATCATTTTGAAATATTCAGACATAATCTGTGGTCCCGGCTGTACATGGAAGTCTTTGTGTCCCAGTTGTTGAGACAACTGTCCATGTACGTGTGCATGTTGTCCATGTGGGCGACCACAGCTCTGTTGCTGGTTCTTTGTTTCTCAACACCTTCAGTTCTTCAACCCGAAGCAGGAAGACAAGTTTAAAGGAAAGGTTTGTCTTTAGATTTGGGTTGAGGATCGTTGAAAAGAAGTGCACGGGTCTGCGCAGACACGGCATACTCTTTTCTGAGGTTTGCAATGGAGACAACAACAAAAAAAAACATCGATCTAATCCATCATCCATTGTATAATCAATAACCTCCATCTTTTCCTTTGTATGGTCAATCCAGACGCCTGAGCTGGACTGAGGTCATGGACGGTCTGCTGGAAGCCGGTCTATGTCATGGTCCACATCTTGGTCCACATCTTGGTCTATGTTGTGGTCCACCTCATGGTCTACGTCATGGTCCATGTCATGTCTACGCCATGGTTTACATTGTGGTCTACATTGTATTCCACTTTGTGGTCCATATTTTGGTCTACAACGGACCATGTCATGTCCACATCGTGGTTTATGTCATGGTCCATGTCTAAGTCTTGGTCCATGTCTTGGTCTATGTTGTGATCCACATCATGGTCTACGTCATGATCTATGTCATGGTCTATGTCATGGTCTACTTTTTGGTCTACATTGTGGCCTACATTGTGGTCCAATTTGTGGTCTATGTCATGGTCTACATCATGGTCCATGTCCTAGTCTATGTCTTGGTCTATGTTGTAGTCTACTTTGTGGTTTACGTTCTAGTCTATGTAATAGTCCATGTCGTGGTCTACATATTGGTCTACATTGTGGTCCACGTCATGTATATGTCATGGTCTACATCTTGGTCTATGACATGGTCCATGTTGTGGTTTATGTTGTAGTCCACGTCGTAGTTTATGTCTTGATCAACACAATGGTCCATGTTGTGGTTTACATTGTGTTCCACTTCGTGGTCTACGTCATGGTCTATGTCATAGTCTATGTCATAGTCTATGTCATAGTCTATGTCATAGTATATGTCATAGTATATGCCATGGTCTACTTTGTGGTTTACATCCTGGTCTACATCATGGTCCATATAGTGGTCTATGTCTTGGTCTACGCTGTGGTTCATGTTATGGTCTATGTTGTGGTTCATGTCGTGGTTTATGCCGTGGTCCATGTCATGGTCCATGCCGTGGTCTACATCTTGGTCTATGTCATGGTCTATTTCATGGTCTACGTCATGGTCCATTTTGTGGCTTTTGTCATGGTCTACATCATGGTCTACGTCATGGTTCATGTCCTGGTCTACGTCATGGTCCACATCTTGGTCTACATCATGGTCCATGTTGTGCTCTCCATCGTTGTGCACTTTGTGGTCCACTTTATGGTCCACATCTTTGTCCATGTCTTGGTCTACATCATGGTCTACTTCGTGGTCTACATCATGGTCTATGTCATGGTCCATGTCTTGGTCTACATTGTGGTCCACTTCATGGTTCACATCATGGTCCACATTTTGGTCCATGTCTTGGTCTACGTCATGGTTCAGTTTGTGGTCTATGTCATGGTCTACATCGTGGTCCACATCATGGTCCATGTTGTGATGCAAGTTGTGGTCTATGTCATGGTCCATGTCTTGGTCCATGTCACCAAAATGTCTGGATCAAGATCTGGAACATTACGTAGACCATGACTTAGACCACAGTGTGGACCATGGCATGGACATGATGTGGACCATGAAGTGGACCACAACATGGTCTATATCTTGGTCTACATCATGGTCCATGTTGCGGTCCACATCTTGGTGCACACTGTGGTCCATGTGGTGGTCCAGAATCAACACTTTTTCAATCAAAGCCACAGCATGCGGGCCGTCCAACATCTTGATTTTTGACTCATGGATCAAACGATCCTGAAACCCATTGAGGCCGACTGAGAGGACGCTCAGCTGGACTTTACAGAGATCCAGTACATATCTGAGCCCTTTGGTCGGCTTTTGATCACAGCTGGTGGTGAGGATGATGGGCGGTCTGGTTCTTGCACCGCTGCTTTATGTTCGACACAAATGTGGGCCGGTCAACCCGAGCACTGCGGCTGTTGGCATCAACAGCAACCTTTTTCAGGAAATAGCCTGCTCCGATGACTGGAACATCTTCTCCACCTGCTGTGGTCGAAGGTCAGAGTCAAAGAATAAGATGATGCAAATAAATAAGAATACATTTTATAAGAGGTTATTTATAGCTTTCCTCTAACAGCTGAGCGGCCTCCAACTGACCTTTGACCTTTGACCTTTCTATTCGTGCCATTCATGTGCTCATTGACGATTTGATCTGACATCCTTGATTGGAAGTCAGACCCAGATTCCACCAAAATTTTCCTGTTCTGACCTGTCCTCTGGAGCACCGGAGGACAGACTTGTGTTTGTTGTTGTTTGTGTCTCGCTGTGGTGTTGTTTGTTCTCTTGCCTCAGACAGCCATCTTGTCTCTCGTGTGTTGTGTGTCAGCGTCTCAACATGTCGGCCTGCTGAAGCTGAGCTGTAACTCTGATGTTTTCCTCTCTACAGTGGAGCCTCCGTCCGCTCTCAGGTTTAACATTTTAAATAAAAACACGGTTCAGGTGACGTGGAGCCCACCACCGTCCAGGATACAAGGCTACAGACTACAAGTGACCTCAGACTCAGGTGAGTGCCGGTTCAGCCGACTGCGCTGTCATACTTCGTTTACAGAAACCAGCTGAGAGCGGAGCTCCTGAGCAGAACCTCGTCCGCTCTCAAACCATCGGAGCCTGGAGTCCAGTTCACTTAGAACCAAAACTTCTTCTTTAGGTTTAAGTGATAAAACATCTACTCTGAGTTCAGAAAACATCTGAGCTTGCCTCAAACTGATGACTTTATTGATGTAGATATGAGACAAGTTCAAATCTTCAGGTCCGTTCAGGTTCTGCCCGTCTACATGTAACAATCCAAACCCAGCAGAAACATCCAAGCTGAAATAAACCTCAGGGTTAGAAATCATTGAATAAAATCACTTTTCATGTTTTTTTAGTCAACTTCAGATCTCACACTGAAGATTATCTAAAGTGAATGTGTTTGGAAGCACATTCAGATCCTCAGATTAGGATTGGTTACACCAGACCAAGTTCAGATTTTATTTTTGTGTCACTGATTCACAACAAGTTATCTCAGGGTTCCGTTCAACAAAAATCAGATGGTTTAAATCAGCCTCAGCTGAGCCTTTTCTGCTGAGACAAGAAACTAGTTCACCGTCAAAATAAAGTCTTTATAGTATACTGATTTTTATCCTGAACTCAAACGGATGAAGTCAAATATTCTGCTTTAAAAGTGACACTACAGAAAGACAGGTAAAGTTGGTAAATTAGGCTGTTGGTGGGAATTAAACTAGTTTTAACATAAATCATTAGTTTGACATCATTTCACAAACCAACAGAATTCTGTTTGTACTGACTGACTAACAACTAACTGACTGACCAATTAACTAACCAACTAACTGACTAACTAACAAACAACTGAACTAACTGACTGAGTAACTAACTGACTGACTGACAACTAACTAAATGACTAACAACCAAAGAACTAACTAACTGACTGACTAAAAACTAACTGAATGATTGTCCAACTGACTGACAGACCAACTAACTAAATAATTAACTACCTACCTACCTACCTACCTACCTACCTACCTACCTACCTACCTA
>NC_056509.1:48571500-48571670 GCF_014905685.2 Nematolebias whitei
ACCTACCTACCTACCTACCTACCTACCTACCTACCTACCTACCTACCGACCGACCGACCGACCGACCGACCGACCGACCGACTAAATGACTAAGTGAATGACTGATTGACTGAGTGACTGTGTAACTAACTGACTAAGTGACTGACTGAGCAACTAACTGACTAAGTGAC
>NC_056509.1:48571680-48573760 GCF_014905685.2 Nematolebias whitei
AACTGACTAAGTGACTGACTGAGCAACTAACTGACTAAGTGACTGACCGACTAAGTAATTGACTGTTTGACTGATTGACTGAGTGAGTGACTGAGTAACTAACTGAATGACTGACTAAATGACTGACTAAGTGACTGACTGACGGATGCTAATTTTATTAATTGACATTCATTAACACAAAATGAAGTTCAGCTGTGTCTGTTAAATGATTCAGCCATCATTTATTAGTTTGAAAATCTTTGCTTAATAGATTAAATACTGCTTGGGGGATTGCTTGTAATACGTTCAGGCCATTGCCATCAGCACATGTTGGCAGGTATGAGTTAATAATAAAATGTTATTTGACTTTTATAAATGGCAGAAGCAACGTTTAAATGTTAGCTACGTGTACATAAAGGTTTGGGCTAACGCCATAAAGCTAGCTATAAGGTTATAGTATGCTAACATCTACAGCATTTAAAAGTTATACTCAACGTTTATAGACGTGTAGCTGATAATTAGCTAATTTATCAAAGGAAGAAAAAACATCAAGGTTTCTCCATTAACACTTGATCTAACATAGTTTTTATTTTAAGCAAAATTCCTAACAACTTTACACTAAGCTGCAAGACTTGCATCTAAAACTATTTATTTAAATTTAACCCAAGCTAAAACATGACTTTCAGGACCGAAACAGTCAGAGTGTAGTTAGATTAGAGAGATCATATTATTTAGACATCAAGACTTTTAATCCTGAAACAGCAAGTTTTTATAGAGGAGCCACACGCATGGGATTAAATTCATGTTCTGAGGTTCCTCTGAACTGAAGTGGTGCCGCTGTTCCCTGACTGTTCTCTCTGTATGTTCCTGTAGAACCAACACGAGAACTGTCTCTGCCTGCATCTGTGACAAAGACGTCCATCTCAGACCTGAGTCCACATGTGGATTATGACGTTACGATTGTGGCATTTGCAGAATCAGAGGAGAGCCTGCCTGTCTCTGGACAGATCACACGTGAGTCACTAAGTGTTTGGAGCCACTGAGTTATTAAATCACAAGTTACTGAGTCGTTAAACCATTCAGTCACTGAGTCAGATTGAGAAAGTCCTTTTGCTGAAGGACGAAACATCTCAGCAACAAAATAAACTGTCCAGATGAGCTCACTGAACATTGTGGGATTTTTACCTGGATTATTGAGCATGGACTTTTGTGTTTTGAACCACTTTGGCATGACTGGCTCAGAGGAATTGATGGGGAGAGGGCGGGCCCCGGAGGCCATCTTATCACCAGCAAACTGTTTTTTTCCACTATGGAAGTGTGATGTTTGTAGGAGTCAGTTTGTTGGTGGCCCCTCAGATAGAAGAAGTCCCTTGGAGGAAGGACAAACATCTCAGAACAAAAAAAAAACCCCATCCAGATGAACTGACTGAACATAGTTGGAGTCACTGAGTCATTAAATCACTGAGTCATTAAATCACAGAGTTATTAAATCACTGAGTCATTAAATCACAGAGTCATTAAATCACTGTCATTAAATCACTGAGTCATTAAATCACTGAGTCATTAAATCACAGAGTCATTAAATCACAGAGTCATTAAATCACTGAGTCATTAAATCACAGAGTCATTAAATCACTGAGTCATTAAATCACTGAGTCATTAAATCACTGAGTCATTAAATCACAGAGTCATTAAATCACAGAGTCATTAAATCACAGAGTCATTAAATCACTGAGTCATTAAATCACAGAGTCATTAAATCACTGAGTCATTAAATCACAGAGTCATTAAATCACAGAGTTATTAAATCACTGAGTCATTAAATCACAGAGTTATTAAATCACTGAGTCATTAAATCACTGAGTCATTAAATCATAGTCATTAAATCACAGAGTTATTAAATCACTGAGTCATTAAATCACTGAGTCATTAAATCACAGAGTTATTAAATCACTGAGTCATTAAATCACAGAGTCATTAAATCCCTGAGTTATTAAATCACAGAGTCATTAAATCACTGAGTCATTAAATCACTGAGTCATTAAATCACTGAGTCATTAAATCCCTGAGTTATTAAATCACAGAGTCATTAAATCACAGA
>NC_056509.1:48573860-48578573 GCF_014905685.2 Nematolebias whitei
TCATTAAATCACAGAGTTATTAAATCACTGAGTCATTAAATCACAGATTTATTAAATCACAGAGTTATTAAATCCCTGAGTCATTAAATCACTGAGTCCTGGAGTTAAATTATTAGAAAACTGTGAATAAGAAAAACAAACACAAATTCACAGAACAGGTAGATTGACAGTTCTGTGTAATAATTAAGAAGTACTGTATATTATTGTTCTTAAATCTTATCAACATTTAATGGAAGAATAAATACTTTATGTGGAAATGTTTGAATTTTAGAAAATAATAAATATTCAGAAGAACTTTTGTTCCTGCAGAAGTGATCAAAATCAAACTCCAGGCTCAAATCTGGATGCAAGGGTTCTGCTGGTGATTCAGGTCGTGATAATCCAAAGTAAACATTTGACTCAAATGTTTTGAAGAAGTTTCAAACTGAAGCATCAGGACTGAGAGCCTCGGAGACTCAGGAGAAGGAACTGAGGACTTTAGGACCTTCTGGAGCCGCCGTCCAGCTGGTCTCTGCCCTTTAAGTCACTGACTTTAGAGAAAATGAATTAATGAGTTATTAATGATTAATTAATGGTAAGACACTGCAGATAGCTGTATCAGCACAGCATAGATTAGCAGCAGATTATCTGAATGTTTGGTAACGATGATTTTTGTGTCTTTAGTTGAGTCCAGTGGAAGCTCAAGAGGAGACACGATGAAACCAGCTCCTTCAGACTCAGTCAGTAAGTTCTTCCTGGATTATTACGATAATACCTCACTTCCTGTTTAGATAAAGGAGCTTAAAGCTGCTGCTGGATGCGTTTGTTGGACTTGTCTTCTGGGTAATGTCTGTCAGCACGAGGCTCCGATCAAACGGACCCTTCCTGTGAGCTGCTGACTCGCCTCAGACCCCCTGAAGCCTTAACGAGTCGCTCCTGGCCCGTTAACGGGAACACGTGGAGAAAGCTGCACGTGCTCAGTGCTCAGAGGAGCCCGGCCCAGATTGCTGACGGAGGTGGAAATCATTACTAATCCTGGTTTACAAGAGCCTCTCTGGCTCCTGTTCTGCACACGAGCTCGGCTTCAGATGAACTTCTCCTCATGAGAGGAGAAGATATAGCTCAGACTACAGTCAGAATTAATCTGATGGTTAATCTGACTGTTAAATCTTACTTAATGTGACTGTTAATATGTTAATATGACTGTTAATTTGACCTTAATCTGACTGTTAAATTAACTATTAATCTGATGGTTAATCTGACTGTTAATCTGATGTTAAAACTGGGATTCAGAAGCACAACCTGAGATTAAAACGTTCCCTAACTCCCGTCTTTAGCTGTTTTCTGGTGGTTTAGGTCCACTTCCAGCCCCGCAGGCCCTACAGGAATGCATATCGCCCGCTTCTTTTCTGGCCAGACTTGAGGTTGTTTCTGTTTTGGTCAAAGTTTAAATAAAGTTCTGTTGTGATTTAATCTCAGTACTAAAGAACCAAATTTGAGCTCAAATCAGTCAAATTCACTGACTTTTAATATCGTAGTGTTTTTACCTTGAGTTGGCTGTGGCGGCCATCTTGAACCAGAATAATGCCAGTCGTTACTCAGCTGCTGTTCATCCACTCATTACATTCAGAGTTTTACAGGTGCTGCTCATAAAATGAGAACATCATGAAAAAGTTGATTTATTTCAGTAATTCCATTCATAAAGTGAAACTTGTATATTATATTCATTCATTACACACAGACTGATATATTTCAATGTTTATTTCTTCAATGTTGATGATTATAACTGACAACTAATGAAAACCACACATTTAATATCTCAGAAAATTATAATGTGAAAAGGTTCAGTATTGAAGACACCTGGTGCCACACTCTGATCAGATAATTAACTCAAAACACCTGCAAAGACCTTTAAATGGTCTCAGTCTAGTTCTGTAGCTACACAATTGTCCAAAACATGACCCTTGACACCTGCACAAGGAGGGCAAGACACGTGAGGTCATTGCTAAAGAGGCTGGCTGTTCACAGAGCTCTGTGTCCAAGCACATTAATGGAGAGGTGAAGGGAAGGAAATGATGTGATAACTGCACCCTGGAGAGGATGTTGAAACAAAGCCCATTCCAAAATGTGGGGGAGATTCACAAAGAGTGGACTGCAGCTGGAGTCAGTGCTTCAAGAACCACCACGCACAGACGTATGCAGGACATGGGTTTCAGCTGTCACATTCCTTTTGTCAAGCCACTCTTGAACAAGAGACAGCGTCAGAAGCGTCTCACCTGGGACTGCTGCTGAGTGGTCCAAAGTTCTGTTCTCTGATGAAAGTACGTTTTGCATTTCCTTTGTAAATCAAGGTCCCAGAGTCTGGAGGAAGAGAGGAGACACAGAATCCACGTTGCTTCAGGTCCCGTGTCAAGTTTTTCACTTCACTTTATTAGGTCCCCAAAGGGCAATTCATTTACAGTAAGTAGTGGTGGAGATGACAGCCAGCACATTCATGCAAACTTTAAACATGACAAATTTAATAAAAACAGGATAAAAATGTACATTCAAAACAAGATTAAAATACTTAAAAACATTACTAAAAAGAAGCGAGGGAGAGAAAAAAGAGTTGGACTGTGATAATTCAACTGCAGTCTTAGGATAAGGCCTTAAATCTATATTTTGTTGAACAAAACCAAAGACTGATCTGTTCGTTCTACACCTAGGTAGCTCACGTCTTCTGCCTGAAGGAAGAAGATTGAACAGAGTGTGTAGAGGATGGGTGGACTCTGCCAAGATTTTTTTGGCTTTGGATCCTGATCTGGACTTAAATAGATCCATGATGTCATTCAATTGAATCCCTATAATTTTTCCGCATTCTTTGATAACTCCCTGTAAGCAATTACGTTTTTTTAAGTTCAACGACCCAAACCAGCAGAGAAACTAAAAAGTGAGGACAGATTCAATAAAACAGCTGTAAAACATTTTCATAAAAATGCAATCAACATTTAAGCTCCTCAACTTCTGGAGGAACTGCATCCTCTGGTGGGCTCTCCTACAGATTCCATCAGTCTGGGACTCAAATGTCCATTTTTTGTCCATCATTATGAGCAGGTACTTGTATTCTTGCACCTCTTCCACTCCCTGACCCTTAATGGCAACAGGAGGGAGAGGGGCACATCACTTTTGTTTGTGATGCATTAATGTGCAGGAAGGATGACTGGCTCCACTCCAAAAAGTCCTGCAGGACATTAACTGGGCCTGTCAGAACATTGCCCTTAAATAGAGACACGATAACCGAGTCATCAGCAAACTTTATGATGTGATGATTGGCACGTTTGTATAAAGAACAAACAACAGAGGTGATGAAATACAACCCTGAGGTGCACCTGTGGAGGACACCACAGCATCAGACCATGTGCCATTCAGTTTGACCCGCTGTGACCTATTTGTTAAAAAATCAATTAGCCACAAGACCAGGGCAACATCCACAGTGCATTGTTTTAGTCTCTCTGTCAATATATGGGGTTGAATGGAATTAAAAGCTGAGGAAAAATCAATAAAAAGCATCCGCACCACTTTATTTTATTTTTTATTTGCTCCCTCCAGGTGAGTAAGTGTCATGTGAAGTAAGGTTGCAGTAGCATCGTCCACCCCCTTCCTGCTCTACAGGAACATGGACGTGGACCCAGCAGTGGCTGAGAGCCTCTAAAGTTCCTGTTTTACAATTCCCTCGAAGGATTTCATCACGAGACAAGTTAACGCTGTCGGCCTAAAATCGTTTAGCTCCCTAGGACATTTAATTTTGGCTACGGGAACCAGGATAGATGATTTCCAGATGTTAGGCACTTTGCAGAGCTCCAAAGATTTATTAAAAATGTGGCAGAAAATATCTGCTAATTGCTCTGCACAGGTTTTAGGACCCGCCCCCAGTACCATGAGGGCCTGGGCTTTTCCTCTGTTTGACCCCTTTAAGCTGTCTAAGCACTGTGCCTGTAGTTGTGAGCACATTGTTTCGTGCTCAGGGACAGCACTGATAAAAGTAGACAATTCATTCCTAAAGTCTGAGAGTTAAAACCATTATAAAAGATCTTCAATTCATAGAGAAATCAAAATCTGACGTATCAATGAAACCCCCTCTGGCAACAGCTGCCTTCCTTTTGGGTTCCAGGACAATCATCGTTTCCACAGTCACTGATGGTTTTGGGCTCCATGTCCTCTGCTGGTGTTGTCCACTGTATTTTCTGAGGTCAAAGGTCAACGCAGCATCTACCAGGAAGTTTTAGAGACTTCCTGCTTCCTGCTGCTGACCAACTTTATGAGATGCAGATTTCATTTTCCAGCAGGACGTGGCGCCTGCACACAGTGCCAGAGCTACCAGTACCTGGATTAAGGACCATGGTATCCCAGTTCTTAACTGGCCAGCAAACTGGCCTGACCTTAGAACATCTATGGGTTACTGTGAAGAGGAAGATGATGCACCAGAGCCAACAATTCAGAAGAGCTGAAGGCCACGATCAGAACAACCTGGACTCTCAGAACCTGAGCAGAGACACAGACTGATCCACTCCGTGACACGATGCAGTGATGCAGAGATCCAGACACAAGGAGCCACAACCAAGTACTGATGCTGCACATGATCATACTTCATGTTCATACTTCATGTTCATACTTTATGTTCATACTTTATGTTCATACTTTATGTTCGTACTTTATGTTCATACTTTATGTTCATACTTTATGTTCATACTTTAT
>NC_056509.1:48578583-48579828 GCF_014905685.2 Nematolebias whitei
TTATGTTCATACTTTATGTTCATACTTTATGTTCATACTTTATGTTCGTACTTTATGTTCATACTTTATGTTCATACTTTATGTTCATACATTCCAGGTGGCCAACATTTCTAAAAATCCTTTTTTTATTGGTCTTAATATTCTAATTTTCTGAGATACTGAATTTGGTGTTTTTCAGTTCTAATCATCAACAATAAAATAAATAAACATTTGAAATATATCAGTCTGTGAATAATGAATGAATATAATATACAGGTTTCACTTTCTGAATGGAATTACTGAAATAAATAAACTTTTTCATGATATTCTTATTTTATGACCAGCACCTGTATTTACATAAGTCCAGTTCACGTGATATTTTGCTAACAGACAGGTGGAAGGTAGAGCACATGATGGAACAGATGTGATCATGTGACTCAGACACAACACTATCACTCTCTGAGCCCTGCAGCGGCGGGTGATACCAACCCTAACTTCACTCCAACACGTTCCTGCTCTGGTTCCGACTCGTGGTCCTGCCGGACTCAGATGAACCAAACTGAGTCCAGCAGGACCAGAAACCTGTGTTCTGTTTCCCAGGATGCACTGCTGCTGCCGCAGCGGACGTGGTTTTCCTGGTTGACGGCTCCTGGAGCGTCGGCCAGCAGAACTTCAGACATATCCGCAACTTCATCTCTGCGGCGGCCGGAGCCTTTCAGATCGGACAGGACAGAACCTGGGTGTCCGTGGTCCAGTTCAGCGATGACACCCGGACCGAGATCCGTCTGAACCAACACCCAACCCGGGCCGGTCTCCTGAGGGCCATCGGGTCACTGCCATACAAAGGAGGGAGCAGAAGGACGGGTTAGTGCTCACCTTGACCTTTACACAGATTTCTTCTTCTTGATCTTCTGGAGTCTAGTTCAGGTTCTTTGATTCATCTGAGAGCAGAAGATCTTCAGTCAGCTGATGTTTTTACGCCTCGTCTCCTCCTGAAGCACACACACTCTATGTCTCATGTCAATCAAAGCAGGACACGTGAAACTCTGAGCGTCCTGCTCATTTATCCAGGTAGATAGTAAGATGGTTTGGGTCAGGTGGGCGGGTATCTGTCCAGATCACCTGATCCAACCTTCTTACCTTCAGACACGGACGTTCAAAGTAAGAACTTCATAAAAATAAATTCATCCATCCATCCATCCATCCATCCATCCATCCATCCATCCATCCATCCATCCATCCATCCATCCATCCATCCATCCATCC
>NC_056509.1:48579838-48581452 GCF_014905685.2 Nematolebias whitei
TCCATCCATCCATCCATCCATCCATCCATCCATCCATCCATCCATCCTTTATCTTTTACCCGCTTCTTCCATTTTGGGTCATGGGGGTCACCGGTGTCCATGTCCAGCAGTCACTGTGTGAGGGGCGGGGACACCCTGGACAGGTCTCCAGTCCATCACAGGGACACACAGAGACAAACAACCATTCACTCTCTCACTCACCTCGGGACAATTTAGAGTTACCATCAGCCTAACATGCATGTTTTTGGTCTGTGGGAGGAAACCGGAGTATCCGGAGAAAACTCACGCACGCACGGAGAGAACATGCAAACTCCACCCAGGAAGGCCCCCGGACCAGGATTTGACCCGGCAACCTTCTCGCTGAGAGGCAGCAGCTCTACCAGTTGTGCCACCGTGCTGCCTGTCCTTCAACACGTCAACACAAATTAAAAACGTTTTGCTGCTGAAATCACAAGTTTATTTCCTGTGGAGTGAAACAAGGTTCTGATTGGTCCAGGTCAAGCCCTCAACCACCTCCTGACAAAAACCTTCACCGAGGCCGGCGGTGCCAGGAAAGGCTTCCCCAAAGTTCTGGTGATCATCACAGATGGGCCTTCTGAGGATCCAGTGGAACATTCTGCTGAGCAGCTGAGGAGCCAAGGGGTGGAGGTGTTTGTGCTGGGTGAGCATGTGGAACATGTTTAGCACATGTTTATTACAGACTTAATTCATGTTTGTTATAGACTTATTATGAAGGTATTACAACCATATTACATTTATTACTAACTTAATTCATATTACACATTTTATGCTGACATTACGTTTATTACAATCTTATTGCGTGTTTAGTACACATTTATTACATGTTTAATACTGCCTTATTACATGTTTATTACAAACTTATTACACATTTAGTACACACATATTACACATACTTATATGTTTATTACATGTTTATTACAAACTTATTACATGTTTAGTACACATATATTACATGTTTAATACTAGCTTATTACATGTTTATTTCAAATTTATTACATGTATAATACACATTAATTACATGTTTAATACTGATTTATTACATGTTTGTTACAAATTTGTTACATGTTTAGTACACCTTTATTTTCATTCAACCTTTATTTATACAGATTAATCCCACTGAGCCTCAGGAACTCATTTACAAGAGAAATCTGAATATGTTTATTACTTATTACAGTAGTCCCTCGCTTCTTCACAGTTTGTTTATCATGGATCCGCCCTATCACGGTTTTTCAAAATAAGATTGGACATGACACACAGTTGGCTGATTTATGGATGAGCCGCACGATCAGCATGGAATTTTTATTTAAAATAAATTATTTTAAATTACAGTATTAAGCACCTTTTCTCCTTTGTGCAGCCCAGAGCTGCAGAAACAGCTTCCTCCTGCGCCTCTGTGCAGCCCACACTGCAGGATACGCTTCCTCCTGCAGCTGAACAGCTGATCTGTGTGCAAAGTGGAGAAGTGGGTGTGGCCGAGAGCGCTTGCAAGTGGCTGAGAGCAGCGGAATCAGAGAGAGGGAAATCATGACATTCTGTGTTCTTTTAGAGCATTTAGAGTTTAGAAACATTGATTAGAAAATTGCAAGAGTGTGA
>NC_056509.1:48581552-48592305 GCF_014905685.2 Nematolebias whitei
ATATGGAATGACCACTGGTCTGGGTCTGGGTTCCTCCTTTTCACCTGTTGGCTGACTGGAGTCCTGTTTGGGTTTCTTCTCTGCTTTCAGGAAGGCCCAGTTAGGATATCCACATTGCTCTAGAGCCTGTCTTGTGTAGGATTTCTCCTTCTGCCTGGCTCCTGAGCTAGTGGGGACGCTGTCTGCTCTGTGGTACAGAGTCCTGATGACTCCTAACTTGTGCTCCAAAGGGTGATGGGAGTCAAACTGCAAATACTGGTCTGTGTGGGTGGGTTTGTGGTACACCTCGGTTTGCAAATGTCTTCTATCAGAGACTGAGACCTCACAGTCCAAGAAAGCCAACTTGCCATTTTTTACATCTTCTCGTGTGAACTTGATGTATTTATCCACAGAGTTGATGTGGTCAGTGAAATGCTAACTAGACCACACCGCTAACTGAACAGAACCATGATGTTGAAACAACCTCACTGCTAACTGAACCACACTGTAGATATATTTCTTTTTCAACTTTGGCGCCTTGTTTTTAGTATTTAGTAGTATTTTTAGTATGGTTTTAGTATTTTTGCTGCATGCTTTGGTATTTCTTGTTTTGTATTTTTATTTTTGGTGAGTCAAGACGGTTCTTCTCATCCTAAGCATTTCATTGCAATGATGACCTTGTGTTGATTTTGCATATGACAAATAAACCAAACCTGAACCCTTATCGCTTAGATAAGAAAAGTGGAAGAAAACATAAGGAAAGACGTTTAAAAAAAATTCTCTAACACCGTGTCCTAGACAGGGCACGGTTTGAGGCATCAAAAAAATCTACCACAGCAAAGCATCTTAAATAGACATAATACATATGTGTGTAGAATGGGTAGGGCATGGGGGTCCCAGCACGGCCACCAGGTGAGCGACGCAGCCCTTGGTGCCTTCGCATCTCCTAGGTTGCTGCACCAGGGGAGGTGAGGGAAGCCAGTGGAGGCATTGAGTTTTAGGGAAGCTCATAGCACAGCACAGTCCAGAGCCCCCCACAGCCATAGTCCTGATAAGAGGTTTTTGTTTATCAGCCAGCTTGATTGAGCTCTGTCACAGGTCCACGACCTTGGGGAAGGGAAGGAGTGGAGAGGGGGACAGAGGTTTTTTGTTTCCATAACATCCAAGGAGAAATTGAGAGAGTCTGCTTTCCAAGGCCAGGTCCAGATTCAGATTCAACTGCAGTCTCTGACAGAAGCTTAAACAGCTGCTGATGTTTCAGAATTTGTCCACAATCCAGATTTTCACCAACTCCAAACAGTAAAATCCAGTTGTTGTAGATCCAATGATGTTTCTGTCGAGGTACGAGGGTTCTCCTTCACCCTGACTACATGTTGAGAAAAACTGATCAGTTTTGTTGAGAGACCAGCTGATCAAATCCATCGTTAAATCTGGAAGGTTTTTTTTCATTCAACCTTTATTTAAACAGGTTAGTCCCACTGAGGCTCGGGGACTCATTTACAAGAGAGACCTGATTTAACAAAGAATCAGGTCTCTCTTGTAAACGAGTCCCGAGCCTCAGTGGGACTAACCTGTCTAAATAAAGGTTGAATGAAAACAACAACAAAGAATGATGACAACAGTGGACAACAACGACAACAATAGACAGTTATAAAAGAGGCATGCAGATTTTTTTTTTACAAATTAAAATAAAATGCCAACCAAAAGTACAGTTAAAAGGAAAACAGTAGTAAAAAAACAACAACAAAAAAACCCAGCTAGATTATAAGACGTGTAGAAAACTAAAAACAGGAACATGTCTGCATTGGTTCTTGCAGGAACTTATCAGATGTTTGAAGCCACTTAGAGAGGTCAAAGGTCGAGAGCTTCAGGTCTGTTTACAAGATATTCCAGGAAACAGGAGCGGAGTAGGAAAAAAGGGTTCTGGAAAAGGTTCACAGGACAAAAGAGCAAAGCAGGGATGGAGCAGAGGAGGACACGTCTGCCTTCCACCGAGAGCGTGCACGAAAAAGAATGTGATCTAAAGCTCTGATTAGTCTCTTTAGAATGATTTGTTCAATTATTCTCTGTACAGATCTAGTATAGAGCTGTGTGAATGGGTCAATGAGGCACAGCTTGTTGTAAAGAGCTTTCAGTATCTGGATAAGATAGAAAGGTGCTGTATAAGTACAGTCCATTTATCATTTAGTACACGTTTAATACTGACTTATTATGTTTATTGCAAACTTATTACACATTTAGTACACATTTATTACATGTTTAATACGTATTACATTTTTAACTTCTTCTGACTTTTCCCTCTGCAAGGGTCTTCACAGCAAGACCTCCTGTTTCTCCAATCAGTACAAGTCCTTCTCGTCCTCTTTAGTGTCCAGTCTCCCATACAACTCATCAAACATCTTCTGCTTTGCTCTACGTCCCACCTCCTTATATTCCTGTCTCCTCTCTTCAGTCCTCTCTCTGTCATATTTCTTCTTGGCTAATCTCTTTCTTTGAACATCTTCCTGCACTTCACTATTCCACCACCAGGTTTCCTGATCATCCATTCTCTGTCCAGATGACACACCAAGTACCTTCCTACCTGTCTCTCTAATTACTGTTGCTGTAGTAGTCCAGTCATCTGGAAGCTCTTTCTTACCACCCAGAGCCTTTAACAGCTCCTCTCTGAATTTCTCACAACATTCTTCCTTCTTCATCTTCCACCATTTGGTCTTCTCTGATTTTACTCTTTTTCTCGTCTTCACAACAACAGTCATTCTATATTCTACAGTCTGTTTATTAGACACATTACATGTTTATTACATGTTTAATAGGTAGTTCTGAAACAAATGCTGCCTGAGAGAGATAAAATTAGAGTTAAACTGTGACATCACCCTCCACATTGCAGGTGTGTGGTGGTGGGGGGGGGGTTGATACCGAGTTTATTGTGTTCACTCTCTGGGTAGGGATCCATCAGGCGGAGCCCGCAGAGCTGAGACTGCTGGCCTCGACGCCGCACCACAGCCACGTGTACGGAGTGTCCAGCTTCGACCTGATCCGGAGCGTGCAGAGGCAGCTCATCAGCCAGGTGTGCTCAGGTGTGGAGGAGCAGCTCAGCTCGCTCGTCAGCGGAGAGGAAGGTGAGCATTCACCGTGAGACGAGGTGAACCCAGGATTCAGACGCTCAGCGTGCTTCCTTCATTTATTCACTTCACCTCTCCCAGAACCGCCCGTCTTTTAATCACTTTTCAGCTTCTGACACAAATCTGCTGCACTTCAGACGACCCGAGTTGTTTTTGTTGACAAACATTGGCTTAGGTAAACAACGACATCATGAAAACAACTAAAGTCTATTTTCTCCCTTCTACACCTTCGGTCTGTTGTCTGACGGATTAATCGTCACGAATTAGAGATGTGAATGAAAAGTCTCCTAATCTGAATAAGTTTTAGAAGCACGACCTACATTAAGCTCAAAGTTGTGTTCAGTTTTATAATAAGGCGTCGGTCCTGCACAGCAGGAGACCGGGCTTTCTCCTGCGCGGGCCCTCGGCTGTGGGACGCCCTGCCTTCATGCCCGAGGCCCCACAGACCGTGACATGTTTTAAAAAGATCTTAAAACATTTCTTGTTACACAGTTTTGATTGATTGCACTGTACTTTCGTTTGGTTTTTTATTCACCCATTAGTTCGTATTTGAGTATTTTATCTGCATTTTGAGCATTTTAAGTTTTTTGATGTGTTCATTCTGAGGCGTTCTCCTCCTGGTTGTTTTTATCCTGATGTTCACTCTTTGTAGCACTTTGAGATTCACTGTGAATGTAAAGTGCATTAAAAATAAAAGTTATTATTATTATAAATTATTAACATTAAAATTCCTGCTCAGTTTGTGATTGATTACCTGTTACCATGGTTACCTGTTAGTGGGCGGGGTCTATCAGGCAGCAGGTGAACTTCCTGTGTAGAGGTTTGTGCAGCGTGAGGATGGAAGCAGCATCAACCAGAACCAGTCTGTGATGGTGCAATGGTTGGGTCAGAACATCTCCATACCTGCTACTCAGAACCGGTCCAACAAAAGGAGAACCAGAGACAGGATCATGGAGGTCCTTGGACCACTGGTGATAACTGAAGGCTGACCCGTGTTCAGATCCAACTGAAGATCAGGAAAAGTTCCTGCAGGTTCTGAAACCCACAGAGCTTCTCAGTTTGTCATGTTTGTGTCTGTAGCTTCAGAACCGGATCAGAATTCTGACCTGGATCCAACACACAAACTCTTACAATGGATCAGAACTGGACCGTGGATCATGGACAAAGGTGTTCTAGTCTGATGGATCATATGTAGATGTTCGGATCCATGTGCGTCACCTACTTGTGTAAGACGTGTCACCAGGTGCATTATGGGAAGAAGTGGGCAAAGTTCTGCTGGAGAACCGGGGGTCCTGTTGTTCATGTGGATGTTCCTTTGACCCACAGAACCTCTTTCAGCAGGATGATGCTCTCTCCCACTGCGGAGATGTTGGCTTGGTCTAAAATATCCAGATCTCAGTCCAGTCAGCCATCTGATGTTCTGAACCAGCAGGTCCGGTTCACAGAGGCTCCACCTCAGAACTTCCACAACCTAAATGAATGGTTGTTTTTTGGAAACCAATCAATGATCAAAGATCAAAGACCAAAAACAGTTCTTGTTCTTTTTTTCTCCTCTTGCAGTCATTGAACCAGCGTCTGATCTCAGAGTCCTGGAGGTGGCCTCTAAGTCCATGAGGGTGAACTGGGTCGCCTCCATCAGTGAGATTTCAGGGTACCGGGTGCAGCTGATCCCCATGATGACAGGCAGCAGGAGGCAGGATCTGTACGTGGGATCCTCACAGACCTCAGTGGTGGTCAGAGACCTTTCTCCCGACACCGAGTACCAAGTCAACGTGTTCGCTTTGAAAGAGCTAACGGCCAGCGAGCCCGTCACGCTCCTGCAGAAGACGGAGCCGGTTAAAGTCTCAGTGGGTGAGTTTAATCTGTCCTGGCTTCAACTGACTTTGAGATGGGTTTTTTAGAGAACTTACTGGTAGAACTGTGTCATCACTGTTGCAACCAAAACGGATTTTAGGAAACTAACCGAATGAAATGAAAAAGTAAAAGTGTATTTTTCATCTCGCTGACTGTTTATGGGACCAGTCATCGAGGTATCAAAGTACCTCTGACATCAAGTAAAGTTTAAAATGGATTGAGATTTTAAAATAATTTCAGATAGCTAGTTCTGTTAATGACCCGGTATGAGGTTCAAACTCCTCGTCCTACTCGTAACTGTTTCCACAGGTTTTAAGTAAAGCATAAGTAAATCTGATGTCCACATCCTTGTTTCTGTGTTTTGGGTTTAACATTTAGATTGCTCCCTTGGTGTGGACGTCCAGGCTGATGTTGTGCTCCTGGTCGATGGCTCCTATAGCATTGGTGTGACTAACTTCGCCAAAGTAAAAGCCTTCCTTGAAGTTTTAGTGAACACCTTTGACATTGGACCAAACAAGATCCAGATGGCCTTGGTTCAGTACAGCAGGGACCCTTACACCGAGTTTTACCTGAACACTCACGAAGATGTGAGCTCTGTGGTCAAGGCTGTGAGGACCTTCCCGTACCGTGGCGGGTCCACCAACACCGGCAGGGCCATGACTTTCGTCAGGGAGAAGATCTTTCAGGTCAACAGGGGGGCGCGTTCTAACGTTCCCCGTGTGACCATCCTCATCACTGACGGGAAGTCATCCGATGCTTTCAAAGAACCAGCCACCCGCTTAAGGAGCGCTGATGTGGAGATCTTTGCTGTGGGTGTCAAAGATGCTGTTCGGAGTGAGCTCGAGGCTATTGCCAACACCCCTGCAGAGACCCACGTGTACACCGTCGAAGACTTTGATGCCTTCCAAAGGATATCCAAAGAACTCACACAGTCCATCTGCCTGAGGATTGAGCAGGAGCTCCGAAGCATCTTCCAGAGACGTGAGTGTTAAAGTCATCCTTTATGCAGACGATACTGTGACGTATTAACTTTTTCAGTTCCATGTTGTTGATTAAAGACCTGCTTCACCTAGCTTTAGCCTATTATTAGACCTTTAAACCCTCAGAATATATCCTAACCCTAACTTTGCTTTTTTATTGTTTCTGTTTGTAACATTAGCCTGTTTATCATATCACATCACACCATACCACATCACACCATACCATACCATACCATACCATACCATACCATACCATACCATACCATACCATACCATACTACTTTATTTATAAAGCACTTAAAAACAGCATCAAGGCCAACCAAAAGTGCTGTACAGCAAAAACAAACAAGCAAAGAACACAGGATATAATACATACATCTAAATAGATAAACATAAGAACTAAATGACTAACATTATAGAATACAGACAAGTTAAATCAACTTACAGTGTCAAAAGCCAAAGAATAAAAGTGGGTTTTTAAGCAAGTCTTAAAAACAGTGAGAGAAAGAGAGCCTACCTGACTTGCAGTGGTAACTCATTCCACAGTCATGGACCTGCAACAGAGAACACCTCTGAGCTTAAAACGAGTTCCTGGAACCAATAGAAGCATCTGATTCACTGACCTCAGAGAGCGCTGTGGGACATATGGCTGCAGCAGATCAGTGAGATAAGAGGGGGCAGAACTGTTCATCCATCCACCATTATCTTTTACCCGCTTCTTCCATTTTGGGTCACGGGGGTCGCCGGTGCCCATGTCCAGCAATCACTGTGCGAGGGGCGGGGGACACCCTGGACAGGTCTCCAGTCCATCACAGGGACACAGAGACAAACGAGACAAACAACCATTCACTGTCTCTCACTCACACCTAGGGACAATTTAGAGTTACCAATCAGCCTAACATGCATGTTTTTGGTCTGTGGGAGGAAACCGGAGTACCCGGAGAAAACCCACGCATGCACGGAGAGAACATGCAAACTCCACCCAGAAAGGCCCCTGGACCGGGATTTGAACCAGGGACCTGCTCGCTGAGAGGCAGCAGCTCTACCAGTTGCGCCACCGTGCTGCCCCAGAACTGTTCAGATATTTTAAAACATACAGAAGGATTTTGAACCGAATTAGAAAGTGAACCAGGAGCCAGTGCAGGGAGGCCAGAACTGGTGTAATGTGCTCTCTTTGGCCTGTACCAGTTAAACATTGAGCAGCAGCATTTTGGACCAGTTGTGGTCGTGCAATGGAGGTCTGACTGATTCCAAACAGAAGCACATTGCAGTAATGGAGCCTGGATGTTATGAACACACGTATTAATGTCTCAAGTTTATTTAACGTCTCCTCAGCTGAAAAAAAAACAGGATTTAACAACCATGTTTACATGACTGTTAAGTTTCATGGAAAGTTTGAAGATTTGAGCTTTATCTTGTTTTCTTGTTGCTGCATCACAGAACGAAGGGATTTGTTGAGAAAACTGCAGGAAATGTTTTATAACGGAGCATCTCGTCACATTTACTGTGAAACGAAGGCCGAGCGCTGCGTGTTGTTTTTAATTGATCAGTGAAGACGGGTTGCCAGGTTTGACCAGATGAGCTGCGTTTCAAAGAAAACTTGGCAGAGCACACATCATAAAGCCACAAACAAACACCCATGATGTAAACTTAACATTTACTTTTCATTAGACTCAGGAAGTGAATAAGCTCAGATGAATCTGTCATTTACTTTTATAACAAAACTTCGACACGGGTTCTGCTTGGTCCTCAGGTTTGGGTCAATTATTGGATTAGTTCTGCTCATTTGATTGTTTTCTCCATAAAGATAATGAGTTGAACCGTGCCTTTGATGGGGATAGTTTTATTTATTTATGCACATGTGCGTCCATTGCCGTGTTGAAGTCATCTCAACAACATGTTCGGATTTTAAATTAGTGCAATAAACAGACGTAAGTCCACACGATGGCTGAGAAGAGCAGGTCAGCAGTCGTCCACATGGACTCAATCACCTTCATGTCTCCCCTCCGAGGCGTCATTTTCACCTAAACCCTCATTTTCTGCCTCAATGTGTAAAACACATGTCCACCGTTTGATCCTCCGAAGACTGCCAGGGTCCAGCTGCGTGTGGAGCCGTCAAACTGGGCCAGATATTGGTCGGAGAGACGTGTTTGCTTTTGTTTAAGCCGAGCTGGTTTCAGCAGGTCTCAAGACGTTGGACTTCATAAACAAAATGTGACTGTGGAACCATCGGACCTGTCGACCCGTTCAGACCAGTGAAGCCATTTAAAGGAGCAGGTTGGACACAAACGTGTTCCCAGTCTGCTCCCGCCCACGTTGATGGCTGGTTGTACGATTCTTCTGCTGGCGTCGTGTCGGCGCTCAGAGTTGGGTCCAGCACACGGATCTCCTGCAGCAGCTGCTTCATGTAGCCTGGCTGATGGAGCCGGCAGGCCCGCGCCCTCCACCTCTTTATTATCTGACATCTGGGTCAGACCTTCGGCTCCAATCTCCTGCTTTCTCTCCAGCAGTCCCAAAGGTTTTCTCTTGTTTTTCTCAGACTTTTCCCCGTCAGAGTTTGTGCTTGGCTGCCCTCGGGGCTCTGTCGTTCTCTGCCGTCGATTCTTCTGTGATTTATACCTCTGGAGTTCAGAGGAAAGTATGAGAGCCTTTGGGTTTTCCAGATGAAAGATGATGGATGGAGCTTCAGTTTCATCCACCACAGCTCAGGAACCAGCTCCACGTGCACGGCTCAAAAACTGTTCAAGGTGAATTTATGGCTCAACGATGATCTGAAACTTTATATCACAAGTGATGAAAGTAGATTCACCACCCTGAGAAAGTTCAATCTGGTCCTCTGGACATTCAAAAAACAAAACAAAGCAAAACAACAACAAAATGTAGAAACGTTTCGTCTCTCATCCTGAGGACTTCTTCAGTCTGAGGAGCTGTATTCAGCTCAGTCTCTTAAATAGCACCTTCTCAGAGTGGATCAACCAGTTTGCTGCTGACAACCAGAACCAGCTGATCACATGCTCAAGAAGGACCATCAGCCTAACAATGGATCATTAGCACCTGATGGCTGTTTACTGTTCACAGAGGGCTGAGTGATACTAGCAATCACAGCATTGTAAGAGGGGGACAGTTGAACCTGGAGGCTCCACCCCTGTTTAATGATGGACGGTTTCTTTTCACAAAGATGGCCTCCTTTACTCCTCTCTCAAACCATCGTTCCTCTCTGTCCAGGATGTGAACATCTTCATCCCTGAAAGAGTGACCTCTGGCCTGGAGATGAGTGTAGACCGCAGAGTCCTGGCCTGATGATGTTGATCTTCTGTGCTGGTCCATCCTTTTGGCCAGTGGCTGTTTAGTTTCCCCGATGTAAGACTGATCACCCTCCTGACACTGAACAGCATACACAACATTGCTCTGTTTGTGCCGGGGGACTGGATCTTTGGGATGAACCAGTCTTTAATGTATTTTTTTTTTTTGTATTTTGTGCACGTGCTGCCACTCCAGGTAGGACTCTCCATGAGCGAGGCTGCCCAGGATTTAGTCCACTTTCCCGACTTTCCTGACGGTTCTGTGAGCTTCATAGATAAGAGCGTTACTTCATTGCAGCCATTTTGGCAGAAAGCAGCAGCTAGAAGCACTGTTGGCTTCTGGGTAGTGTAGTTCTTTTTTGACTGGCGTTACAGAGTCAGAGTCAGAGTTTCTTTATTGTCATTCGCACCTCATGTGGTACATGTGGTGGAGCGAAATTATGTACACAGGGTCCCAGTTACATCCAACAATAAAATGTATAATAAAAACAGTAATAACATCTAAGATATGAACTGAGAAAAACATCAACTAAATATACACTAAGCACTCATAACATAAAACATTGAACATCAGTGTAGGCTTATTGAAAGAAAACTACAAAATAACGGCGCCTGTCTGAAGTATTTACTTTCTGTTAACTTTTTATCTCATGCCGTCCCAATCACGTGAGTAATATTAAAGTGGACAATCTTTGAAAAACTGCGAAACAGCAACTCCACGATAGTCGAACTGCGAAGTAATGACGGACTACTGTAAACCAAAAATCTGTTCTAAAAATATAAATAATAAAAATCTTATTAAAATAAACTGTTACTTTACTAAAAACAAAAGAATAAAATCATTAAATGTGGATTATTGTAGATCAGATCTCTTTCTTCTACTTCCTGTCCTCTCAAACCAGCCGGTCGAAGCAAATGGTCCTAAGCCTGGTTCTGCTGGAGGTTTCTTCCTCATGAGGGAATTTTTTATTTCCACTGTCTCCTTTGTGCTTGCTCAGGATGGGAGACTGTGATGAAGAGAAGATTCAACACAATCTGCTGCTTCCTCAAATACACAACTTTACTGATTATCTTTTATAATGTGTGAATGTTTCTGTTCAGAGACCTGAGACGACTTTTGTTGGGACTTAGAGCTTTATAAATAAACTGAATTGAAATGAAACACAAGCCGACCCTAACTATAGGATTTATCAAAAAGGAAAGTCTTAAGTCCATCCACTGTGATGGACTGGAGACCTGTCCAGGGTGTCCCCCGCCCCTCACACTGTGATCTCTGGACATAGCCACCGGCGACCCCCGTGACCCAAAATGGAAGAAGCGGGTAAAAGATAATGGATGAATGGATGGATGTTTCCTGTTTTTATTTTGTTTTGTTTACGATTGTCACAAATGTATGGATCAAAATTGATCCATTGATCCTTGATACGTCCCTTCAGTCTTGATACGGACCTTCGGCCTTGATACGTCCTTTCGGCCTTGATACGTCCATTCGGCCTTGATACGTCCCTTCGGCCTT
>NC_056509.1:48592315-48592601 GCF_014905685.2 Nematolebias whitei
GCCTTGATACGTCCCTTCGGCCTTGATATGTCCCTTCAGCCTTGATATGTCCCTTCGGCCTTGATACGTCCCTTCGGCCTTGATACGTCCCTTCGGCCTTGATATGTCCCTTCGGCCTTGATACGTCCTTTCGGCTTTGATACGTCCATTGATCCTTGATATGTTCCTTCAGCCTTGATACGGCCCTTAGGCCTTGATATGTCCCATCGGTCTTGATACGGCCCTTCGGCCTTGATATGGCCCTTTGGCCTTGATACATCCTTTCAACCTTGATACGTCCTTTCGG
>NC_056509.1:48592611-48594706 GCF_014905685.2 Nematolebias whitei
CTTGATACGTCCTTTTGGCTTTGATACGGCCCTTCGGCCTTGATACGGCCCTTCGGCCTTGATACGTCCCTTCGGCCTTGATACGTCCCTTTGGCCTTGATGTGGCCCGTTCGTCCAGCAGCTCTTTGAAAGTTCAAGTTTCAAAATGTCTTCACTGGCTGCCAAACCATTTTAAAATTCTTTTATTTGTTTTGAAATGTTTAAGTGGGCGTGACCATCCTTATCTTTCTGAGCTGCTTACCTACCTGCCCATCCCGGTCTGACCTGATCAGACCGGGGTCCTCCGGAGCTGCTGTTAAACCTTTACTTCAAGCTCTTCTTCATTCTTTGTGTTATTTGATAGATTTGTTTTATTGATCTGAGCAAAACTTTGGTCCATCCAGGAGTTTTAGAGGCTTCATACAGAAAGACGAGATGATTGACAAAATCAACATGTTATCAGCTGATGTGTTTTAAATCTGAACATCTGTTAGTGGATCAAGTCAAAAACTGTTTTTTGTCTCTCCCTCCTGCAGAACTGATTCAGCCCAAGTCCCTATCCTTCTCTGAGGTTGGGCCCAGAAGCTTCCGGGCCTCGTGGCAGATAGACTCCAACAATGTTGAGTCCTACGTGGTCAAGTTCAAGCCCGAAGACGACACCGACGGACATTATGTGTCCATGTCCGTTCCTGGGGACACACTGACTGCCCTCCTCCCCCACCTCACCCCTCTGACCCGCTACGAAGTCCAGGTTTCTGCTCAGTACACCAAGGGGGACAGCTTACCTGTGAAGGGCCAGCAGACCACATCAGAAGGTATTTATCTGAACGTAGCCTCGGACAGACTGAGGACTTTGGATCTTCTCCATCTGGATGGGTCCAGACTGAACAAACACCCCCTCAGGGTTTTACACGATCGCCGCCCTTCATGGCGGCGAGTGAAATCAGTTTCACTCCAACATACAGAAAATAAATTACAGTAAAAATGTACGAATTCTTGTCATCTGGACCCATTCAGGAGTTGAGTTCTGGTTCTGTTTGGAGTTTTATCAACCCTCCTGCTGCCCTGGGGTCAAACCACCAACTGCCTCGTGTCTGAAGGAACAGTTTGTTCACGGTCATTCCTGAAGCATCCCAAACAGACAATAATGTTTTTCACTCTGTCTGTTAGCAAAATATCTCCTGAACCAGTGGACACATTTTAACCAAAGTAATCGCTGGGTGTGCGTCTACAGTGGATTAACTTTTGGAGTTAACCCAGGTCAAGATGGCCACCACAGCTACTGCAGGAAGCAGAACCTGGGTATGAGCCAGAGTGGTAGTAGCTGAGAGTTGTCCCATCACTCTGAAATGGGCGATATGCGTTCCTCTTGGGTCACTGTTTGTGTCAGAGGAGCTGAAGGGAGGCGACAAGGTTCTGGTTCTGACCCAGAGGTGTCCGAGCTGCTCCACTTGTTCTCATCACATCAGACTTTACTCTGACGTCCTCAGGGCTTTTATTTTGTAAAGCAGTCGTCTCCTGGCTTGCTGGGGAGCGTCAGCCATTGACTCCGGGTGAGTGTGAACTCCTCACCCCGCAGGGTTTGGCTCCACCTACCCCTCCTCCCCTCGCTCCGTCCTTACAGTGGAAAGAATGAAAAACATGGATAGAACCGGGTCACGACGTCCTCTCAGGTGATAAACGGCACATGAGAGAGGACAAAGCTCCGTGTGCTCGTCTGGACGGTGACGTCTTCTCTGAAGACATTTATGTTCCATTTCAGTTTGTGCAGCTCGAGCCAGGAGGAGCAGACACAGCTGGAAATAAACAAACCGTATTTCTGCTGCTGCAGAGGCCAGATGTTTGTCCTCAGGATCTGTCCCAGCCTGCAGGTTCTGACAGGAACCTTCAGCCAGCTCGCAGATGGATTCATGGGTGTCCTCACCTCGTCCATCAGTCAGAGTTCTGACATGTCTCCTGAGACCGGTCCTGAGGGGACAGATGACTGCATCAGAGTAGATGTTGTCTCCTGTCTCCATACAGATGTTGTGTCCTCCGTCTTCTTACAGATGTTGTGTCCTCGGTCTCCTTACAGATGTTGTGTCCTTGGTCTCCATACAGATGTTGTGTCCTCTGT
>NC_056509.1:48594716-48596956 GCF_014905685.2 Nematolebias whitei
TACAGATGTTGTGTCCTCTGTCTCCATACAGATGTTGTGTCCTCTGTATCCATACAGATGTTGTGTCCTCTGTCTCCTTACATATGTTGTGTCCTCTGTCTCCTTACATATGTTGTCCTCTGTCTCCATACAGATGTTGTGTCCTCTGTCTCCTTACAGATGTTGTGTCCTCTGTCTCCATACAGTTGTTGTCTTCTGTCTCCTTACAGATGTTGTGTCCTCAGTCTCCATACAGATCTTGTGTCCTCTGTCTCCATACAGTTGTTGTGTCCTCAGTCTCCATACAGATCTTGTGTCCTCTGTCTCCATACAGTTGTTGTGTCCTCTGTCTCTGTACAGATGTTGTGGACACAACATCTGTACAGAGGAGCCGGCAGTGACTCGCAGCTCATTTTATTTTAATGTGGAATCTTCTGAACGTAGCTCAGTTTCTTCCAGGAGCTGCTGCGAGCCGCTCTCTATAAACACCGTTTCTGCTGCCGCCGGTCCGCGGGACCAGCTGGGAGTTCGGTTCTGACATCAAGGTGGGCTTTGTCCGATCCAAGTTTTTCCTTTCAGTCCAGGACTCTGTGGACCAGAAAATGTCCGAACCTCGGCCCGTTTGGTTTAAAGCAAAAATCAAACATTTCATTTTCTGAAAATGTTTCAAAGGTGGAACTTTTAGACTGACTGGATTTACTCTGGTGAAAATAAATCCAAATTGCTGAACCTGCAGGATAATAATCTGAGTACAATAATTTTATAATCTGAGTACAATAATCTTATTATCTGAATATAATAATCTAGTAATCATCCAGAGCCTTGAGGAATCCATAACAATCTGAATCTTATCATCTAATAATCTGAATATAATAATCTAATAAACTGAATATTATAATCTAATAATCTGAAACTGTCATTTGAAGTTTATTGCATGAATCCAAAGAAGCTTTAGGATTATTGTCTAGATTATCTGACTCAATTTTTGTTCTCGAGGATGAGTCTGGATTAAAACAGGATCATTTAGTCATTTCATTATAAAATTAGTTGAAAAAATGAAAATAACTGATTTAATCCAGTTTAAGGAAAATAAAGGCATAAAATGGAAAACATAAAATAAATGTTTATGATAAATAAAATCTGACTTTAGGTTTAGGGGTCCTGCGAGAGAAGAGCGTCTCTGGAGAGACGGGGGTCTAGGTTTCTCTCCTGGACCTGGTGCCTCAGAGACCTGACCTCAGATCAGAGCTGGAGAGAAACTCTGGATGTTTTCTTTCTCTCAGCTTTTAAGAGCCAGTTAAATCCAAACCGTTGTTCCCAGATTAAGTTGAGTTTTTATGACTTTAATGAGCCAAGAAGCTCAACTGATGGAGGTCTTTACTGTAATGGATGTGACTAAACCCTGGAAGAAAACCAGATCATGACAAGGAGTCCTAAACATGTGGCCCTCCTTAGTTCCGCTTCTTTCTTTCAGAAGGCGTTTCACTTTCAAACTCAAAGAGGGTTCCGAGGTCTGGTTCAGAGAACTGGTTCAGAGAATATTGTTGTTTCTGTTGGTTCAGACTACTCTTGAAGATGTTCCTTCATGGATTTAAGATGGAGATAGATCCAGGTCTATAGAAACCAGGAGACATCCCATTGAGATCCTAGAGGTATAGGACTGAAGATGAAGGACTGAGGGTGGTGGACTGAGGGTGACAGACTGAGGGTGGAGGACTGAAGGTGTAGGACAGAAGATGGAGGACTGAGGGTGTAGGACAGAAGGTGGAGAACTGAGGTTGGAGGACAGAAGGTGGAGGATTGAGGGTGGAGGACTGAAGGTGGAGGACTGAGGGTGGAGGACTGAAGGTGGCGGACTGAGTGTAGAGGACTGAGGGTGGGGTACTGAGGGTGGAGAAATGAGGTTGGGGTAGTGAGGGTGGGGAACTGAGGGTGTAGAATTGAAGGTGGAGGGCTGAGGGTGGAGGACAGAAGATTGAGGACTGAGGTTGTAGAACTGAAGATGGAGGGCTAAGGGTGTAAAATTGAAGGTGGAGGATGGAGGTTGGGGTACTGAGGGTGGGGAACTGAGGGTGTAGAACTGAAGGTGGAGGATTGATGATGGAGAACTGAGGTTGGAGTACTGAAGGTGAGGAACTGAGGGTGGACAAATGAAGGTGGAGGACTGAGGTTGAAGAACTGAAGATGGAGGGCTGAGGTTGTAGAATTGAAGAGGGAGGACTGAGGTTGTAGAACTGAAGATGGAGGGCTGAGGGTGGAGG
>NC_056509.1:48596966-48612107 GCF_014905685.2 Nematolebias whitei
GAGGGCTGAGGGTGGAGGACTGAAGATGGAGGACTGAGGTTGTAGAATTGAAGGTGGAGGACTGATGTTGTAGAACTGAAGGTGAAGGACTGAGGTTGTAGAACTGAAGGTGGAGGATTGAGGTTGTAGAACTAAAGAGAGAGGACTGATGTTGTAGATTTGAAGATGGAGGGCTGAGGGTGGAGGACTTAAGATGGAGAAATTGTAGCAGCGTAAGCAGCAGTAGTAGCATTAGAGGCAGTAGCAGCAGTAGTAGCATCATCATCATCCATCCATTATCTTTCGCTTATTCCGAAGTCGGGTCGCGGGAGTATCAGTTTGAGCAGGGAGACCCAGACATCTCTTTCCACAGCCACCTCTTCCAGCTCTTCTGGAAGGATTCCAAGGCATTCCCAGGCCAACCAAGAGACATAGTCTCTCCAGTGTGTCCTGGATCTTCCTCGGGGTCTCCTCCCAGTTGGACATGCCCGAAGCACCTCCCTAGGGAGGCGCCCAGGGGGCATCCTTACCAGATGCCCGAATCGCTTCAACTGGCTCCTCTCGACGTGGAGGAGTAGCGGTTCTACTCTGAGTCTCTCCCGGATAACTGAGCTTCTCACCCTATCTCTAAGGGAGAGTCCAGCTACCCTGCAGAGGAAATTAATTTCAACTGCCAGTATCCGAAATCTTGTTCTTTTGATCACTACCCAGAGCTCATGACCATAGGTGAGGGTAGGAAAATAGACTGACTGGTAAATAGAGAGCTTTGCCTTACAGCTCAGCTCTCTCTTCACCACAATGGACCGGGAAAGAGTCCGCAATACTGCCAATGCTGCACCAATCCACCTGTCAAGCTCATGCTTCATTCTTCCCTCACTCATGAACAAAACCCTGAGATACTTGAACTCCTCCGCTTGAGGCAGAACCTCACCCTCGACCTGAAGAGAGCAATCCACCCTTTTCTGGTTGAGGACTGTGGCCTCAGATTTGGAGGTGCTGATTATCATCCCAGCCGCTTCACACTTGGCTGCGAACCACCAGAGCCGAAGATCACGGCACAATGATGCCAACAGGACCACATCAGCTGCAAAGAGCAGAGATGGAATCCTGAGGCCATTGAACCGGAAACCCTCCGCCAGCTGGCTGCACCGAGAAATTATGACCATAAAAATTATGAACAGAATCGGTGACAATGGGCAGTCCTAGCAGAGTCCAACTCATACCCTGAAGTGGTCTGACTTACTATCGGCAATGCGAACCAAACTCTCACACCACTTGTATAGGGGCTGAACAGCCCGTAACAATGGACCTCCAATCCCATACTCACGGAGCACCCCACACAGTGTACCCCGAGGAACACGGTCAAAAGCCTTCTCCAAGTCCACAAAACACATGGAGATTGGATGGGCAAACCTATGAAACCTTGAGGATGCTAGTGAGGGTAAAGAGCTGATCCAGTTATGAGCATGCATCAGGATAGCTGATCCAGTGTTCTACAGCCAGGACGGAACCCACATTGTTCATCCTGGATTTGAGGTTTGACAAATGATCAGACTCGGTTCTCCAGTACCCCCGAATAGACCTTACCAGGGAAGCTAAGGAGAGTGATGCCCCTATAATTGGCGCACACTCTCCGGTCCCCTTTTTTGGAGAGGGGAACCACCACCCCAGTCTGCTAGTCCAGTGGCACTGCCCCTGATGTCCACGCAATGTTGCAAAGGCGTGTCAACCAAGACAGCCCCACAACATCCAAAGACTTGAGGAAATCAGGGTGAATCTCATCCACTCCTGCAGCCCTGCCACCTCGGAGCTTTGTAACTACCTCGGTGACCTCAGCCACGGTTATGGACGGATCAACCCCAAAGTCCCTTGACTCAGCTTCCTCCATGGAAGACGTACCGGTGGGATTGAGAAGGTCCGAGAAGTATTCCTTCCACATCCCTATGACATCACTGGTTGAGGTCAACAGCACCCCACCTTCAGTAAACACATTGTTAGTAAAGTGCTGCTTTCCCCTTCTCAACTGCCTGATGGTTTGCCAGAATCTCCTCAGAGCTGACCGAGAGTCTCTATCCAAGGTTTCACTGAACTTCTCTCACATCCGAACTTTTGCCTCAGCAACAGCCAAGGCTGCAGACCGCTTGGCCCTCCGGTACTCCTCCGCTGTCTCCAAAGTCCCACTGACCAACAAAGCCTGATAGGACTCCTGCTTCAACTTGACAGCCTCCCTAACCCAGGGTTTCCACCAAAGAGTTAATGGATGGCCACCGCAAGAAGCACGGACAACATTGCTTCCACAGCTTAAAGCAAATTACCTCAACAAACAGACAAGGAACATGGCCCACTCTGACTCAATGTCCCCCACCTTAGCTGGGATGTGGTTAAAGCTCTCCCAGAGGTGTGAGTTGAAGATCTCTCTGACGGGTTTTTCTGGCAGGCATTCCCAGCAAACCCTCATTACATGTTTGGGTCTACCGGGTCTGTCCAGCATCTTCCTCTGCCATCCGATCCAACTCACTACCAGGTGGTGATCAGTTGACAGCTCAGCTACTCTCTTCACCCATGTATCCAAAACAAACGTCCGCAAATCAGATGACACGACTATGAAGTTAATCATCGATCTACGACCTAGGGCGTCCTGGTGCCACATGCACTTATGGACACCTTTATGTTCGAACATGGTGTTCGTGATGGACAAACTATGACTAGCACAGAAGTCCAACAATGGAACACCACTCTGGTTCAGATCAGAAAGGCCGTTCCTCCTTATCACGCCCCTCCAGGTCACACTGTCATTACCCATCTGGACATTGGAGTCCCTCAGCAGAATAAAGGAGTCCCCAGCTGTCGCATCTTCCAGCACCCCTGCCAAGGATTCCAGGAAGGCTGAATACTCTGAACTGCAGTTCGACGTATAGGCACAAACAACAGTCAGAGCTCGTCCTCCCATCCGAAGGTGAAGGGAAGCCACCCTCTCATCTACTGGGGAAAACTCAAACACACAGGCACCAAGTCAGGGGGCTAAGAGTAGACCCACACCAGCTCAGTGCCTCTCACCATGAGCAACTATAGAGTAGAATAAGGTCCAGCCCCTCTCAAGGAGATCGGTTCCAGAGCCCATGCTGTGCGTCAAGGTGAGCCCAACTATATCTAGTCAGTACCTCTCAACCTGGCGCACAAGCTCAGACTACTTCCGCCAGAGAGGTTACATTCCATGTCTCAAGAGCTAGCTTTGGTAAGCCAGGGTCAGAGCACCAAAATGCCCATCTTCGGCCACTTCCCATGACATCATGCACCCGACTTTTATGGCCCTTCCTGCAGGTGGTGGGTCCACAGGAAGGCAAACCCATGCTGCTCCTTCGGGCTGAGCCAGACTGGGCCCCATGGGTAGAGACCCAGTCACCAGGCGCATGCTGACGAGCCCCTCCCCCAGGCCTGGCTCCAGGGTGGGGCCCCGGTAACACGTCTGTTCAAGGGACACTGAGTTCCTTGTTTTGTCTTGTCCATAAAAATCTGAAACGCTCTTTGTCTGGCCTGTCGCCTAGGACCAATCTGCTTTGGGAGACCCTATCATCATCATCATCAACTTTATTTATAAAGCGCTTTAACAGCAGCCACAGCTGAAACAAAGTGCTGAACATCAGTAATAAATTAGATAAAAGCAAGCATAAAAACAAAGTTACAAAGCCAAGCACACAATAATGAATTCAAAACTCTATTTAAAACACAATAAAACGACGGGTTAAACAGATAAAATCAATATCAATAAAAATGAAGTAAAATCAAGTCTCAGTTGGTTGAAGGCCGATGAGTAGAGATGAGTTTTCAGACGGGTTTGAAACATGGACAGTGAGGGGTCGGTCGAATGTGCAAAGGCAGAGTGTTCCATAACTTAGGGCCACTAACAGAGAAGGTCCTGTCTCCTCTGAGCTTCCTCTTACTCTTGGGAATGACCAGAAGCAGCTGGTCAGAGGATCTGAGTGACCGAGGGGGATTGTAGTGGTGGAGAAGCTCTGTTAAATAAGGGGGAGGACTGGCGATCGGGCGGAAGGCTTTTTAAAACCTTTAAAACAAACAAAGTAATTTTAAAATGAACTCTAAAATACACGGGCAGCCAGTGGAGAGAAGCCAGAACAGATGTGATGTGCTCTCTTTTACGTGTTCCTGTTAAAAGACGTGCAGTGGCATTAGCAGCAATAGCATTAGTAGCATTAGCAGTTGTATCGTTTTCATCACAGAAGGATGAGGTCAGAGTTGTTCTGGGATTCTCAAGTGAATGAATTGGTCTGTGGTTTGAAGTTTTTCTTCTGGAGCTGAGTGTGTTTGATGCAACACATCTGCTGGTTTTTAACAGATCCAGCAGGTCAACAATTAAAAACTGGGCCTTGGTACTTGACTTTAGCTGATTCTGATTGGAGCTGTGTTCACTGCTGGATGATTCTCCAGATTTTCATTCAAACTTTATTTGTACAGGTTAGTTTCATTGAATTACAAGAACTCATTTTCAAGAGAGACCTGATTTAAACCAAAGAAACACAGATGAGGTATGCAGCAGATTAAGTCATCTGGTATTCTTCTGCCACCGTTCCTGAAGAAGGATCTGACCTCCATCAGTCAGAGATCTTTCCAGCAGTTGGCTGTGTCTGCAGCTGAGGTCTCTTGGAAAAACTGGAGCCGCGGTTGGTTTATTGGAATGAAATATGAGGTTCAGAGTTTTGCCTTTTGTGTGACGGAGCAGACAGTCGGCAGAGCTGAAGCTTCTGGAAACATTTAGACCATATCCTGATTCACCACAGAACGACTCCAGATGATCGTCAGCTCGGTTGGTTTCTGTTTCTCTGGTAAATCTGTTTGGTTTGCTGCATACGTTTCTCTGCGAACCTCCTCTTCTTCTCCTGGCATCAAAAGGCCAAGGCGGGTTTTGCCTGTGTCCATGTGTTCATTTGTCTGTTAACAGAATGTCTCATAAACCGCTTTAATGACACTTCAGGAAATCATTTTTAGATGCATATCTATGATGGATAAACTTCTGCAGTTAACCCAATTCAAGATGGCCACCATAGCCAATGATTTTAGAAAACACAAAAATGGAATAAGGATAAGCCCCTCCAGATTTCATGTCATAGTCCTCCGTCAGAGGGTGGACCATCTTCTCCAGGTTGGGAGTGAGGTTCTGCCTCAAGTGGAGGAATTCAAGAGTCTCTGGTTTTGAAGGATGGACTGGGAGATCTGCATGGATCAGTGCAGCTTCTGAAGTCTTGTGGACTTTGTGCCGGTCTATGGGGGAATTTTACTGACACAAATGGAGAGCACGCATTTTCAGTTTGAAAGCAGGAATCCATCTCTTTGTTCTCAAAACTTGTAATGCTTGCTCTCAAAAATTTTGCTCTCTTTCAAATATTCTCTGTGCTCTCTCAAATCTTTGGGTTAGCGCTCAGATTTTCTGTTCGCACACAAAACTTTTCTCTGCATGGATCAAATCTCTACTCGCAAACCTCTCTACTCGCTTGCAAATTATTTTGTGCTCTCGCAGAACAAAGAGTACCGTTGCCTGGCAACCGTCCCAGCCAATAGTATGAAAGTGTTAAACTGGGCAGTGGGAGACTCCTCTAGGGTGCGTTTGTTTCCTTCTAGTGGGTGTGTCTGTGTGGCTACTAGTAGGCTGTTAGCGATCAATAATCAATCAACCTTTATTTATACAGGTAAATCCCATTGAGCCTCAAGGACTCATTTACAAGAGAGACCTGATTTCAACAAACAAAGATGACAACAATAGACAACAGCAACAACAATAAACAGTTATTAAAAAGCATACTACATTTTTTTTTTTTTTTTTTTTTTTAACAAATAGGATGGTTAAAAGGAAAAGGTAACAAAACAAAAAAACAGCTAGATTCCAAGACAAATGTATAAAACTAACAACAGGAACATGTCTGCATTGGACCCTGCCAGGTGTCCAACAGATTCTTAAAGACACTTAGAGAGGTCAAAGGTCGAGAGCTTCAGATCTTTTTACAAGATGTTCCAGGAAACAGGAGCGGAGTAGGAGAAGGTCCTTTTGTCTAGTTCAGTCCTCACTGAGGGAACACTGCAGGTAATGATGTCCTGAGAGCGCACGCTGTAGCTGCACTCACACAGAGACATGTAGGAGGAGATGTATGAAGGCAGCAGACCAGGAAGTGATTTAAAGATGGAAATGTACCAGTGGGAGAGTCTGTGTGAAGTTAATGATGTCCAGTTAACCAGTGAATACTGGGTGCAGTGGTGGGTACGATAATCACAGCCAGTTATGAATCAATGCGCTGCTGGTGGATATTTAGTGAGGAAGAGAACACAGATTAACTGTCTGTCATGTAAGTCAATGCAAAGCTATTGATCGCAGCCTGTATGAGCAAAATCCTTATCTTTAAATTGTAACATGGAGCAGAAAGCTGAGGTTGTTTCTCCTACAGCCAGTGGGCGGAGCAGAAAGAGCAGGTGCTACAAGTGATAGTAGCCACACAGGCACACCCACTAGAAGGAAACAAACACACCCTAGAGGAGTCTCCCACCTCCCAGTATAACTCTTTCATTCTACTGGCTGGGACGGTTGCCAGGCAACGGTACTCCTTGTTCTGCGAGAGAGCAGAAAAGAATTTGCAAGCGAGCAAAGAGGTTTGCGAGTGGAGGTTTGATCCGTGCAGAGAGAAGTTTTATGAGTGAGCAGAAAATCTGTGCGTGAACACAAAGATTTGAGAGAGAGCACAGAGAATATTTGAAAGCGAGCAGAAGTTTTGAGTGCAAGCGTTATAAGTTTTGAGAACAAAGAGATTAATTCCTGCTTTCAAACTGAAAATGTGTGCTCTCGACTTCTGTCAGTAAAATTCCCCCGTACCAGTCTGATGTGGTGAATAGGGAGCTGAGCTGCAGGAGAAGCTGTCTGTTTGCCGATCGGTCTACATTCCTACCCTCACCTATGGCCACAATCACTGAAAGAACCAGATCCTGGAGGTGGGCAGTATGGGATTCTAGAGCTTCTAGTTTACGTATCCTCCAGGAGCAATTTGAGATAAGTTGGCCTGTCCAAGTCCAGTGGAGAGGCCAAATTCAGACAAACAACAATTGTTTGGGCTGCCGGACTGTTTTCTGTCTGCCTTCAGTTTTGCTGCTACACTCAATGGTGAATCCAAACAACCAGATTTATGGACATTCCACTCGGTCCATGCTCGATTTAGCATTCTCCAAGATTGAATCCTTCATGCTGGCGAGTTCCAGAAGCCACAAGTGGCCCACGATTCTCAGAATCACGTCCAGCTTGCGATTGAGCTCGTTAAGAATATGAGTTTGAGAGCTCAAGGCACGGATTAAACCTACACATAAGGCTGGCAGCTTTACCATGGCCGAAACTGCTGTCAACGTCTTCCTAATTTGTCGATATCCAAGGTATCCATGATTCCATACAACAGAAACCCTGTTAGCATAAATCCAATAATGTACACATTTGATTTGACTTTCTAATCTTCCTAAATAGCATCTGTTTATACCCTGTTTTAATTGTTTTCATGGTTTCTGTTCTTTGGTTCCAGAGCTGGGTCCTCCTAAGAACCTGGTCACCAGTGATGTGACCCCCAGCAGTTTTGTGGTGTCCTGGACAGCAGCCCCTGGAAACGTCAAAACATATCAAGTCAGGTGGAAGTCTCTGTTTTCTGAAGAGCATGGAGAGAAAACGGTGCCAGGAAGTTTAACTTCCACGGTCCTGGAAGGTCTGAGTCCAGAGACGCTGTACCAGGTGTCTGTGGTCTCCTCCTATGGCTATAGAAACAGCGACCCGCTCACGGGACAGGAAACCACCGGCGGTAAGACTTCACAAACCATAAGCTGTTAGAGGAAGTGATGACAGGTTGCTCACATCAAGACTAGCACAAAAACTGAATTTGTTTCCTGTTTGGATGAGAAAACTCTGAGCTCAGATACAAGCAGACTGTCCTGCTGTCCAAACAGAATACTCAAAGACACAGCGCACCCTGTGCTGTCATTTACATGTCCACGCATGTCCACACTCATCTGTGCACATCTACAAAGATAGTCTGAGTAAATCAGTCTGTAGGTCCCATTCTGATACTGATGGGACACATCAGAGACAATGAGGGGTTCAGTGTCTTCTAACATGTGGCTTCATACTGTTGGAATTGAACCTTTTCGAATCACTTTGTGTAGTGGTGTGTTTGTGGAGCTTTGGTTCCCAGTTTGTGAAAGGAGTCTGGATTCAGGCTTATTTGAGCCCATCTGTGTGAGTTTTGCTGTTTTTGACCTCCAGACTAATCAAACTCTAATCTGAGAGGGAGCTGGCGCAGCATGGGTGTCCCGTCATCTTCTCACTGCATCAAAGATCAGACGCTCTAAAAATGTCAACAACACATTCCTGTTTCTGGATGCACACCCAGGAACTAAACCCAGCCCATAAGGCCTCCAGGCACCAAAAACCAAACCTGCACATCAACAAGTTCGAAAAACATGCAAACTGTTCTGACAGAGCTGGTTCCTGCAGGGAAACGTTGGACGCTCTGGTCGGTTCCACCAACAGAGACTGCAGTGGGCGGAGTTTTCTTTGTCCGTGCAGAGTTCCTCCAACACTTACAGACAGCCCGATTCTGATCCACTTAGATTAACAGAACCAGTTAGATTAACACATTTATGGATTTGGGGGATCCACTGTGTGAGACACAGGGGACACCTGGACAGGTGTCAGGTTCATCACAAGGACACACAGAGACAAACAACTTGGGGACAATTTAGAGTGACCAAAGAAGCTATTGTTCAGTTTTGGGCTGGAGAGAGGAAGCTGGAGTACTTGCAGAGACCCTCACATGCACAAGGAGAACCTTCAAACTCCACCCAGAAAGGATGGGAGGCGAACCTGCGACCTTCTTGCTGTGAAGCGACACATCTTTCCACTGCTCAATTGCTCCACAGTCATAAATTAAATTAAATTAAAAGGTTAATATTTGTTTTGAGTTTGACGGATGTTTGTTCGAGCTGTAACAGAAGTCTGAACTGTGAGCTGTGACGATGTGCGGGTCAGAACCCAGAAGGTTTGAGAAGTTCTGTTTCAGATGATAAACCACCTGAAAACGTTTTCTCTTTAGCTTCTGCTGCAGACAAACAGCTGACGGTGTCCCACGAGACAGAGCGCACCATGAAGGTCACCTGGACCCCCGCTCCAGGAAAGGTGCTCAACTACCGCCTGAGGTACGTCCCCACTGCTGGAGGCAAAGAAGTGATCCTGAAGGTCCCTGGGGCGGTGTCCTCCACCGTCCTCAAGCGCCTGCAGCCCATCACCACCTACGGCATCACGGTCCAACCCTTCTACAAACATGGGGAAGGACAAGCAAGGCAAGGAGTAGGAACCACACGTACGTTGGTCCATCATGCACCGTCTGAGAGACACATCCACCTAACCTGTCTTTAGGACACTGCAGAGACACGTCCACTTCATGTGCACCTTTGAACCCACAATTATTTGATTTTTAGTTTAAAGACAAACTGTATAAATGAGTCTTGTCTTTCTAACTTCAGGTTTAGGATCTTAAGTTCTGTGCAGGTTCTGTCTGAGTGAGTTTGTCCTGAAGTTTTGCTTCTTTATTTAATTTCAGTGTCGCCTTTTAAAGCTCCCAGGAACCTACAGACCTCTGAGCCTTCCAAGAACAGCTTCAGGGTCTCCTGGGACCCTGCACCTGGAGATGTTAGGGGTTACCGTGTGACCTTTCACCCCTCAGAGGCTGACGTTGACCTGGGAGAGCTCCTTGTGGGTCCGTATGATAACACCGTGGTTCTGGAGGAGCTCAGGTAAGAAGCAGAAGAAGCCCCGCACTGATGATTGAACACAGGCAGAATGATGGCAGCCTGTCGTCTGATTGACAGGAGGAGGTGCTGTGATTGACAGGAGAAGGTGGTGTGATTGACAGGAGGAGGTGCTGTGATTGAGAGTGTCAGGATTTGGTGGACAGGAACGAACCCAGTAGTGCAGACAGGACTCAACTCGGCAGATTACAAAAATAAGTATTTTAATAGTGAATAAAGAACAAAAATAAACAGCTGACGTGGCAGCAAAACTTACATGAAAACGGTAGGCTCAGAGGGAAACTCAGGAAGGACTCAGGAAGCTCAGGGGAGACTCAGGAGAACGCAGGAGAATACAGAGACCCAACGAATGCGACCCGACGACGAACAAAACAGAACAGATGGCTTAAATACAGGGACAAGACGAGACGTGATTACAAACAGCTGTGACGAGACAAGGGTGGCACCAATTAAACTGACGAGGAAACACTAGGGAAACACAGACACAAACAGAGCCAGCAAATGGTACCATCCTTACAGAGAGGGGGTGGTGGTGTGATTGACAGGAGAAGGTGGTGTGATTGACAGAAGTGCCACAATAGCACATTGACGGTAGTGATGTGCAAATTGATACTAAAATACCATACCATACCATTTTATTTATAGAGCACTTAAAACAGCTACAAGGCCAACCAAAGTGCTGTACAGACAGAACAACAGGTAACACACAAAGCAAAATACAAAATGAGGTAAATCAGAATATAGACATAAAAACGATGCAGATAATGACAACAAACCAGTGTGGAGCATACAGGATCAAACACAGATCATCTGGTGTTGAAAGCTACTGAATAGTAGTGAGTTTTTAAACGGGACTTGAAAACCGAGAGGGAGGGGGCCTGTCTGACAAGCAGAGGTAACTCGTTCCAAAGTCTTGGTCCTGCTACAGAGAAGGCCCTGTCACCTCTGCGCTTAAGACGAGTTCCTGGAACTGTGAGGAGCAACTGGTCCGCTGACCTCAGGGAGCGTGGTGGGACATACGGTTGTAGCAGATCAGAGAGATGGGGGGGAGACACTGTTCAGTGATTTGTAGACATGAGTATTTTGAACTAGATTCGAAGGTGAACTGGTAACCAGTGCAGTGAGGCCAAAACTGGTGTAATGTGCTCTCTTTTGCCTGTACTGGTTAAAAATGGGGCTGCTGCATTCTGGACCAGTTGTAGTCGTGCAATGGAGGTCTGACTGATACCAAACAGGAGTGAACTGCAGTAATCAAGCCTAGATGTAATGAAAGCATGTATTACTGTCTCCAGGTTCTTTTTGGACAATATGGGCTTCAGTTTAGACAGCTGCCTCAGTTGGAAGAAACATGATTTAATTATTTTTACATGATTGTTAAGTTTCAGGGAAGGGTCCATTATCACGCCCAGATTAGTGACTCTTTGTTTTTCTGACAGGGTTAGAGCGGAGAGGTCGATGCAGTGGTTTGTGATCGTGTCGTTGGGAGGGAACAACATGACTTCAGACTTCTTTTCATTGAAACTTAAGAAGTTTAAAGCCATCCAGTCCCTGATGTCAGCCAGGCAGTTGAGCAGCGGTTGAATAGAGCATGTACCATTGTGTCTTAGGGGGAAGTAAATTTGACAGTCATCGGTGTAGAAGTGGAAGGGCATGTTGTGTTTCCAGAAAATAGCACCAAGCGGCAGCAGGTATAAAGAGAATAGGAGGGGACCCAGTATGGACCCCTGCAGAACCCTTTGGTGTCAAAGGTGGCTGTGAGGTCCAACAGGACAAGCAGCACAGAATCACCGGTATCTGTGGATCTGAAGATGTCGTTAAAGACCTTCAGCAGGGCAGTTTCAGTGCTGAGGAGAGGTTTAAAGCCAGATTGGAAAAGCTCTAAGATGGCCTGATCCTCCAGGAAGCACTTCAACTGGGACTCAACTACTTTCTCCAGTACTTTAGAAACAAATGGGAGTTTGGAGACAGGCCGGAAGTTGGAAACGACTGAGGGGTCAAGGTTTGTTTTTTCAGGAGAGGCTGGACAGCAGCATGTTTAAAGGATTTTGGTACCACGCCAGTGGATAAACTACTGTTTACTATATCAAGAATGGACGGACCTAGAGTTGGAAAAACCTCCTTTAGTAGTCGAGGGGGGACCACATCAAAGGTGGAACCAGAAGGTTTCAAGCTGCACATGACCTGCTCTAGAGAAGATAGAGTGATGGGTTCAAAATGGTCAAAAGGAGCTACAGATTGAGGTGGGATGGATGGGTCATGAGTTGGAGGGGAAATGAGAGCCCTGGTGGTCGCAACTTTTTTCCAAAAAGAAATGTAGGAAGTTGTCGCACAGCTCAGTCGAGGCTTCCAGAGGTGATGGTTCAGTGAGGTGGAGAACAGAGTTTAGGGTGGAGAAGAGGACACGTAGGTTGTGAGAGTTTGAGGTAATTATATCAGAGAAGTATTTTGATTTAGCAGCTTTCACTGCTTTCTGATAACGGCACCAACTCTCTTTAAGTATCTGGAAAGAGACCTGCAGCCTGTCTTTCCTCCACTTTCGCTCCGCCCTCCTACATTGCTGCCTAACGGCCTTGGTGACGTCACTCAGCCAAGGTTCTGCTCTGAGTTTTGATTTTTTGGTTTTAACAGGTGCGACATGATCCAGAGTCTTTAAGCAGACAGAGTTGAACTGGGATGTCAGCTCCTCAGTGGTGGTGAGAAACACCGGGGGCTGAATGATCATTTCAGAGTTATAAACATCTGTGAAACGTGCGGCAGTGAAATGGTTAATGGTCCGAGTCCTACGTGCAGGAATGCACGACTTAGGAGTTAGATGGGGGAGGGTGAACTCAAACTGGACTGACATGTGGTCTGAAAAATCATTATCACCAATTTCAAGATTATTAACAGTCACATCATGAGTTAAAACAAGGTCCAGTGTATGTCCGCGCTCTTGGGTGGGACCGTTTACATGCTGAGTTAAATTAAATGAGTCCAATAGATCTAAAAAGTCCTTAACCAAGGGCTTCTCAGGACAGCACACGTGCAAATTAAAGTCCCCAATAATGAAAAGATGCTCATATTTTGGTGTGATTTCAGCCAAGAAGTCAGAAAACTCATTTATGAAATCCTTTGATCGAGGTGGGCGGTAGACGAGTGCAAATAACGTCGGAGGTGAATGTCCGAGTTCAAAGACGCTCAGCTCAAAGCTGGCACGGGAAACTGGGCTGGGCAGTTGTTTACAGTCAAAAGTTGATTTGGATATTCTTAATAATCCACCACCGCGCCGGCCTGATGGCCGCGGGGCGTTAAAACACAGACGGTTTGGTGGCAGTAATTCCGTCAAGGCGCTGGACTCACCCGAAGACATCCAAGACTCTGTGATGCAGAAAAAGTCCAGATCGTGCTCTTGAAAGTAGTCCCAGAGGATAAAAGTTTTGTTAGTAACAGATCTTGCGTTGACCAAACACATCTGGATATTGTCCGAAGTGGAGCCAGCAGTGGTGGAGTTAGCGCGCGCTAATCGCCACAGGTTTTCAATAACAGCCCCTCCAGGTCGGTCCGGGCTGCGCAACGGCTGACAACTCCCGCTGGTTACCTGGTCCGGGCACGCGGGAAGCTGAAGACCATGACCGCCAGCTGGAGAGGAAGATGCAGCGCGCAGAGCTTTCAGCTTCACCAGCTGACCAGCACGTTTTCCCCGGCGTCTGAAGCGATATCTCCGGGCAGGCAGGTGAGGAGCGCAGCAAAGGTAAGCTGGCACGTCCGCCAGCGGGGGGGAGGAGGGGGGGTCCAGAGGTACGCTGATAATGGTCCAGATAAGCGACATCAATGCCAGAAAAACGAAGATCCAAAAGTTGTTGTCTGTCATACACCAGCAGAGAGTTGATGCCATTGATGAGGAATACAAAAGACAAAAATAATCGGAACACCATCAGCAGAGGTGGATTGCAAGCCATGTACACGGGCGCCATCTTACCATAAGTCCGCTAAAATATTGATACTATTGATACTGGGCGGCTGTGGCTGAGTGGTTAGAGCAGTCGTCCTCCAATGCAAGAGTTGGGGGTTTGATTCCATCAGCAGTCACATGCCAAAGTGCAAGACACTGAACCCCTCATTGCTATTGATGTGTGTCCCATCGGTGCATGAATGTGAGCTAACGCTCTGATTAGTGTTTGTAGAGATTTAGTAGAGTGCTGTATGAGTGGTGGCGCAGAGGTTAGAGAAAGTGGGCCTGTGATCGGAAGATCGCCGGTTCAAGCCCCGGCACCGACAACATCAAAAATGTGGGTGGGGTAGGTGAAGCACCCACACCTGCCTCCACCCTCATTCGTCCCACTCTGGGCCCTTGAGCAAGGCCCTTAACCCCCACCATCTGCTCCTGTGGGTGTCCTAGATGCAGCTCTCTGCTCCACACAGAGGCTGTGGTAGCTCGGTGTCTGTGGTTGTGTCAGGAAGAACATCCGGCGTAAAAATTACTGCCAAGTCTTCGTGCGACTTAGTTCACTGTGGCGACCCTAACGCAGGGAGCAGCCGAAAGAAGAAAAATAAAAGTAGAGAGCTGTATGAATGTGTAAATGAGGCACAGATTGTTGTAAAGAGCTTTGAGTTCTTGATAAGATAGAAAGGTTCTGTAAGCGTAGTCCATGAGTATTTATTATCAATACCAGAACTTTTCACTCTAGAATCGATTCTTAAATCAAACTATCAATACAAGTTCAAGTTATGTTTATTTGTCATATGCAGGTTAACACAGGGTTAACAGTACAATGAAATTGTACTGTTAACTTAATTGAACTTAATTGAACTTGAGCATGCATCAGGATAGTACAATGAAATGCTTAGGATGAGAAGATCCCGTCTGACACTAAAAAACCAAAGAACAAACAAACTATACTAAAACCATGCAATAAGTGTAAACCTCCTAAATCATTCAACCTTTATTTAGACAGGTAATCCCACTGAGCCTCAAGGACTCATTTACAAGAGAGACCTGATTTCAACAAAGAAAGATGATAACAATGGACAACAGCAACAACAATAAGCAGTTATAAAAAAGCATAATGCAGGGTTTTTTTTGTTTTGTTTTTTTTCTTTACAAATAGGATGGCTAAAAGGAAAAGGTAACAAAAAAAAACCAACAACAAAAAAACAGCTAGATTCTGAGGCAAATGTATAAAACTAAAAACAGGAACATGTCTGCACTGGTCCCTGCCAGGAGTCCAACAGATTCTTAAAGACACTTAGAGAGGTCAAAGGTCGAGAGCTTCAGATCTTTTTACAAGATATTCCTGGAAACAGGAGCGGAGTAGGAGAAGGTCCTTTTGTCTAGTTCAGTCC
>NC_056509.1:48612207-48616684 GCF_014905685.2 Nematolebias whitei
CGCCCCCTACATAAATCAAACTGTTATATCTCAGTGATATATCGTCTGATCTGTACCAGATTTTTGGTGCTTGATTAGTGAGGACTTATGGACACAGTGGTGTTGTTGTTTATTATTTGACTCAAGTGCGCCCCCTACATTATTACAGTTGTTATATATGCTGTTGCAGCTGATGTCAAAGGTTCTGTGAATGCGCACTCCGGAAAATGGGCGCGTGACAGTAGCGTGAGCGTTCTCCATGGCGACCGGGAAGAGTAGCTCGAGTTCCCGCGGTCGCCATGAGGCCGCAGCGGCGCTTAGCTGCGAGGGCCTTCAACGCTGCTTGCAGCTTTAATTTTACTTGGAATGCTCCCTCTTTGACACCATTGACCTAATCAAGATGATCCTGTGTTAGAAGACAGATAAGATGGTCTGACTTGATTTAAAGTGCAAACTGTTTTTGATGGAGGATGTGGGCGTGGCGGCGTGGCGAATCAAGAAGTGACACCGTTGCAATACGTTTGGCTCTAAAATACACAGATTTCAGCCGAGGTGCACCAAAATCACTATGATCAATCATCATTCACCCCTTGGTTATCCATGATAAGTGGCCAATAGCCTCCACAGCGCCACCTACATTATTCCTACAGTTATAACTCAGTGATACATCATGCGATCTGCACCAGATTTATTGTGCGTGATCAGTGAGCACTTCTAGACACATTGATGTTGTTTAACATATGACTCTAGTGCACCCCCTACATTATTCCAACAGTTATATCTCAGTGATACATCATCCGATCAGAACCAGATTTGTTGTGCATAATCGGTGACCATGTCTAGACACATTGATATTGTGGTTTAACATATGACTCAAGTGTGCCCCCTAGATTATTTAATCAGTTATATCTCTGTGATATATCATCCAATATTTACCAAATTTATTGTGGATGATAACTTAGCACTTCTAGACACAATGGTATTGTTCTTTAACATTGGACTCCATTGCATCCCCCACATTATTCCAACAGTAATATCTCAGTTATATATTGTCCAATCTGTACCAGATTTATTGTGCGTGATCAGTGAACCATTCTACACACATTGGGATTGTTGTTAAACATTTGACTCCTGAGCGCCCCCTAGATTATTCTAAAAGTTATATCTTAGTGATATATCATCCAATCTGCACCAAATTTTGGGTGCGTCATTAGTGACCACTTCTAGCCACATTGGTATTGTTGTTTAACGTTTCACTCTAGTGCGCCCCCTAGATTATTCCAACAGTTATATCTCAGTGATTTATCATCCGATCGGAACCAGATTTATTGTGCATAATCGGTGACCACATCTAAACACACTGATGTGTGGTTTAACATATGACTCAAGTGCGCCCCCTCTCATACTGATATGGGAGGAAGGCGATAGCAAAGTTTAGGCATATGCGCACCCTAGTGGACACGTGCGGGAATGAAATGAGAGCGTTCGTGACGGCGACTGGGAGGTGTTGCTGGAGAACCCACGGTCGCAGGTGATGTCGAAGGTTCGGCAAATGCACACCCTGGTGAACAGGCGCGGGATGGGCGTGAGAGTATTTGTGATGGCGACTGGGCGGAGTCACTGGAGCTCCTGCGGTCACTGTAAGGCCGGAGCGGCGCTTTGCTGCAAGGGCCTTCAATGCTGCTTGCAGCTTTAACTTATATTATTTTCTTTCATTTATTTTTTTCAGTTTGTATGCCTCTTTTATGATTGTCCACTGTTGTCATCATTTTTTGTTGACATCAGGTCTCTCTTATAAATGAGTCCCAGAAGCTCAATGGGACTAACCTGTTTAAATAAAGGTTGAATGAATGTTACTCCCGACAGAAGTCAGGGTAAGGAGGACCCTCTTACCTCGACGGAAACAAATTGGATTCATGATGACAACTGGTTATTTTGCTGTTTGGCTGGTGAATTCTAGATTGTCTCCAAATTTGTGTGGATGTGTCGAAGCTCGACAGCACTCAGACTGAATTTGTGGAGCTGCAGCAGGGAGGTGGAGCAGCTGTCATCAGGACTGTGCACTCACTGGCAGCACTCATGACTGATGGGAATAATCTTGGAGAAGCTGTGAGCTTGACGTTTGGAGTAAAGGATCAATTCGGCTGTTTTGTAGTTTCCATCCGAGGAATATATACCAGCAAGAGTTTAAAAAAGGCAGAAACAACAATTCACGAGTTCTGCCTGACCCAAATTGTGGCCTTGACTCTGGACTTATCTCAACTCCTCCTAGAATGTTTAGAAAACAACAAAGATGCTTTGTCTGTCTCCTCATCCCTCCCTTCCCCAAGGCCGTGGACATGTGACAGAACCTCAACTGAGCTGATGATGAATGTCACCTCTTATCTGGACAATGGCTGAGAGGGGGGCTCTGGACTATGCTATGACTTTCTCTTAAAAATTCAATGTTTTCACTGCCTATATGTAAATGTATAACGTCTGTTTATGTTGCATTGCTGTGGTAGGTTTTTTTGGTGCCTCAAATCGTGCCCTGTCTAGGACACAGTGTGAGAGATCTTTTTTTAATTCCGTCTCTCCTCATGTTTTCTTCACTTTTCTCATCTAAGCAAGAATGAGAAGGCCACACTATTTAATAGCTGCAGCTTCGTGAACTCCGCCCATCTTTCGGACGACTGTACGTACATATTCTCCTTGTATCTCGGTGCAATGCTAATAAAGTTTATTCTGATTCTGATTTTGATTCTGATGAATACCAGAAACAGGAGGTTGAAGCCACAAAGGATGAGCACCCCCTGGTGGATTGTTTTATATATGACTTTTAAGCCCCGCCCTTCTACGCAAAGTACTGAGACATTTTCCTGACTAAAAATAAAAAGAGATCTCAGATCGGTAGTTCCCAGCGTTGGTCCTGGAGGAACACCATCCTGCATGCTTCAGTTGTTTCCCTGCTCCAACACACCTGACTCAGTGATTTTACGACTTCCTCAGGTTCTACAGAAGCCCGTTAATCATCCTTCCATTCAAATCAGGTGTGTAAAAGCAGGAAACAACTAAAACATTCAGGATGGCGTTCCTCCAGGACCAGGGTCGGGAACCAGTGTCTTGGATCAGTTTGTCAGGAGTCAGTTGGATCTTGTAGTCCTTGATTTGCTGCTGGACGTTCAAACGTGCACATTTTCAATCCCTTTAACTAGTTTTTGAAGCTTAAAGTAAGGTGTTGTGCTGCACTGTCACTGACAGCCTACTAGTGAGTGGAGAGGGTTTGTAAGAGGGATCTTTGTATCGGGGTTACATACAGCCCCCGCCCAGAGGGGCTCTGTTCCAAAGAGACAATGTGGCACCTCCCAAAACTTTGGACCTTTAGGCTTCAACTGTTCTGAGTGCTGAGAGGTGGAGGACCACCTTTAAAACAGTTGATGTCTGGACCACCTTTACACAGATGAAGACCCCCCCCCCCCCCCCCCCCACCCCCCCACTGTGTTAGAAAAAGGTGTCCTTCAGTGTGAAGAAGATGCTGCAAGGCTCTCAGTGCCGGTTTTCTCTGCCGGTTTCTGTGTTCCTGAGACGTTCTCTCCCCCACCCCACCCCCACCCACTGTGTTTTTGCAAGCTCTTAAAGAGCGCTCCAAGACCTCACAAAAGGCCATGCAGGTTCTGGTCCTCACAGGGTCAAAGTGAATTTACTGCTGGAGGTGACAGGAAGTGCAGCTCCATCACCTGTCATGGTGTTTCCTCCTTTATATGGCAGTTTGTACACGGCCTCGAGCAGAGACGCTTTGGTTGGGTGGCTGTTCAGGTGCCATTCGGTCCTTGGGTCTCCGCTGTACTGAGCCAGACCTGCAGGAACAAAACACAAAGGTCCTAAACCAGAGAGACGCTTCAAGCTCAGGTCCAAAACCTCCTGAGACAAAATCCTTGGAAAGTCTTCCTTTCCATGTCGGCAAAAAGACAAGGAAAAGGTGGTAAACCACTGGACACTGAAGTAAAAGTAGGTTGCAGTACTAGGTGTTGTTTGTTGTTTGTTGTTGTTGTTTTATTAGCAAAAGTAGAGGTAGTAATAGAAGAAGTTTGGTTGTTTGTTGGTGGTGTACAATCTGTGGACTGGTACAAAGCTGCTGCATGCTTTACTACTTGCAGTAGTAGTAGTAGTAGTAGTAGTAGTAGTTGTAGTAGTAGTAGTAGTAGTAGTAGCAGTAGTAGTAGTAGTAGTAAAACTTGCAGTAGTCGCACCTGTAGTAGTAGTAGTAGTAGTAGTAGCAGTAGTAGCACTTGTAGTAGTAGTAGTAGTAGTAGTAGCAGTAGTAGTAGTAGTAAAACTTGCTGTAGTAGCGCTTGTAGTAGTAGTAGTAGTAGTAGTAGTAGTAGTAGTAGTAGTAGGAGGAGGAGGAGGAGGAGGACTAGTACTTGCAGTAGTAGTAGTGGTAATAGTAGTAGTTGCAGTAGTAGTACTTGCAGTAGTACTTGCAGTAGTACTTGCAGTAGTACTTGCAGTAGTAGTA
>NC_056509.1:48616694-48621426 GCF_014905685.2 Nematolebias whitei
TACTTGCAGTAGTACTTGCAGTAGTACTTGCAGTAGTAGTAATTGCAGTAGTAATACTTGCAGAATTACTTGCAGTAGTACTTGCAGTAGTAGTACTTGCAGTAGTAGTAGCAGTAGAACTACTTGCAGTAATACTTGCAGTAGTACTTGCAATAGTAGTACTTGCAGTAGTACTTGCAGTAGTACTTGCAGTAGTAGTACTTGCAGTAATACTTGCAGTAGTACTTGCAGTGGTAGTACTTGCAGTAGTACTTGCAGTAGTACTTGCAGTAGTAGAACTTGCAGTAGTACTTGCAGTAGTAGTACTTGCAGTGGTAGTACTTGCAGTAGTACTTGCAGCAGTAGTACTTGCAGTAGTACTTGCAGTAGTAGAACTTGCAGTAGTACTTGCAGTGGTAGTAGCAGTAGAACTACTTGCAGTAATACTTGCAGTAGTACTTGCAATAGTAGTACTTGCAGTAGTACTTGCAGTAGTACAGTAGTACTTGCAGTAGTACTTGCAGTAGTAATACTTGCAGTAGTACTTGCAGTAGTAGTACTTGCAGTAGAACTTGCAGTGGTAGTTGCAGCGGTAGTACTTGCAGTGGTAGTACTTGCAGTAGTACTTGCAGTGGTAGTTGCAGTGGTAGTTGCAGCGGTAGTACTTGCAGTGGTAGTACTTGCAGTAGTACTTGCAGTGGTAGTTGCAGTGGTAGTTGCAGCGGTGTGACTTGCAGCAGCAGTAAGTTACCGATCTGGACGTGGTCGGGGCCGATGTCGAACACGCCCACCATGCTGGCGATGAAGTTCCGGATGGTCTTGAAGTTGATACGGCCGATGCTCCAGGAGCCGTCCACCAGCAGCACGATGTCCGCCTTTGCGGTCGTCTTGCACTGAAAGCCTGCAGAGACAGCTGGATGTTAGGAGGACGTGGGGACACCAGCAGTGTCTGTTTGGACCCAGAGTAGAAGGAAAGTGTGAAAGGAGACATGAAGACATGAAGACAGCTCAGGCGTCAGCAGAGGTTCTACAGAGTCACACAGATCATTCAGAACATCAGTCCACACTGTCTCCATGCTTGGTGTCGTCCAGCTGTTCACGTTTTAAAGCTGTCTCCCAGCAGCTGGATTCATCTTCAGAAACACGTTCCTGCTCCAGGTACCTGCAGGGGAAAAGTTTCTGCTCGTCCTCGTCTGTGGGACGGCTTGGCCGTGGGACAGTTAGAAATGTGAGTGCAGCTGCAGACATGATCCCTCTACAGAAACAGACCCAGGTTCTGCCAGAACCCCTTCAGAGCTCGACCACATCATGTCTCTGCAGAGAGCTGAGGCCCTGCAGACCCTGAAGGTCTGCGGTTGTCCCTGCAGGTCCTGCAGACCCTGAAGGTTGTCCCAGCTCTCAGGTGGAACATGTCTCGTGAAAGGACGTCTTTGATTTCATGAGAAAAACAGAAACTTTCTCTGTCGTCAGGGAAATGTCTCGTCACTGTGTCCACTCTCTGTCCACGATGGGAACTTCAAGTAAAGCGGTGGCAGAACACGAGTGGACATTCTGAAGGTTCTGATGGGTCTGCTGGTGTTAAACAATGAGAGGTACACAGAACCAGAACCTTTCCTGACCCACAGGTTCCCCTGCGGTGTCTCCTATGGGACAAAAAGCCAAACAGATTTTTATCAGTCAGGAAGTCCTGAATTTAAAACGTCTTCTTGTCTTTGTGTCAGAACCGGACTCCTTTAACTGGACCTTTGCTCCGGCAGGCCGTCTGAAGCTTCGTTAAAATGAATTATAAAATAACAGATTTTAAAATAACGACTCAAAGAGTCAAAGGGGTTCTGCCAGACCATCTGGACCCGACCAGAACTCTGAAACTGGACTTTAAAAACACAGACTGTGGAGCACCCGTTTCCTGACCCGGGCCACGGCCCCATGGCCGGCACATTCTCTGACCTCAGTCTGTTCTCTGTTCTGTTCCTCAGCCCATCCCCAGGTACCATTCATGGCCCATTCCCCGGCCCGGCAGCTCCTCAGAGCAGAACTTTCCTGAGCTGCTGCAGCGAACCATAAAAAACGTCTTTAATTAGAAACAAAACTCGTTTTTTTCTCTTCAGGCAACAGAATTGTGTAAACGTCTCATTTTCCATGACTGAAGAAACATTTGGCGAGCAGACCCAGAGCTCAGCAGGAACCTCTGGGGGTTCTGGTGCCAGAACCGTTAAAGGTGGGGGTCTAGACGTCATTCGGATCATTCGTCAGCGTTAACGTGAAAACGTGACTTTAAACGTGTTGAATTAAGTTTGTTCAGAGATCAGAGGTGAAGAAACAGGAGCCGAGCGAGACTACTCAGGTTCTGGCAGAACTCTAAGGATCTGGGTCAGCGAGCGTCTGCAGCGAGTGAGGAGGGGGAGGTTTTACCAGGAGCGTCCATGGGAGGAGGCTCAGGGTCCTCGAAGAGAGTCGTCTTCTCCTCTCCTGCCAGAGGAGAACTCACTCCTCCATCAAACATCCCGAACACCGACACCGAGTACTTAGTTCCTGCCCTGCGGAGGAGAGAGCCGCCATTAGTTCCATCCCAGGATGTATATGATCCGATACTGATACTGGTACTGATACTGATACTGATGCTGGTACTGGTACTTTGTGCAACTACACCTAATGTGTCAGGTAAACCTAAAAAAAGGCAGTGTATTTAAATCAAAGCTGCATAAAGAATGCAAGACATCAAATTAATTTATTTATTTTAAACTCAGGAGTCTGTTGAGGTAGTGGCCTCGTTTACAATGAATTCAATTCAATTCAATTCAATTCAGTTTATTTCTAAAGCTCCAAGTCACGACAGAAGTCGTCTCAGGGGCTGAACAGAAACATTCATCTAAAAAATAATAATTTAATATTATTTATCTGAGGAGCAGCTTTGAGTTTAACTCCATCACAGAACTCACATCTCTCCCAGTAACTCCAGTTAAGACTCTGGCAGCAGCATTTTGGATCAACTGAAGACGTTTTAAAGAAGTATTTGGACACCCAGATAATAAACCATTGCAATAGTCCAGTCTAGACGTGACAAATGCATGGAGCAGTTTTTCTGCATCATCTTTAGATCAGATGTTTCTAATGTTAGTGATATTACGCAGGTGGAAGAAGGAGGTTCTAGGAACGTTTTTAATGTGGGGGATAAAAGACATGTCCTGATCAAAAATAACACCAAGATTTTTAACATTAGAGCTGGAGGACAGATTAATGCATCTAAGGAGGGAGAAAGACTGAAACATTCATTCCTAAGGTGCTCAGGTCCAAAAACCAAAACCTCAGTCTTGTCTGTTCAACAGGAGAAAATTAAGGGTCATCCAGGTTTTTATGTCTTCAAGACATGCTTGTAGTCTAAGTAGCTGATTGGATTCATTGGGTTTAATGGACAAATATAACTGTGTGTCATCAGCATAACAATGAACATTTATCCCATGTTGTTTAATAACTTTACCTAATGGAAGCATATATAAAGTAAAGAGTATTGGCCCAAGCACTGAGCCCTGAGGAACTCCATGACTAACTTTGGTGTATGAAGAAGATTTATTATTTACATTTACAAACTGGAATCTATCAGATAGATATGATTTAAACCATTTTAGAGCTGTTCCTGTAATCCCAACATCATATTCAAGCCTCTGTAGTAAAATATTGTGATCAACTGTATCAAATGCAGCACTGAGGTCTAACAGGACCAGTAGAGACACAAGTCCATTGTCTGAGGCCATGAGAATATCATTAGTGACTTTTTACTAGTGCTGTTTCTGTGCTATGATGAGCTCTAAACCCTGACTGAAACTCTTCAAACAGATTATTTCTTTGTAGATGTTCACACAACTGACCTGCAACTATTTTCTCTAGAATTTTTGAGATGAAAGTTAGATTAGATATAGATCTATAGTTGGCCAGGATTTCTGAATCAAGATCAGACTTCTTAAGTAAAGGTTTAATTACAGCAACCTTAAAGCGCTGTGGTACATAACCATCCATTAAAGACAAATTAAGTAGATCCAAAATGTGAACATTAATTAGGGGAAATACCCCTTTAAACAGTCTGGTTGGGATGGGATCTAGCAGGCATGTGGATGGTTTGGATGAGGTTATTATTTTTTATAATTCAGAGCTCAACAGGACAAAAACGGTCCAAACACAAATCAGACTCTAGTGAAATTTTTAAAATTAAAATATACAATAGAGCTGAGCTTATACTACAACAGAAAATAACAAAGGAGACAATCATAAAAAACCAGACAAAGACTCTACTTCCTAAGAAGACTAAAGCAGTTTGGTACAAACACCAGCATCTTCACCAACTTCTATAGTTGCCCCACTGACAGCCTGCTGACAGGCTGCATCACAGGGTGGTACAGGAACTGCACCAGTCAGAAAGTTCTACAGAGGTGGTGCAAACAGCAGAGGACATCACTGGTAGCAGTCTCCACACCATCCAGGACATCTACCACAGCCGATGTCTGCGTAAAGCAGCATCATTAAGGACCACACCCACCCAGCACAAGGACTCTTCCATCTACTCCCCTCATGCAGACGATACAGGAGCCTGTCATCACGTACAAAAAGACTAAAGGACGGTTATTATCCACAAACTGTCAGACTACTGAACTCTAGATAAATAACACTGAACAACTGACAATAACTAATAATTCAACCTCAATGTCACTACATGTGCAATAACCTATATGTGGTATATGTTGATTATGTGCAGTATATA
>NC_056509.1:48621526-48636407 GCF_014905685.2 Nematolebias whitei
CTGTTCTGAGGGGGCGGGGCTTTGATGACGTCAAAATTTGACCTCAGTGTATCGTCAGGCATGGGACAGGGATGACTCGTGCCAAATTTGGTACGATTCTGTTTTTCAACGTGAAAGTTATAACGTTTGGAAATTTATGGCGTGAAGCTCAACTTTGAGGCCTGGCCCCGCCCCCTCAACATGCGTGAATTTGCACCGTTTTGATAACTTTAGGTCCCCCATGCCTACTGAGCAAAATGGCAAAGGTTTGAAACCGATTGAGCGAAATCCCTAGGAGGAGTTCGTTCAAATTCGCCGTGTACGAAAAGTGAGAAACGGCCAAAATTGACCCTTTGACCCAAAATGGCCGACTTCCTGTTGGGTTTAAGGCATACCTCCAAGAGACTTTTTTTCTTGATTCGGTGGGTTCTACCTATGTACCAAATTTCAGCTCTCTAGGACTTACCAGTTTTCATATCTCACGTTAGGGGGCGCTGTGGAGCAATTTGGCCACGCCCACTTTTGGTTCCATTAAATACCTCGCATTTCTCGCGGGGGACAATTTTGGGTGAAATATGGTGAGTTTTGGGATATGTTAAGGCCTCCAAAAATGCGATCTTGGGCGGAAAAAAATAATAATAATAAGAAACAGCACAATTACAATAGGCCTTCGCAGCGCTTTGCTGCTCGGGCCTAAAAAGAGACTTCCTGTTCTGAGGGGGCGGGACTTTGATGATGTCAAAATATGATGACAGTGGATCGTTGGGCATCCAACAGGGATGAATCATGCCAAGATTGGTGCGTTTCGGTCTTTCATTGTGAAAGTTATAGTGTTTGGAAATTTATGGCGTGAAGCGTAACTTTGAGGCCTGGCCACGCCCCTTTAACCTAAACGAAACTGAAAGCTTTTGATAACTTTTACTCTCTAATGTCTTGAGGGCATATTAACCAAGTTTAAAGGCAATCACTCAAAATCCCTAGGAGGAGTTCGTTAAAACTCGCCATTAGAAACGCTCAAAAATGACCCTTTGACCCCAAATGGCTGACTTCCTGTTGGTTTTGGACCTGGGCTCCAAGAGACTTTTTCATAGGTCGTGAGACGATACAGATGTTCACAGAGTTTCAGAATTATCGGTCAAAAAATGGCTTGGGGCTGAGGTTTTGAAATATTCTAGGGGGCGCTGTGGAGGCTATTGGCCACTTATCATAGCTTCCTGTTCAAGAGGTGGATAATGATCGATCATACTGATTTTGTTGAACCTCGGTTCAAATCACGTATGGAGACGGCATTATGTCTTACTTCGCCCCGTCGCGACGCCCATATGCTCCACCCCAAACTGTCAGTGTTTTAAAGCAAGTTACACCAACATGTCTTCGGTCACTGGACACACTATCATGCTGATCAGGTAACAGGGGTCAAATAGGGACCATTCAAGGTAAAACTTTACACTTCCTGTTGTCAAGGGGCATGGCTTAAGTCATGTCATGATTTGACCATTCAGTCTTGCAGGGGACCTTATGGCAAGTCAAGTCAAGTCAGATTTATTTATAGAGCACATTTAGAACAGAAACTGTTACTAAAGTGCTTAACAAAAATATCACAACATCATTATGTGGATCAATCACTCAAGGTTTGATGTCTCAGACGGTTTTAGTGTAGGAGCTATTAACGTTTCATTTTTCATGGCGAGATGTCAAACTTTCAGGTCTGGCCCCGCCCTTTCAGCATGCCTCGAAACAAACCGATTAGATAACTTTGCGTCCCCCATGCCTTTTGACCAAAATGGCCAAGTTTGAAACCAATTGAGCGAAATCCTTAGGAGGAGTTTGTTCAAATGCGGAGGCTGTAAACCGCCAAAAAGGTGTGAAAATTGGGCCAGCATTCCAAAATGGCCACCTTCCTATTTAGCATACAACATTGGTGCCAGAGGGTTTTCTGTGCATCTTGGGGAATTGGACAAGCGTACCAAATTACATGTTTCTACGACAAACTAAGGTTAATGTGGAGAGTATTTTGAACATTTCTAGGTGGCGCTCTTGAGCAATTTCTGTTGCGATTTTTGCCACGCTCTTAAAATACGTAATTTTTCACCAGTCCTGATGAGTCCGCCAAATTTGGTGACTTTTGGGATATGTTAAGGCCCCCCAAACGCCAATTCATTAGACGGAAAAAATTGTAGCTCGGGCAAAAAACAGAGTGATTACATTAGGCCTTCGTAGCGCTTCGCTGCTCGGGCCTAAATATACAAAAACAGCTACATTATAAAACTAAAAACAGGAACATGTCTGCGTTGGTTTTTCCAAGAACTTAACAGATGTTTGAAGCCACTTAGAGAGGTCAAGGTCGATAGCTTCAGATCTTTTTACAAGACATTCCAGGAAACAGGAGCGAAGTAGGAGAAGGTCCTTTTGTCTAGTTCAGTCCTCACTGAGGGAACACTGCAGGTAATAATGTCCTGAGAGCGCACGCTGTAGCTGCACTCACACAGAGACATGTAGGAGGAGATGTATGAAGGCAGCAGACCAAGAAGTGATTTAAAGATGAAAATGTACTAGTGAGAGAGTCTGTGTGAAGTTAATGGTGACCAGTTAACCAGTGAATACTGGGTGCAATGGTGGGTACGGTAGTTACAGCCAGTTATGAATCTTAGTGCACCATGATAGACAGCATCCAACATCTGCAGGGTTCTTGTAAGAGCGTTCATGTAAATAATGTCACCGTAATCAATGGAGGGAAGGAAAGTCTCAATTACAAGCCTGCGTATTAATACGTCTGGATGGGTTTGACAGGAACTTATAGAACCAGCAACATGTCACAAGATGAAGGTGGATCATGAGCAGCCTAGGGGGTCACCACCCAGGACAGATACAGTTTTAGTAAAATATTTATTCATAGACAAGGGTTCCTCCCACAGTCCAGAAACAAGTGGGGTCAATGAGTCAAAACCAGCCTGTTAACATGTCAAGTTAAAACCGAATCACAGAGAATTGACCATTGAAGGAAAACCACAGACATGTTTCTCCTGATGTGATCTAAAACACAACAAATGTTTCCTAAAACTGAACATTTCTGGTTGAACAGGGATGGCTCTGAGTCACATTCTCAAGAACAACTTCAATCGCAACGTCGGGATGCGTGATGACTCCCGTAGGATTGGTGTCCTGATCACCGACGGAAAGTCTCAGGATGAAATCGAGATCAACTCTCAGAACCTGAGAGACAGCGGCATCGAGCTCTACGCCATTGGTGAGCGGACACCTCCTCCATGGTTTTACTCAGTTTTCAGGCAGATGTCTGACTGAACATCTCCTTCAGGTGTGAAGAACGCAGACGAGAACGAGCTGAGATCCATCGCCTCTGATCCAGAAGAGATTCACATGTACAACGTGGCAGAATTCCAGTTCTTGGTGACCATCGTGGATGACCTCACTGTCAACCTGTGCAACAGTGTCAAAGGTCCAGGTACTTCAACGAGAACTGCCTTTCAAGGGACGCTGGGTCCCAAATACCTCATTCTTTTAGATGTAAGAGGGCTGAAACTCTATGCTAAAGGTAGCCAAAGGCTAGTTAAAGGTAGAAATTCACTCAGTAAAAAGCCAAAAGATCCAAAATGCTAACTTAAAGTGGCAAATATCCTTATTTATGCTCTATAATCTAGGTAGAAAAATCCAACAAAGTTAAGTCAGGTCCTGGGGACGGTTTTATAAACAGCACTGTCACATAGTGGGTCAACCAGTTTGATGGTGCTTAGATGGTTTTGGGAGTCCGCCCTCTCTGCCATTGACTCATTGCAATAACCCCTTTGGCCATGACTGCCTCAAACGAGTTGTAGTCACATGTCCTTGGGGAGTGAGGGGTGAGGAGACAGTCAAAGCATATTTGTTGTTTTCTAAACATTCCAGGAGGAGTTGAGATAAGTCTGGCGTCAAGGCCACAGAGACTACGGAAACCACCTGAGCACCATCGGACTGGTTGACCCACTATATGACGGTGATATTTATAATAATAAGAAGTCTTTTGGATGAAAGACAAAATGTTTCAACAAAAAGAAACCGTCCAGAGGACCTGACTAAACTTTTGTTAGAGTAAAGTAGCAAAGTTCTATCAAAAAGCTAAAAGTAGCTTAATAGTGGATGCCCCGGGTCAGGGATGCTGTCAAGTTCTCAAACCATCGTTCCTCTCTATCCAGGATGTGAACATCTTCATCCCTGAAAGAGTGACCTCTGACCTGGAGATGAGTGTAGACCTCAGAGTCCTGGTCTGATGATGTTGATCTTCTGTGCTGGGCCATCCTTTTGGCCAGTGGCTGTTTAGTTTCCCCGATGTAAGACTGATCACCCTCCTGACACTGAACAGCATACACAACATTACTCTGTTTGTGCCGGGGGACTGGATCTTTGGGATGAACCAGTCTTTAATGTATTTTGGGGTTTAAAAGTCACTGGGACGTTATGTTTAGAAAATAAATGTCTCGTATAAAAAGCATCTTTAAGAAGTTCAGCTGATGGAGACCGAGGCAGCGTTTGTCAGTCGCTGCTAGTTTCTGTAAGCTCAGAGTCACACAGCTGCAGCACTAATTATTAGAGTCAGAACGTTCAGCAGGAGCTGCAGGAGCTGCAGGAGCTGCAGGAGCTGCAGGAGCTGCAGGGCAGGAAAACTTTCTTGTTTCTAACTGAACCATTTTTAATTAAAGAGCAGCCGAAGGCCCAACGGGTCCTGTCACATTCAGGGTCTGGTCTGTTTGGTTTCAGATTCTGGTCTCGGTGCGCCCACCAACCTGGTGACATCAGAGGTGACCCACCACTCCTTCAGGGCCACCTGGACAGCTCCTGACGGTCCCGTAGAAAACTACCGAGTCACCTACATGATGGCAGCTGGAGGACCCACGGAGGAGGTGAGACAAAGTTATAAAATCCTGTCCCCGACCTCTGACCTCTTGTTTTAACCCCCCACCCCCACTGCTGATATACACATTATGCAGTTTAAAATCGGTTCAAACCACTGTCCCTCCTCTGGACATGTCCAAACCACTGTCCCTCCTCTGGACATGTCCAAACCATCTCAGAGTGTCCTCTCTAACTTTATCTCTCAGTTGTTCAACCTGTGCTGTACCTCTGATGATCTCATTCCTGATCTTCTCCATCGTTGTCTCTCCTAAGGAGAACCTCAACATCTTCATTTCTGACACTTCCAGTTCTGTCTCCTGTCTTTTTGTCCATGTCTCTGTCTCCAGACCATACAACATAGCTGGTCTCACCACTGTCTTGTAAACTTTCCCTTTGACCTTTGCTGACACCCTTTTGTCACAAATCACTCCTGAAACTTTTCTCCATCACTCCATCCTGGACTTTATGTGTGGAACAAACACACACACAGCCCACATGGTTCTGATCTAAGGTTCGGGGTAATTCAACGTTGTCTGAGATGTTTCTCATAACCAATCGGGTTTTATTTCACTTGGATTTGATCAGAAGAATCTGCTGGTTCTGGAATCCAGCCTGAAGATCAGATGGTTTGATTTATCATCTCTGTCTGACCTGGAACCAGTCAGAACTTTGTGGTACCAGAGGATGAGGTGGTCTGTCACATTAAACCCTAAATCCTCGTGTCTGAGCGTTGGGGTGTTTTCTTCTGTCTGCTGAGCTTCACGTCGTCTCGTAGCTGTGTCTTCAGAGCCGGGTCTGGTTTTTATACAGGGCCTCGGCTCTCACAGACCCTCAGGAACTTCAGTCTAGATTCTTTGGTGAACCTGCGTTTAGTTTGCTCTTAACCTCCTGTCATTCCTGTTTTTATAAAAACTCAGACCTGGGCCTCGGCCATACGTTCTGGTTTTATTGGTGTCTTCTCTGATTAGAATCATCTGAAATCCTGCAGAGTTTCCACTGGATCCACTTAGTTCAGACGGACTGGGTGGATCAGAGCACCAGAACCTGAACCCAGTATTTACTGCAGCTTTTATCTGTCGGATTTTACTATGGCAGAAACACGAGAGTGAATTCCTGAGCTCAGAGCTTTGATGTTTGTGCCAAAAAGTGACACAGTGTGTGCGAAGAGTTCTAATCCAGCAGAGACACTCACAACCGTGGACACTGAACTGAAGAAAGACTGGCAGGGAGCTGAACTGGACTTCATGGTACCGTCCAGAGCCTCGTTTCAGACAGTCTGAATACGTTGAATTTAAAGGACATTTTATTGTTTTTACGTACTTTTACTTTCAAACTCTAACTCATGATGGTAAAGTTCACTTCCCTGTCTAAGTTCATTCAACCTTTATTTGTATGTTATACAGTATTTATACATGTTACACAGTAGGTATTTATACATGGTACACAGTATGTATTTATACATATTACACAGTATGTATTTATACATGTTACACAGTAGGTATTTATACATGTTACACAGTATGTATTTATACATGTTACACAGTAGTATTTATACATGTTACACAGTAGGTATTTTTACAAGTTATACAGTAGGTATTTATACATATTACACAGTAGGTATTTATACATGTTATACAGTATGTATATATACATGTTACACAGTATGTATTTATACATGTATATACATGTTACACAGTATGTATTTATACATGTTATACAGTAGGTATTGATACGTTACACAGTAGGTATTTATATATGTTATACAGTATGTATTTATACGTGTTATACAGTAGGTATTTATACATGTTATACAGTATGAATTTATACATGTTACACAATAGGTATTTATACATGTTATACAGTAGGTATTTAGACATGTTACACAGTAGGTATTTATACATGTTACACAGTATGTATTTATACATGTTACACAATAGGTATTTATACATGTTTTACAGTAGGTATTTATACATGTTATACAGTAGGTATATATACATGTTATACAGTAGGTATTTATACATGTTATACAGTATGTATTCATACATGTTACACAGTAGGTATTTATACATGTTATACAGTAGGTATTTATACATGTTACACAGTAGGTATTTATACATGTTATACAGTATGTATTTATACATGTTATACAGTAGGTATTTATACATGTTATACAGTATATATTTATACATGTTATACAGTACGTATTTATAGAAGTTATACAGTATGTATTTATACATGTTACACAGTAGGTATTTATACATGTTACACAGTAGGTATTTTTACATGTTATACAGTAGGTATTTATACATATTACACAGTAGGTATTTATACATTTTATACAGTATGTATATATACATGTTATACAGTATGTATTTATACATGTATATACATGTTACACAATATGTATTTATACATGTTATACAGTAGGTATTTATACATGTTACACAGTAGGTATTTATACATGTTATACAGTATGTATTTATACATGTTATACAGTAGGTATTTATACATGTTATACAGTATATATTTATACATGTTATACAGTACGTATTTATAGAAGTTATACAGTATGTATTTATACATGTTACACAGTAGGTATTTATACATGTTACACAGTAGGTAGGCTCAGCCCGAAGGAGCAGCATGGGTTTGCCTTCCTGTGGACCCAACACCTGCCAGAAGGGCCATAAATGTTGGGTGCATGAGGCTATGGGCAGTGGCCGAAGGCATTGGCTGAAGGCAGGGGCAGTGGCTGAAGGCAGGGACCTTGGCGCTCTGACCCTGGCTTACCAAAGCTGCTCTTGGGACATGGAATGTAACCTCTCTGGCAGGGAAGGAGCCTGAGCTCGTGCATGAGGTTGAGAGTTACTAACAAGATCTAGTTGGGCTCACCTTAACGCACAGCATGGGCTCTGGAACAGAGGGGGCTGGTCCTTATTTCACTCTGGAGTTGCCTATGGTGAGAGGTGTCGAGCTGTGTGGGTCTACTTTTAACCCCCCCCCCCCCCTCCCCCCCGACTTGGTGCCTGTGTGTTAGAGTTTTCCTTGGTAAATGAGAGGATGGCTTCCCTTTGCCTTCGGGTGGGGTGACAGGCTCTGTCTGTTGTTTGTACCTATGCGCCGAACTGCAGTTCAGAGTATCCGGCCTTCTTGGAGTCCTTGGCAGGGGGGCTGGAAGGTGTGCCAGTTGGGGACTCCTTTATTCTGCTGGGGGACTTCAATGTCCACGTGAGTAATGACAGTGTGACCTGGAGGAGCGTGAGTGGGAGAAACGGCCTCTCTGATCTGAACCTGAGCGGTGTTCTGTTGTTGGACTTCTGTGCTAGTCATAGTTTATCCATCATGAACACCATGTTTGAACATAAGGGTGTCCATAAGTGCACTTGGCACCAGGACACCCTAGGTTGTAGATCAATGATGGACTTTATAGTTGTGTCATCTGATTTGCGGCCATTTGTTTTGGACACTCGGGTGAAGAGAGGACTTGAGCTGTCAACTGATCACCAGTTAATGAGTTGGATCAGATGGCGGAGAAAGATGCCAGACAGACCCGGTAGACCCAAACGTGTTGTGAGGGTTTGCTGGAAATGCCTGGCAGAAGAACCCATCAGAGAGATCTTCAACTTACACCTCCAGGAGAGCTTTAACCACTTCCCAGCTGAGGTGGGGGACATTGAGTCAGAGTGGGCCATGTTCCGCGCCTCGCTTGTTGAGGTAGCAGCATTGAGCTGTGGCCACAAGGTTGTCGGTGCTTATCGTGGTGGCCATCCATGAACTTGGTGGTGGACACCCCAGGTTAGGAAGGCTGTCAAGCTGAAGAAGGAGTCCTATCGGGCCTTGTTGGCTGGTGGGACTCAAGAAGCAGCTGAGGAGTACCAGAGGGTGAAGAGGTGTGCAGCTCTGGCTGTTGCTGAGGCAAAAGCTCGGATGTGGGAGGAGTTCGGTGAGACCTTGGATAGAGACTCTCGGTTGGCTCTGAGGAGATTTTGGCAAACCATCAAATGGCTGAGAAGGGGAAAGCAGCACTTTACGAACACTGTGTTCAGTGAAGGTAGGGTGCTGTTGACCTCAACCAGTGATGTCGTCGGGAGGTGGAAGGAATACTTCTCGGACCGTCTCAATCCCACCAGCACGTCTTCCATGGAGGAAGCTGAGCCAGGGGACTTTAGGTTTGATCCGTCCATAACCGTGGCTGAGGTCACCGAGGTAGTTAAAAAGCTTAAAGGTGGCAGGGCTCTTGAAGTAGATGAGATTCACCCTGATCTCCTTAAGGCTCTGGATGTTGTGGGGCTGTCTTGGCTGACACGCCTTTGCAACGTCGCATGGACATAGGGGGTAGTGCCACTGGATTGGCAGACTGGGGTGGTCGTTCCCCTCTTCAAAAAGGGGACCAGAGGGTGTGCTCCAATTATAGGGGCATCACTCTCCTTAACTTCCCTGGTAAGGTCTATTCAGGGATACTTGAGAAGCGAGTCCGATTGTTGGTCGAACCTCAGATCCAGGAGGAACAATGTCGGTTCCGTCTTGGCTGTGGAACACTGGATCAGCTCTTTACCCTCACTAGGGTTGTTGAGGGCTCATGGGAGTTTGCCCATCCAGTCTACATGTGTTTTGTGGACTTGGAGAAGGCATTTGATCATGTTCTTTGGGGTACACTGTGGGGGGTGCTCCGTGAATATGGGATTGGAGGCCCATTGTTACGGGCTGTTCAGTCCCTATACAAGCGATGCAAGAGTCTGGTTCACATTGCTGGCAGTAAGTCGGACCCCTTCAGGGTGGGAGTTGGACTCTGCCAGGGCTGCCCGTTGTCACAGATTCTGTTCATAACTTTTATGGTCAGAATTTCTTGGTGTAGCCAGTGGGCGTAGGGTTTCCGGTTCGGTGCTTTACTGAGGATTGACTTGTAGGAGAAATTTGATTTGTAGAAGTTTGGAGAGCCCTGTGATGGACTTGTGACCTGTCCAGAGTGCACCCTGCCTCTCGCACAGTGATGGCTGGACATGGGCACCAGTGACCCCTGCAACCCAAAAAGGAAGAAGTAGGTGAAAGATAATGGATGGATGGATGGATGGACAGGTGGGCTTGTAGGAGAGGTAGATGATTTTCCTTTAGTAACTGTGTCAATCAAGAAGCTGGAAGCAACAAAATGTCTGTTTAAACAGCTTAGCATCTCATGCTTATTTGACACAGGAACAGAGTCAGCAAATACTGTACTTGTGATGGCAGATCACATGAGTGAGAGCTGCCAGTAAGAGATTTGATAATTTTTCAAAATCTCTTAGGGTCATTCAGAACTTTGATGGTCTGAGATAAATAGTAGTTATGTTATGAAGTTTTAATGGAAGCTGTACAATGATTCCTTAGCTGATGAAATTGCAGCCAGTCAGTATCTGAACCAGACTGTCTTGCAGTTGCTCAAAGCTGGTCCAGTCAGAAGACCCTGAACCAGATTCCAGTCAGGAGACCCTGAACCAGAGTCCAGTCAGGAGACCCTGAACCAGAGTCCATTCAGGAGACCCTGAACCAGAGTCCAGTCGGGAAGCCCTGAATCAGAGTCCAGTCAGAAGACCCTGAACCAGATCCCAGTCAGGAGACCCTGAACCAGAGTCCAGTTAGGAGACCCTGAACCAGATTCCAGAGGAACTTTATTAGCGACAGACTGGAGTGAAGATGGGTGGAACTTCCAGTCCAGGTTGTCTTATCTGTTGGGTTTAGGTTTCCTGCTGGAAGAGCAAGAAGGAGTTGGACATCTGACATGAGGACCGTCTGGCCGCTCGTTGATCGTCATCTTTTGGTTGTTTTCATCTGAGGGTGAAATCAGACGATGTTTCCAGACACCAAGTCATCCTGAGCTGAAGAGCCGTGCTCGTCTGGCTCCAATCTTTTCTGGTTTTGAAATATTCGAACTTCAAGCAGCCGTGTCTGTCCTCACGAGGTGCACGTTTCGTAAGTTTCAGTTTCTAAAAACCTGTTTGTCCTTTCTGACGAGCCAAAGTTTGATTTCATATTTCTGTGGATCATAAAAGAAAAAGAGACTTTTCTAAAATCAAACATTCTGCTCTTTGAAGAAGACTCATAACTTGGAAATGTTTCTTCAGCTTTTGTCCAAAAACATGTTTTTCATTTGCAATCAGATGTGCAGTTTGTGTGTTGACGGAGCGTCATCCTTCTGTCTTTATGTCGACTGTAAATAATCTGCCTGCAGACGGACACCGCTGCTTTAGTTTGGAGGGACGCTTCACGTTGAAGCCTGACTGGAATCAGAGCTCGTTCTGATCCGAGCACTTTATTCTGACGCAACACAAACACAACAGCTTTTAAATAAAAACCTTTAAACGCTGCGGTCACCTCTGAGTTTGGCAGCAGATTCTGGGTAAAAAAAGCGGGGAGTCACCATGGGAACCAGTGACTCTGCAGATTATCTGCAGGCTTTAACTCAACGTTCCTAATGAAACAACCGTTTTTCACCATCAACGTCAACAGAAGAGGATGGAACGCTGTTAACTTCCACTGTCCAAACCCAAAACCAAAGCGGTTCTTTTGGGAGCCACCATGTTGGATTTTTAGGGTCGGAGTCCCTCAGGACGTGGGGTGGTACCTTTTTTATGAAAGTCCCGCCTCCACACCTTCATAACTTCCTGTCAAGCACATTATAACGCACCACATAGCAGCAAGGTCAGAGCTGCACAAATTAACAAAAATTTGCACCTTAATGATCTGAAATGTGTTTTTTGTTGGAAAAATTTTGTTTGCACGGAGGAGGCGGGGCTCATAAACTGTACCTATAAACTGTATCATAGCTGTTCAGATTGTTTTGTGTTGTCATCATGCATTTTTTAAACAAAAGTTATTTGCAAAGTTTGTATATCTAAATAGTCATATTTGGGGTCACAAGCCTCAGTTCCTGTTAATTTGTGGGTCAGAAGCTGAACTACCTTGGATCCACTGGTCTGTAGTAGTCCTGTTTCTCTGCTGATGAATTTCTGATGTAGATGAATATACTTCAGCTGCAGCATTGTGGAGGTGGAGTTCCTCAAGGCTCAGTCCTCAGTCCTGTCAGGGTGTTATTATAAATGTTGTCTTTATGGTTCATTTCAGAATCAGAATAAACTTTTATTATCATTGCACAGAGATACAATGAGAACATGTACGTACAGTCATCCGAAAGATGGGCGGCGTGTACGAAGCTGCTACTATGAAAGCGCGGCCTTCTTATTTTTACTGTATTCAGAATAATATTTTGCTTAGATGAGAAGAGGGAAGAAAACATGAGGAGAGACGGTATAAAAAAAAGATCTCTCACTCCGTGTCCTAGACAGGGCACAATTTGAGGCATCAAACAAACCTCCCACAGCAAAGCGACATAAACAGATGTTATACATGAACATATAGGCGGTGAAAACATTGAATTTTAAGGGAAAGTCGTAGCATAGTCCAGAGCCCCCCCTCAGCCATTGTCCAGATAAGAGGTGACGTTCATCTTCAGCTCAGTTGAGGTTCTGTCACATGTCCTTGGGGAAGGGAGGGGTGAGGAAACAGTCAAAGCATCTTTGTTGTTTCTGAACATTCCAGGAGGAGTTGAGATAAGTCTGGCATCAAGGCCACAGTTTGGGTCAGGCAGAACTCGTAATTGTTGTTTCTGCCTTTAAAGTCTCGCTGGTACATTTCTCTGATGGAAACTCCAAAACAGCCAAATTGATTCCTTAAGCCGAAAGTCGAGCTCACAGCTTCTCCAGATTATTCCTACCTTCATGTGTGCTGCCAGGAAGAACACAGTCCTGATAACAGCTGCTCAAACTGTGATGCAGCTCCGCATAATTCAGTCTGAGTGCTGCTGAGCTTCGACACATCCACATGAATTTATAGACAATCCAGATTTCACCAGCCAAACAGCAAAAAAAAAGTTGTCATCATGAATCCAATTTGTTCCTTAAAGAGTTCAGAGGGTCCTCCTTACCCTGACTCCTGTTGGGAGAAGTTGATCAATTTTGTTGAGAGACCAGCTGATCCTTCAAATTAAGAGGCAGGCAGAAAAAAATAGGCTTTTTAAGGGTTCACAGGACGAAAGAATGCAAGCGCGGGGGGGGGGGGGGGGGGGGGTGTTACGGTGCACCAGGAAACACGTCTGACTTCACCGGAGTACAGAGAGAGAAAAACTGTTTAAAATTGTTTTTTAGAAAATATTATACTTTATTCTAAAACTTTCTTGTTAATTAGATCCATTTGCCTGATAATAAAGTATTTTAAGTTTTTAAATGTCCTTCATATTTCTGGAAACCAAACTGAAGTTGATGTTTACATCATCTGAAACACAGAAAAATGTTCAAAACGTTGACTTGGTTTCTAATGTCTAGTTCTTCTAAGATTCATGAATAAACCAATCACTGGTATGTAGGAGTCTTCTGTTTCATTTTTATTTTCTAAAGTTCATAAAATGTTAAAAATGATAATCAGTTCTTTATGGTTCCAGGTTCTGGTGGATGGGACAGAGACCACCGTAGTTCTGCAGAACCTGACCCCCCTGACCGAGTACATCATCAATGTTTACGCTGTGGCTGGAGACGTCAGCAGCGAGCCTCTGACGGGCAAAGAGACCACCTGTGAGTGTCTCCTCCATTTCTTTTACCAACAGACATGTGATTACAGGATCCCCCACCTTTCACGTAATTGCGACGACACGTGTATTTCCTCTGAGTGCTTCCTGCCTGCTTCTGTCCTGTCAGTGCCGCTGTCGGCTGTGAAGAACATGAAGGTTTACGACGAGACGATGAACAGCATGAAGGTGAGCTGGGACGCCGCACTCGGCGCCACCAGTTACCTGCTGCTCTACAGATCCATCAACGCCACAGAGCCTCAGCAGGAGGGACAGGTAACGCCCCGCTGGATGCACTCTGACACACGTTCTTTTATCGGATGATCACTTCTTAGTGTAGCCAACATAAAGCCATGGTTTGTGTTTTATGATTCTGAAGCCTCAGCGTGAGCGTCTTGTAGCCGCTGCTGCCTGCGGGTCAGCGTGCCCGTGAAACGCTGCTTTTGAATATAGTTTTTGTCCCTGGCATGTGTGGTTCTGGTTGAGCAAAGTGAAACCTCCATTCACCCCTGTCCTCAGGGATGCACTTTCTTGCTTCTTTAGAAGGACCAGCACAAGGCTGGTCCTGTCTGTCTGGGATCGTTCATGCCCGGAGCCATGGCCAAGTCTGAGGCATTTCGTCACCAGCTTTGTTGCTCGCCAAGTCAGGGAACATGGTTTCATCTAGTCCAACCAGGACGGTTTTAAGGTCAGAGTCCCTGCTTCCAGCTGGTTGGACCACATGGTGTAAAATGGAAGGGTTAGCTGAAAACAGAGTAGATGCTACTCAGTACACCAGTGGAGCATCCCCGTTTCACAACCATGGTGTGAGCGGCCCCTCAGCCCTTCCATCCAAAGCCCTCTAGACTCTCCTCTGCTCAGTTAGTAAAACCTACAGAGCTCAGGGGACTATCGTTGGTGCTCTGAGCTCCAGATGGACCAGGTCAGGTATTTTATATACTACTACATAGTTTTATTCATTCAAATTCATTCTGCTGCACTGTTATATTCTACCATGTTGTTGTTTACTATCACTCTTTAGGACGTTGTAAATATTATAATTAGGTTTTCACTTTCTGGTACTTTATTTTGTACCCTTATTGCATGCTTTAGTATTTTTATTAACCTTTATTTAACCAGGTAAATCCCATTTCTTGTTTGTCTGTTCTTTGTTTTTGTATCGAGTCAAATGGGTTCTTCTCATCCTGAGCATTACATTGTACTGTTGACCTTGTGTTGACCTTGTGTTGACTTACCTGCATATGATAAATAAACACAACTTGGACTTATGTACCTGGTGGAGATCAGAGCTCAGGTGCCATCAGGGAGTCCTCTGATCCCGCTCTTAAAGGAGGTCAGAATTACGGCAAACTGAATCCTGTCCCTGGGTAGAGATGACATCAGTGGTGGGGGAGCAGGGACAGAGCAAGGACATCAGTGGTG
>NC_056509.1:48636417-48653756 GCF_014905685.2 Nematolebias whitei
TCAGTGGTGGGGGAGCAGGGACAGAGCAGGGACATCAGTGGTGGGGGAGCAGGGACAGAGCAGGGACATCAGTGGTCGGCCCTCTGAAGTCAAAGTTTGATCCGAGGACCGGCTCAACGCGACCAATCAAAGAGACGGAGGAGCTTCTAGCTTGAAGGCATCAGGAGAAACAACGTGAGCAGATGGACCAGAAGGTTCTGACTGAATGGACTAATGAGGTCCGTCCTGGAAACCATCTGGCCTCAGGGCTTCAAGAGAAAAATGAGTTTACTCAACACGAGTTCTTCCTCATGAAACTCGTTTGGTTTCACAACATAAAGAGAAACGATGAAGATAATGTTAAATATGACCACGACATGTTCTGATCCAGTCCTCCGCTCTGTCCCGGTCCTCCGCTCTGTCCCAGTCCTCCGCTCTGTCCCGGTCCTCCGCTCTGTCCCGGTCCTCCGCTCTGTCCTGTCAGCTGGACTCTTTGTCCATGTAATTCCCATAAACTTCTATAATTCTCACAAAAGTTTCCAGTTAGTAATTTTTTCAAACTTCTCAACTTCCTGTGGAAAGTTTCCAGAGTTGTACCAGAGATCTTTAGTCTCCTTGGACCTCCAGGTTTCTGTTTATTCCTGGAGTTTAGGAGTCTTCCTCAGGGGTCAAAGGTCAGAGTTCAGTCTGGAAAGCTGTTGGTCCAGACTATCTGATGATAAATCTGCCAGGGTTGCTGTTGCCGGCGTTCCATCTGCAGAAGAAATGTCCACATGCTTGCTGATCACATGTCGGTTTATTTCCTCTGCAGAGTCGTGTCGGAGGAGGCGAGACGAACACCGAGATCCTGCGGCTGGTCCCTAACACAGAGTACTTCGTTAGCATCCAGGCCTTGTACGGAGAGGCAGCCAGCGAGGCCCTGACGGACCGAGGTGTCACCTGTAGGTCATCCTCCGTTCTTTAAACATCTGAAGAGCTTTTGAGATGGTCCAAATGTTCTGAAGGAGCCCTGCCCTCAGATGTTCTGCAGTTTTACCAGGAAGGAAGAAAAACTAAACATTTTTCACAAGAAGTCATTAAAATAAATTCATTTGGAAACTTTGTGGGTTTACGTTAGCCTCCAGAACTGTTAAAGAAATGTTCTCCAATGGTTCCTGACTTTAAAGTTCCAAATCAAACGTTGTGGTTTATGAGAGCAGTCCGAGGCACAGTAATACAACACAAATGTATTTTTACTCAAATGTTTACTAGTTAGAGTTGAAAAAGCAGTATTTCTACACAGTTTGTGACTTTAACTTTCATATGGCCCTCTGCTCCACACAGAGGGCTGTGGTAGCTCAGTGTTTGTGTCAGGAAGGCCATCGAGCGTAAAACCATCTTAGCGAGTTAGTCCGCTGTGGCGACCTCTGAGGACGAATGACAGGACGTGTTCTGTCTGTTGGACAAGACAGCCCCCTGCTCTGGAGAAAAGGAGGGAATCACCATGGCAACCAGGGTCAGGTTCTACTGCCTCCTGCTTACAACTTTAAAGTGGCAGGAAATGAGATGGTGTAGAGGCAGGGCAGCCGGTTTGGGACCCGAGAGTCCCAGGTTCGATCCCCAGTCACTGCACATCACGTGGCGTCTCTGGGCAGCACGTCTAATCCCCAAAATGTCCCCCGGGCGCTTTCAATAGCTGCCCACTGCACCACCTGGTGGTGGATGGGTTAAATGCAGAGACTAATTTCGCCATTGTATGGAAACATACAGTGCTGACATTGTGATGACATTATTATTATTATTATTATTAAATAAATCATTTAACCGTTTAAAAAAGGAGGAAGTTTTAACCTAAAGTTTCAGAGTAAAGCTCATGAGTACTCTTCAAAATAAGAGTCAGGCTCTGTCATAACTGGGGCTGTTATAAAACAAAGCTGTCGCTGCGTTGGTGCCCGTTTGTAACAAAGTCAAACTGGAAGCTGTCGTCTCTTCTCGACTCTGAACTTTGAACCCAAGTCAAGGAGCGACTGAACGGATCTCTGCTGGGACGTTTGACTCTGGTTCTGCCGGCTGCTCACAGGAACGCTGCGTCTTTCCTTTTGGTCCAAACACAATGTGGTTTGGAGCCGACGTGGACGGTCTTCAGGCTGCAGCTCCTCAGCTCTCATTTAGTTTTCTGTCCTGACGTTTTATTTTCCAGCTCCTGACAGATTTAGTTTCTGATTTCTTTATAAAGTGGAATTAAGAATTCAGACTGAGCTTCCTGACAAACGTGTTTGTCTTAGAGGTCCGTTTGTTCCTCTGATGGTGGAGGAGAACTGGTTGAAACGAGCGAGTGACTCGTTCGCTCTCAGAGGAGTTCGATTCGCTTATTTTTATGATTTATTTGTTCTTTCTGTCACTTTTGGCTCTAGTTTGGTTTTTATAAGCTTTTAAGTTGTTTTTCTGAGCATCCTGGAATTTATTATTCTGATAGAAGATTTATAGGAACCAGATGATCATAAAAAGTTCTGCTGTTTGTTTTGGACCCATCGGCTCCGCTCAGGTTCTGGTCCTGGGCTCAGAGATGTTTCCGATGAGTCAGGTTTTGAAGGATGATATTTGGGTTTTCCCTCAGTGCCCCTGCTGCCCGGCGGCTCCCTGAGGATCAGAGACGTTACCCACAGCGCCATGACGCTCGACTGGGACGCCGCTCCAGGCGCCGTCCGCAAATACATCGTCACCTACAGGCCGGAGGACGGAGACGCCAAGGAGGTGAGGACGCACTTATTCATTTGTGTTCAGTTTCAGAGAAGAGTTCAACTATTCTGACACGACTTCAGGTCCACTTAGAGGTTCAGTCAGCTGCTCCAACTTGGTTTAAATCAACCCCTCTGAGTGGTTTCACTTCCTGTTCGGTTTCACTTCCTGTTCTGTTTCACTTCCTGTTCTGTTTCACTTCCTGTTCAGTTTCATTTCCTGTTCTGGTTCACTTCCTGTTCGATTTCACTTCCTGTTCGGTTTCACTTCCTGTTCAGTTTCACTTCCTGTTCAGTTTCGTTTCCTGTTCTGGTTCACTTCCTGTTCGGTTTCACTTCCTGTTTGGTTTTACTTCCTGTTTAGTTTCACTTCCTGTTTCTTCTCCTGACACAGAACATCTGAAGAAAATGTTTCTGTGATCCGATTCTAAGAATCTACAAACGTGTTGGTTCATTTTATCTTCACACACAAGACCCAGAACCTTCAGAACCACAAACACACTTTGACTAGAGGTGGCCACAGAGAACTAAATCTGAGAAACCCAGTTCTGTTCAGAACTCTGGATCCACTCAGGGACATTTGATCCATTCCAATAAATTGTACAACGAATAATGAAGAACAAATACAAAAGATTGTTACGAGACTTTGATTGTTCAGATTTTTATCAATTTATTAACATGTTAATAACAGGTTGTTAACTTTTTATTAAAGGTTTAACATGTTAACAACAGGTCAACAGGCTAATAAAGTGTTGCATGAACAGGTTTGTTTAAAAGTTAATAACATGTTAATAACATGCTATAACAAAATTTCAAAATGTGGCATGAACAGGTTTGTTTAAAGATTAATAATGTGTTATTAAAATGTTATTAAAATGTTATTAACATGTTATAACAAATTTTCAACATGTGGCATGAACAGGTTTGTTTAAAGGTCAAGAATGTGTTGACATGTTTCACTTCCTGTTCAGTTTCACTTCCTGTTCTGTTTCACTTACTGTTTTAAACATATATCATGAACAGGTTCGTTTAAAGATTAATAGCAAGGCAATAATGTGTTATTAACATGCTATTAACATGTTAATAACGTGTTATAACAAATTTTCAACATGTGGCATGAACAGGGTTGTTTAACGTCGTGAATGACATCAGGATGATGGCGCCGGTGCACGTGGCAGGTCTTCTGTCACTGTCAGTTCTAGTCATTATTCTGTTGTTTATGAGTGAAGTCGGGTCGCTTTTGGTGTATGATCACAAACATTGGAGATAAGGCCATTTATCAACAAGGTGGCTACTTATGATAGATGGGAACATAAAATTTCCCCCCAGCTTCTGTCGGGAATTCCAGCTCACCTGTGCTGGGCTCTGGCGCCCCCCCCCCCTCGAGGAATCATCATGGCCGCTGTGGTAGATGCGGTGGATGCCTGGTGTGAAGCTGAAAGCCTTTCTGTTGGTGCAATGGTTCCCAGCCAGTTCCGGAGGTGTTTCCTAGCGTGTTTTTGTCTTGCCATTTTCTGTAGCCGGTGGATGATTGCCTGGTTCGTGTTGTTGGTGCAGATGTCCCCCGGTGTCAGCGCCCCTGCATGCCCTGGCTCAGCAGGTGTGGAGCGAACTCACGGAATCTGAGACAGCTGAGTTGGGCCCCCCTTCAGTGTGACAACCCCGCTCCAGCTCCAGCCAGGACTGGCTTGGTGATCACCAAATCGCTGGTTAATAAAACGTTCATCCTGAGGATTTCTTCAGCTCCCATAACCTTGACTTCCTCTGTATCACAGAGACTTGGCTGAGTGAGGCTGAGTCAGCTGCTCTGTCGGAGCTTTTACAAACAGGCTGCTCTTATTTTAACTCCACGATCATCGGGCCGGGGAGGAGGAACTGTACGATCATCGGGCCAGGGAGGAGGAGCTGCAGCCGTGTATAAAGATGTTTTTAGTTATAAACAGTGTTTTAAACAGCGTCACTTCTCCAGCTTTGAGCTGACCTCCTGTGAAGTGGGTCATTCTGACCCGACACTCTGTGCTGTCATCTACCACACACCCAAATACAATAAGGATTTTATTAGTGACTTTTCAGAATTTCTTTCTGAGATAGTGACTGGATATGACCATCTCCTTATTGTTGGTGATTTTAACATCCATGTTTGTTGCCCTGACAAACCTGTGGTAAAATAATTTTAATTCTTGTCAACTCTTTTAATTTGGTGCATTCTGTGTCTGGACCTACATGATAAAGGTCACACTTTTGATCTTGTGCTCTCTTTGGGATTACCTGTGTCTAATCTGGAAATTCATGACTCTATAATCTCTGATCATTTGCCTGTAGTATTCCAGCCTGTTTTCACATATGCTACTGTTTAAAATCACACTCCTGCTCAGAGCTGTCGGATTATTAACCCCTCCACTGCTGGACAGTTCACTGAGGTTTTCTGCCAGCTCTGTCCACCTGCCTCAACTGATTCTGAGGATCTGAGTTCTTGGCTCCACTCATACTGTCTGACTGTATTGGATACTGTGGCTCTTTTAAAGACCAAACCGCCTGGACTTAAATGTGAACCCTGGTTTCAGAACAGAATGGCTCGAGCGGTCAGACAGGAATGTCGCAGAGCGGAACGCAGGTGGAGAAAGGACAAGCTGCAGGTGTCCCTTCTAATTTTTAAAGACTGTTGGCACAATTATCAAGACACAGTTAAAGCAGCCAAAAATAACTATTTTTCTAATCTAAAAAAGTTAAATCTGGTCCTCTGGACATTCAAAAAAACAAAACAAAGCAAATCAACAAAAAATGTAGAAACGTTTCGTCTCTCATCCGAGAGAACTCCAGCACGGTTCGAGTACAGTGTGAATGTAAACAGACCGGGCCCCGCTCCACAAGCAGGAAGTGGAGTACAGCGCAGGACAAACAAACACTCATTTCTCTTATATGGAGCCGTCAGCTGCCTTGTGTGAAGAACAATATTCTCCATGGTCTTCTGTCTCATCTTCTGCTCATACTGAGTCCATTGTTGAAAAATGACTAAATATAACTCCTAAAACTGCTAAAACTTGATGCCACTTCGTTTTTGATTTTATTTACAGAAGAAGAAGACGTGTCTTCAGAGGTTTTTGTGTCGTTTCTTTCAGTAGTTCTTGGTGCAGCGCCCCCACAGGCGAGCGGGGGAACAGGTTGCTTCAACAGGTTGGTTCAACAGGTTGACTCGACTGCACAGTGCATTGTGAATGCAAACTCACCAGCTCACATGTAACAAAATGTCATGAATATTTGTCCCCAACCGAACCCAGTCTACCGGACTATCTGGTGTGAAAACAACTTTAGAGGACATGGTCACTCGGATGAAGCCCTCTGGTTCTCCATGCGATACTCTTCCACCACACTTTCTTAAAGAGGTTCTCCTTGTTTTGGACACTTGGTTCTTGACATTTTTAACAGCAGTTTGTTATCTGGAGTAGTCCCTGCTAGTTTTAAACATGCTGTGGTGCAGCCCCTGATAAAGAAACCTGGTCTCAAACCCACTGTGTTGGGGAATTTTAGACCCATCTCCAAGCTTTCCTTACTGTCAAAAATCTTGGAGAAAATTGTTTATTCACAGTTAAAAACCTTCCTGGATGATCATAACATCTTGGATGTTTTCCAGTCTGGATTTAAAATGCTCCACAGCACAGAGTCAGCTCTGCTGAGAGTTTTTAATGACATCCTCCTGGCATGTGACTCGAGTGATCATGTGATCCTTGTTTTACTGGACTTAGCTGCTGCTTTGGACACAGTGGACCACAGCATGTTATTGTCACGTCTGCAGCACCAAGTCGGCATCGATGGGACTGCTCTGGAGTGGTTGGGGTCCTATCTGGCAGACAGAACGTTTTCTGTAAAAATTGCTGGGTGTGAATCCTTTTCTGTTCCTTTGTCATGTGGTGTTCCTCAAGGATCAATTTTAGGGCCTTTGCTTTTTTTCTTTATATCTATTTCCTCTAGGATCAATTTTCAGAAAACACGACATCTCCTTTCACTGCTATGCTGATGACTGTCAAATCTATGTGCCTTTGAGGCAACTTCATGTCTGGTCTATTAAACCTCTTTTATCGTGTCTCGAGGATCTTAAAACTTGGATGGCCCTAAACTTCCTGCATTTTAATGAAAAAAAAGACAGAGGTGCTTGTTTTTGGACCCTGTGGACTTTGTTCGAGCCCTCCAGTCGATCTAGACCCCCTGACAATGCACCTAAAGTCTACACAGTTACAAACCTTGGTTTTAAGGTGGACAGTGACTTTAAACTCAACTGTCAAATAAGAGCCACAGTCAAGTCTGGTTTTATCATTTGAGAAAAATAGCAAAGGTAAAATGTATTCTTTCAAGACAACAGTTTGAAACAGTAATCCATGCCTTCCTCTCTTCACAGCTGGATTACTGTAATTCTCTCTGTCTCAGAGTCATCCAGTCCTCACTTACACGTCTGCAGCTGGTGCAAGATGCTGCTGCACGTCTCTTAACTGGAACAGGTCAAAGAGAGCACATCACACCTGTTCTGGCGTCTCTCCACTGGCTGCCCGTGTATTTTAGAGTTCATTTTAAAGTTATTTTGTTGGTTTTTAAGGTTTTAAACAGCCCCCCCCCCCCCCTTTATTTAACAGAGCTTCTCCACCACTACACTCCCCCTCGGTCACTCAGGTCCTCTGACCAGCTGCTTCTGGTCATTCCCAAGAGTAAGAGGAAGCTCAGAGGAGACAGGACCTTCTCTGTTAGTGGCCCTAAGTTATGGAACGCTGTGCCTTTGCACATTCGACCAGCCCCTCACTGTCCATGTTTAAAACTCGTCTGAAAACTCATCTCTGCTCATCGGCCTTCAACCAACTGACACTTGATTTTACTTCATTTTTATTGGTATTGATTTGATCTGTTTAACTCGTAGTTTTATTGTGTTTTAAATTGAGTTTTTAATTCATTGTGTGCTTGGCTTTGCAGCTTTGTTTTTATGCTTTCTTTTTTCTTATTTCTTACTGATGTTCAGCACTTTGTTTCAGCTGTGGCTGCTGTTAAAGCGCTTTATAAATAAAGTTGATGATGATGATGATGATGATGATAAAAGTTTAATAACATGTTAATAACATGTTATTAACATGTTACTGATAGTCTAAAGACAGACCTTCCCTCCTCCGTTTGTGTGTTCTTCCTTTTCTCCTGAATATTTTTATATATATTTGGCTCCGAGCAAAGAAAAGGAAAATGAGACTGAAAAAAGGGGCTGTAGAGCTGGTGTTAAATATAAGAGAAAGCGTGCTCTTCGGAACGGATACGGCCTCTGAAGTGCACGATTACGCACCCGTTTTTTGTTGCCGGTTCAACTTCATGGACTAGAGGAAAGCAACATGATTTTACCTTCACGTCCTCCTTTTACCAGAGGAGCAGAAACTCATGCAAACTACAAGCATGTTTGGAAAGATGGATTGATTTCTGCACTTCCTGATCCCTGCTGTCCAGGCAGGAGCGCTACGTGGCAGCGTCACCGTTCCAGGTGTCTGCTGTCAGTTCCACGGCGATCAGCTGTTGATGTCGTCAGCATGTCACCTTTGCTTCTGATCAACGCTCGCACTGTTGCAAACAAATCCTTTGTGCTGAACGAACTTTTCACCAACAAACATTTGGATTTTATGTTCCTCACGGAAACATGGCAAAGGGAGAAGGAACATGTCCACTTAAATGAACTTTGTCCCGTTGGATGTTCATTCATCGGGACACCCCTCACGAACCGCCGGGGTGGTGGACTTGCTGCGGTGCACCAGACCTGTTTTTCATGCAGGTCAGTCGACGCTGCAACTTTTCTCTCTTTTGAGTCGCAGGTGATCGAGGTCGGTTCATCCAACATATTTTATTGTGTTTTAATTCAGCGCCCACCGGGACCGGCAGATGCTTTTTTATCTGACTTTACAGACTTTTTATCTTCTATTATACAACTTGAGAAAGTCTTGTTAATTGGGGATTTTAATATACATGTGGACGACACCAGCTGCATCACAACAAACGAGCTCTTGTATATTACTGACTCTTAATTTCATCCAGCATGTCTCTGGTCCCACACACACTAAAGGCCACACGTTGGATCTTGTTTTCTCTCTGGGCCTAAACATCACCAATCTGTGTGTTAGTCATGTTTTTGTGAGTGATCACTGCTGTGTATTTTTGAATCTTAGCTTTGCTTTAGACCCATTACCAGTGAAACATAAAATCCAGCGGAGAGTTGTTACTCAGGATGTTGCTGACGGGTTCTGTGATCTGTTTGATCCATCTTTGTTGAAGGAATGCCCGGATGTTGATGATGCTACATGGTGTTTTAACAATCATTGTTTAGATATTCTTAACGTAGTGGCACCTTTGAAAACCTTCCTGGTACCATTTAAAAAGGCCGTTCCATGGATAAATATCAACTCGGCAATCCAGAAGAGTCTGTCGTGGGTAAAACGCCTGTGGAAATCCACTAAACTGGAGGTTCACAGGCTCCACCTCAGGGACTTTGGACCTCTTTAAATGAACAAATAAAAGCAGCTAGACTTGAATATTTTTCTAATCTCACCTCCTTAAATAATAAAAATTCTAAGGTCTTGTTTCAAACTGTAAACTCCCTTGTCTCTCCTGTCAATCCTGAAGTCTCAGTGTCCTCCAAAGCTGTCAGTAATGACTTCCTTAACTTTTTTCTGATGAAAGTCAGTAATGTCAGAGGAACCATTTGTCCATCTATGTGCCATAACTCTATTTCTGGCTTTTCACTTTCTTATTCCACAACTGCATTTGATCAAGTGACGTTATGTGACTTTTCATCTTTATTGGATAAAATGAACATTTCTACCGGTCCAAATGACATTCTTTCAGCGATGTTGTTAAAAAAGTTTTTTTCTGTCATTGGTCCCTGCATTGTAGATATTTGTAATGCTTCTCTTTCAACAGGTGTGTTTCCAAGCTCACTCAACATGCTGTTGGTGAGCCATTGTTAAAAAAGCAAACTTGGATCCTACAAAGTTTGAAAATTACAGGCCATTCTCCAAGATCCCATTTTTTTCAAAACTTCTTGAAAAAGTAGTAGCTGAGCAGCTAATCGCTCACATGGAAAGACATGAGATTTTTGACAATTTTCTGTCTGTGTTTCAAAAGCTCCACTCCACAGAGGCTGCTTTTCTTAAAGTTTCCAGTGATATTTTGATGTCAGCCAACTCTGGAGAATCCACGGTGATGGTTCTCCTAGATCTAACATCTGCTTTTGACACTGTTGAACACAGTATTTTTATTAACAGGCTACATCAGGCTTGGCACTGGAGTGGTTTATCTCCTATCTTTCTGGTAGAACATTGAGTGTTTTTGCAAACCAAATAATGTCAGAATCCAAGAGCCTGCTATGTGGGGTACCTCAGGGCTCAGTGTTGGGACCTATTCTCTTTCTTTTGTATGTTTTCCCCCTCGGTCAAATAATAAGTCAGTTTTCAGATGTGTCTTATCATTTCTATGCTGATGATATTCAACTATATAGTTCCTTCAGACCTTCTGAACATCAAAAATTGTCCTCCTTGTTAAATTGTATTAGCAATATCTAACAGTGACAACTTTCTGCAACTTAATTGTGATAAAACTGAAACCCTAATTATTGCACCTGACAATCAAATATCTGGAATTAAGCAACACCTTGATGTAATGGCCTCATCTGTCAAACCAAATCACAGAAACCTTGGCATTATTTTTGATTCTGCCATGTCACTGCAATGCCATTCTCATGGATTAATCAGAAATTGCTCTTTTCAACTAAGAAATATTTCAAGGCTTAAGTCTCTTGTGTCAAAAGCCGAATTAGGGATGATTATCCATGCTTTTATTACATCCCGTCTGGATTATTGTAACAGTCTTTTCACGTGTTTGACTAAGAAGGATCTTGATGGTTTGCAGACAGTTCAGAATCTGCTGCAAGGCTTTTAACCAACACACGAAAAAGACAGCACATAACGCCAGTTTTAATCTCTTTACATTGGCTACCGGTACATTTTAGAATTCATTTAAAAAATTTAAAGTTTTAATTTTAAATTTTCTTTTTAAGACCAGAGGGGATGACGCTTTTAGGGCTGTGGACCCCAGACTGTGGACCCCAGACTGTGGACCCCAGGCTGTGGACCCCAGACTGTGGAATGTGTTGCCTCTGACTTTGCGCTGCCTTGATTCTCTTAATATTTTTTAAAAGCAGCTGAAGACACATTTGTTTAGATAGGCATTTAATTAGTTTTATATTGTTTTATGTCATACACATGTTGTTCTATCTTTTATCGTTTGTGTTTTTACCTTGTGTTTTTATGTCTTTTATTCTGTAAAGCACTTTGTGGTTTCTGACCTGTAAGAGGTGCTATATAAATAAAGTTTACTTACTTACTTACTTTTTATGTTCTTGTCAGGCTGAAGTGAACGGAGACATCACCAGCCTGTCCCTGACAGGCCTTATCTCTCAGACTGAGTATGACGTGGCTGTTGCTCCGGTTTATGAAGAGGGAACTGGATTCCCAATGCTCGGAACCGCCATCACAGGTCTGGATTTGTGCTTTTATTGGTTCACATTCCATTTGTGTTACTTCTCCTTTGTACGGAACAGTCCACCTGAAAATGTCCACATGTTACTGAGGTTCTGCTGAGTTCTGTCTGAACTCAGACCGAACTGTTCTGAGTGGTGGTGATGAGGTTAAAATATGAAGTGGGACAGGACCAGAACTTAGATTTTCAGAAATCAGAGTCATCTTAGCAGCGTTCTCCTGATGTTCCTCTGATGTTCTGGTCTATTTGTGTGGGAACAGATGTTGTTCCTGCTCCCAAGAACCTGCAGTTCTCCGAGGTGACCCAGTCCTCGTTCAGAGCCACGTGGGAACACGGAGCCCCCGATGTGGCCCTGTACCGACTCTCCTGGGTCAAGAAGGCAGGAACCGATGCTCAGAACGTAAGTTCTTGTGACAGAACGGAACCAGACGGGTTCTGTCAGCTGTCTTCAACAAGGTGATGCTCAGATTTACAATTATCCTGAAAGCAACATGTGAGTGTTGTACTCAACATGTCAGACCTTTGATGTTTAGGAGGATTCAGTGAGCAGGAAGGAGGAAGAGGGTTGAACTTGGACTTTCACAATAAGAGTCTGGCTCTGTCACAGCCCAGATTGTTACAGATGAAGTCCTGACCTCCTGTTGGGCTTCACAGAACAGAGATGATGCAGTTTGTTGAGACTAAAACAAAAACGAAAGTTTATCTCAGCAGGATGGAGAAGCATTTGTAATCTTAACATTCATATCCAAATATTAAAAATAAGAAACAAATAAAATAAACACTTCAAAAAGTTTGTATTTGGATGAAAGCATCGTGGGCTTTGTGTTCTTGTTTTAAAAACTTCCTTTGATCCGTCACCAGGAGATCCTGAGCAGTGACGAGACCTCCTACATCCTGGAGGAGTTGGACCCCGACACCGAGTACCTGGTGACCGTCACGGCCATCTACCCCGACGAGTCTGAGAGCGAGGACCTGATGGGGAGCGAGCGCACACGTAAGAGACCTGCTCCAACACAACGGTTCTGAGTCTGGAGCCCGTCTGCTGGAATAACCGTGTTCTCTTTTCAATGTCTCTTTCTAGTGTTAAAGTCTGCAGAGGGTAGGTCTCATGAGGACCACTTGCAGTGGTTCTGTGTTGGACGGGTCCTGGACCCAAACAGACATTTGCATGTTTGAGTGTTTCACTGTGTTCATCATGACGGGTCAGCCACCCTGCAGTCTCTGACTGTGTGGGTCCATCTGTCTATGGTTCTGTTCATGCTTCATGTTCATCTCATGACGTAACATCACGTCCTCATCACATCCATCAATGTTCAGAGTCCAGCTGGAGCTCAACAGGCAGCATTATCTTTATTTAGTGAAAAATATTCCAAAACAAAACTCCTTTCTTCCCTTTTGATCCGTCAAACGGATCTCTGACTTTCTGCACATATTGGCTTTAAAATATTATTTCTCTATTCTACTAAAAGTTGTGTGTGACACATGAAAACTCTTAATTACATAAAAAAACAATTTTCACCTAAGGACGTCACCAGTGTTTTACCAGTGCAATGCATTTTGGGAGATGATGTACATCGGCTGAAGTGGTGACTAAAACACAAGAAGTCAAGGATAAAAATATCCTAATGCTGCTCAATAATCCAGGTAGAAAAATCTAAAAAAGTTAAGTCAGATCCTCTGGATGGGTTAAAAAAATTGATTCAAGGATAAAAATTTATCACTTGTTACATCTATCCATCCATTTTCTTCCGCTTATCCAGGGTCAGATCGCGGGGGTAGCAGCCTATGTAGGGAGGCCCAAACTTCCCTCTCCCCAGCCACTTGGGCCAGCTCCTTTGGGTGAATCCCAAGGTGCTCCCAGGCCAGCCGAGAAACATAGTCCCTCCAGCGTGTCCTGGGTCTTCCTCTGGGTCTCCTCCCGGTGGGACGTGTCTGGAACACCTCACCAGGGAGGCGTCCAGGAGGCATCCTAACCAGATGCCCGAGCCACCTCAACTGGCTCTGCTCATTGGGGAGAAGCAGCGGCTCTACTCCGAGTCCCTCCCAGATAACCGACCTTCTCACCCTATCTCTAAGGGAAAGCCCAGACACCCTGAAGAGAAAACTCATTTTGGCCGCTTGTATCCGTGATTTCATTCTTTCGATCACAACCCAAAGCTCATGACCATAGATGAGGGTAGGAACGTAGATTGACTGGTAAATCGAGAGCTTCGCCTTTTGACTCAGCTCTCTCTTCACCACGACAGACCAATACAACGCCCGCTTCACTGCAGACGCTGCATCTATCCACCTATCGACCTCTCGCTCCATTTTTCCCTCAGTCGTGAACAAGGTCCAGTTTCCACGACCAGGACGAAAACTGCACTGCTCCTCCTGAATCCGAGGTTCGACTATCCGATGGACCCTCCTCTCCAGAAACCCCAAATAGACCTTACCAGGGAGGCTTAAGAGCGTGATCCCCCTGTAATTGGAACACACTCTACAGTCCCCCTTTTTGAATAGGGGGACCACCACCCCAGTCTGCCAATCCAGGGGAACTTCCCCCGATGTCCATGCAATATTGCAGAGTTGCGTAAGCCAACACAACCCTACAACATCCAGAGCCTTAAGGAACTCTGGGCGAATCTCATCCACCCCTGGCGCCCTGCCACCGAGGAGCTTTTTAACCACTTCAGTGACCATAGCACCAGAGATTGGAGGGCCCGACCCAGAGTCCCCAGGCTCCGCTTCCTCAGTGGAAGATGTGCCGGTGGGATTGAGAAGGTCTTCAAAGTATTCTGCCCATCGACCCGCAACATCCCAAGTTGAGGTCAGCAGCACACTACCTCCACTATAAATAGTGTTAGTGACCCCCCCCCCCCCCCCCGAGATGCCGGATGATGGACCAGAATCGCCTCGAAGGCGTACAGAAGTCATTTTCCATGGCCTCTCTGAACTCCTCCCATGCCTGAGTTTATGCCTCAGCAACCACCGGAGCCGCATGTTGCTTGGACTGCCGGTACCCATCAGCTGCTTCTGGTGTCCCACAGGCCAACAAGGCCCTATGGACTCCTTCTTCAGCCTGACAGCATTCCTCAATGCCGGTGTCCACCACCGGATTTGAGGGTTATCGCCACGACAGGTACCGACAACCTTGCGACCACAGATCCGATAAGCTGCCTCGACAATAGAGGTGCAGAACATAGCACACTCGGACTCAATGTCCCCCACCTCCCCTGGAATGTTTTTGAAGCTCTCCCGGAGGTGGGAGTTAAAGCTCCATCTCATGGGAGACTCTGCCAGACATTCCCAGCAGACCTTCACAATACGTTTGGGTCTGCCAGGTCTGACCGGCATCCTCCCCCACCATCAGAGCCAACTCACCACCAGGCAGTGGTCAGTGGACAGCTCTGTCCCTCTCTTCACCCGAGTGTCCAAGACATGGAGCCACAGATCAGATGAAATGACAACAACGTCTATCATCGAACTGCAGCCTAGGGTGTCCTGGTGCCAAGAGAACATATGGAAACCCTTATGCTTGAACATGGTATTTGTTATGGACTATCCATGACTAGCACAGAAATCCAATAACAGAACACCACTCGGGTTCAGATCAGGGGGGCCATTCCTCCCAATCAAACCCCTCCAGGTCTCAATGTCATTGCCCACTTGAGCGTTGAAGTCCCTCAGCAGAACAAGGGAGTCCCCAGGAGGTGTACTCTCCAGTACCCCCTCTAAGGACTCCAAAAAGGGTGGATAATCTGAACTACTATTTGGCACATAAGCACAAACAACAGTCAGAACCCGTCCCTCCACATGTAGGCGGAGGGAGGCTACCCTCTCGTTCACCGGGGTGAACCCCAACGTATAGACACCAAGATGGGGGGCAACAAGTGTGCTCACTCCTGCTCAGCGCCTCTCACCAGGGGCAACTCCAGAATGGAAGCGTGTCCAACCCCTCTCAAGGAAACTGGTTCCAGAGCCAGAGCCATGTGTCATGGTGTGTCCGACAACTTCTAACCGAAACCTCTCAACCTCACACACCAGCTCAGTCTCCTTCCCCACCAGAGAGGTGACATTCCACGTCCCAATTGCCAGCTTCTGTAGCTGAGGATCAGACTGCCAGGGTCCCTGCCTTCGGCCATCACCCATCCCACATTGCACCCAACCCCTTTGTCCCCTCCCACAGATGGTGAGCCCATGGGAAGGGGGACCTACATCTCCTCTTCAGGCTGTGCCTGACCAGACTCCATGGGTAAAAGCCCGGCCACCAGGCGCTCGCCAGCGAGCCCCACCTCCAGGCCCGGCTCCAGAGTAGGGCCCCGGTGACCCACGTCCAGGCGAGGGAACACTGTTTCCATCCAGTTTTTTCATCATAAAGGGTCTCTGGGCTGCGCTTTGTCTGGTTCCTCTCCTAGGATCTGTCTGCCTTGGGTGACCCTATTAGGGGCGTGAAGCCCTAGATTGATTGGTCTATTCAGGGTTACTGGAGAATCGAGTCAGATCATTGGTAGAACCTCAGATCCAGGAGGAACAACAATGCAGGTTCCGTCCTGGCCGTGGAACACTGGACCAGCTCTTTACCCTCACTAGGGTCCTCGAGGGGTTATGGGAGTTAGTCCATCCAGTCTACATGTGTTTTGTGGACTTGGAGAAGGCAATGGACCATGTTCCTCAGGGTACACTGTGGAGGGTGGTCCATGAGGATGGGATTGGAGGTCCGTTGCTACGGGCTGTTTGGTCCTGATACAAGCAGAGCAAGAGTTTGGTTCTCGTGGCCGACAGTAAATCGGACCCCTTCAGGGTGGGAGTTGGACTCTGGACGTGAAAGTTGCATCAGTCCTCCGTCCTCTCTGTCGATGCGCTTCACTTCAAACATCAGGTCGAGCTGAATGAAGCTCACCTGGCTGCATCTTTTACCCAGAAGACTTTGCAGGGTAAAGAAAATGGTGACGTCCACTAAATGTTTAAAAATGATCAAAGGTAAACAGCCTAAGAGTTTTTATTTCCTTTGTAGCTGATGTTTAGCTGTTTTAAAATAAATCAGCTGTTTTCTGACAACTTTGTAAACCCCAGAATGCTGCTGGTTCTGGATCCTTCATGAGTAACGTTCTGAGCTCCAACATGGAGATCAACATTTAAAGTTCTGCTGCAGTGAAACAGTCCAGCTGTTGATCAGCCGGACCTGAAGTGGACCTGGTTCAGAACCTGCTGCTGATCTGGAATCCAGATGTTTCTCTGAACTCCAGCTGGACTTTGAGCAGCTTTGAGCAGCTCTGAGCAGCTCCGAGCTCTTCCTCACGCTGACCCCGACCCGTTCATCCTCCTCTGGACTGTGGACCATCCTCCTCATTATCTTCACATCTCACCCCGCTGACTGTCTCGCCTCGTCTCACAGGTTCTTTCTCTGTGCTTCCAGTCCCTCCAGAACCTCCTCGGAACCTGAGGGTTTTCAACGCCACCACCTCCACGCTGACTGTGAAGTGGGACGCCGCCCCCGGCCCAGTCAAGACCTACAGGATCACCTACAGAGCCCGGAAAGATGGCGACGCACAATCTGTGAGTTCAGACTGTCAAAACCTGGTTCTGGTCTGAGACAAAACCTGGTTCTGGTCTGAGTCAAAACCTGGTTCTGGTCTGAGTCAAAACCTGGTTCTGGTCTGTGTGAAAACCTGGTTCTGGTCTGAGACAAAACCTGGTTCTGGTCTGAGACAAAAACCTGGTTCTGGTCTGTGTCAAAACCTGGTTCTGGTCAGAGAGAAAACCTGGTTCTGGTCTGAGTGAAAACCTGGTTTAGGTCTGAGACAATACCTGGTCCTGGTCTGAGTGAAAACCTGGTTCTGGTCTGAGTGAAAATCTGGTTCTGGTCTGAGTCAAAACCTGGTTCTGGTCTGTGTCAAAACCTGGTTCTGATCTGAGACAAAACCTGGTTCTGGTCTGAGTGACAACCTGGTTCTGGTCTGTGTCAAAACCTGGTTCTGGTCTGAGTCCAAACCTGGTTCTGGTCTGAGTCAAAACCTGGTTCTGGTCTGAGACCAAACCTGGTTCTGGTCTGAGTGAAAACCTGGTTCGGGTCTAAGACAAAACCTGGTTCTGGTCTGTGACAAAACCTGG
>NC_056509.1:48653856-48663852 GCF_014905685.2 Nematolebias whitei
TGAGGTCTCAGTCTCTGATAGAGGACATTTGCAAACTGAGGTGTACCGCAAACCCACCCACACAGACCAGTATTTGCAGTTTGACTCCCATCACCCTTTGGAGCACAAGTTAGGAGTCATCAGGACTCTGTATCACAGAGCAGACAGCGTCCCCACTAGCTCAGGAGCCAGGCAGAAGGAGAAATCCCACACAAGACAGGCTCTAGAGCAATGTGGATATCCTAACTGGGCCTTCCTGAAAGCAGAGAAGAAACCCAAACAGGACTCCAGTCAGCCAACAGGTGAAAAGGAGGAACCCAGACCCAGACCAGTGGTCATTCCATATGTTGAGGGAGTATCAGAGAAACTGAGACGTTTATTTTCTAAACATAACGTCCCAGTGGCTTTTAAACCCCAAAATACATTACGGCAAAGACTGGTTCATCCCAAAGATCCAGTCCCCCGGCACAAACAGAGTAATGTTGTGTATGCTGTTCAGTGTCAGGAGGGCTGTGATCAGTCTTACATCGGGGAAACTAAACAGCCACTGGCCAAAAGGATGGCCCAGCACAGAAGATCAACATCATCAGGCCAGGACTCTGAGGTCTACACTCATCTCCAGGCCAGCTGTCACTCTTTCAGGGATGAAGATGTTCACATCCTGGACAGAGAGGAACGATGGTTTGAGAGAGGAGTAAAGGAGGCCATCTTTGTGAAAAGAAACCGTCCATCATTAAACAGGGGCGGAGCCTCCAGGTTCAACTGTCCCCCTCTTACAATGCTGTGATTGCTAGTATCACTCAGCCCTCTGTGAACAGTAAACAGCCATCAGGTGCTAATGATCCATTGTTAGGCTGATGGTCCTTCTTGAGCATGTGATCAGCTGGTTCTGGTTGTCAGCAGCAAACTGGTTGATCCACTCTGAGAAGGTGCTATTTAAGAGACTGAGCTGAATACAGCACCTCAGACTGAGGAAGTCCTCAGGATGAGAGACGAAACCTTTCTATATTTTTTTGCTTGGTTTTGTTTTTTGTTTTTTTGAATGTCCAGAGGACCAGATTGAACTTTTTTGGAAAGGTAAAGGAGTTTAGGAACCACCAACTAGATCGGACCACATCCAGAGAGCTTCCTGAGTTCAGAACCAGGACTTGGGCCGTTGAAGTGCATGAAAGTTTCTGAAGCTGAATTCATGCTAACCTCCCTCCCCTCACTGCTGAGGGTCATTCTAACCAAGGTTCTGCTGCAAACACGGCCTAGCTCCGGGTCAGAACCTCAGAAGTTCTGCCTGGCCTAACGGTGTGTTCAAGGTTTCCCATTTTTGCTTCCCAGACAGGAAGTGGTGAGCACAACGAGAATGTGTAGATATGTGACCTCCGCTCCAAAACCAGATAGATGAAGCTTTTGTCCTTGGGTACCCATGACCCAGGAGAAGTTTGATAGTAGGCCCATTCCGAGGCCAACGCGGAGTCAGATTCAGATAAACTTTGATTGTTGTTTTCCTTCAGCCTTGAGTCCATCTGGACGTTCTGGTTCCAAAATGGCCTAAATGTGGGAATCCATTCCACTGATCCATGCTATGAGTCTCCTTGAAGGTCGAACCCACCACGCTGATGAGTCCCAGAAGCTGCAGGTGGCCTGTGATTCTTATAAATCACCTCCACCTTACGGTTTATCTCGTAAATCTGCTGACTATGAGAACTCACGGCACGGATCAAACCTTCACACTGACTCTGAAGCTTTTCCATGGCCGAAACTGCTGCGATGTCTTCTTCAAAAGTCGATAAAACAGAGCCCCGCCGATGCCAAAAAGCAGAGTCCCTGCTATCATAAATCCAAATATGTAAACATCTTCAACATCCTCCTGAGACAGGACTGAGAGGAACATCATCTGCCACACTCCCCACGGATCCATGATGTGTCCCACAGCGTGCGTCTCAGCTGGACACGCAGGCTCTCCAGGACCTTGTTGCTTTGTTGAAAAAAATCTTGTCGATAGCGTTGAATGTCCAGGATACCAGATCCATAATCTTAATGTATGTTCGGGAGATGTGAACCAGGTGCAGGTTTAAGAGAACAAAGTTTCTGAGGGAATTAAACCTCCAGTATACTCGGGCGGACCTCAGTCTGCAGAGGTCCGCCCGAGTATACTGGAGAAGTCCTCAGGGCGTTTCTACGGAGACGAAGTTTGTAAATAAAGTAACATATTTGGAAACGTTTCAAACATTCCAACAATAAAAGTCACAGCTTCAGCTGAATCAGCCGAACATTTGGGTTTATGAACAGCTAAAATAGAACAAAGTCTGCAGAGTTAGTCCGATTATAAAAATGCTGACTCAGCATTCAGACAGTAAAGGTCAAAGTAAAGCACCAGGTTCTGGTTCCAGATGGGTCTCATTTGTCGGTTCTGGTACCAGACGGGCCTCAGAACCTGTCTGTCAGTTCTGGTTTCAGACGGGACTCAGAACTCGTCTGATGGTTCCGGTTCCGGGCCTCAGAACCCGTCTGTTGGTGTCTGAAGCTGTTCTCTGTTCCTGAGCAGGTCCAGGTTGGAGGCAAGAAGACGAACATCGTCCTGCAGCAGCTGCAGCCCGACACGCCCTACACCATCACCGTGGCCGCCGTCTATCCCTCAGGCGTCAGCAGAAACATCTCCGGAGAAGGAAAAACCAGTAAGAATACCGAAAGGAGCTAAAGCTGCAGCTGAAAAACTCTTCATGAGCCAAAACAGCTGCAGGTCAAAACCTGCTGGACCTTTAGAGAATTCAGCTAACGATCCTCTGTTCCTCAGAGCTCAGGGTCCTGGTCCTGCTCTTCAGATCCTCTTTCTGAAAACTGTCTGAACCTTGTATGCTTTTCTCCTCTCAACACTGACTTAGCTTTTAGCTTCTGTTGTGCTTCTTTTAGCTTTAAGCTTCTGTTGTGCTGCTTTAGCTTTAAGCTTCTGTTGTGCTGCTTTTAGCATGTGTTTTGCGTCTTTTAGCTTTTAGCTTGTGTTTTGCTTCTTTTAGCTTTCAGCTTATGTTGTGCTGATTTTAGTTTTTAGCTAGTGTTTTGCTTGTATTAGCTTGTTGCTAGGGTTTGTTTCTTTTACCTTTTAACATATGTTTTGCCTTTTTTTAGCATTTAACTGGTGTTTTGCTTTTATTGGCTTTTAGCTTGTGTTATGCTTCCTTACGTTTTTAACTTGTGTTTTACTTCTTTTAGCTTTTAGTTAGTGTTTTGCTTCTTTTAGCTTTTAGATAGTAATTAGCTTATTTTAGTTATTCCACTTCAGTTTGAGCATCATTAACAGATTTCAGCTGTTTTTCAGCAGATTTCAGCTGTTTCTCAGCAGACCTCAGCTGTTGTTCAATAGGTTTCAGCTGTCCTTCAGCAGATTGTAGCTGTCGTTCAGTAGATTTCAGCTGTTGTTCAGCAGATTTCAGCTGTTTCCCTCTGTGTTCATATCATCTTTCTTTTTAAAGCCTCTTTTCTGAGACTTTTATTCTTCCGCTAATGAAATTTGTTTTAGCTTTTAGTTAATTATCTATAAAATGTGAAACAGCTTCAGGCTTGAACTGAACAGGAAACGTTTTTTGTTTGTTCTCAGATGTGAAGATGTTCCTCAGTTTTCATGAAACAAAATGTTGGTTTCTGTATGAGAACTGGTGCTTCTTGTGCTTTGATCAGAACCTCTTGGTGGCGTGAGGAACCTGCAGGTCCTGAATCCGACCATGACCACCCTGAACGTCCGCTGGGAGTCGGCTGAAGGCCGGGTCAAGGAGTACAGAGTGGTCTATGCTCCTGCAGCCGGAGGAGCTGAGAGCATGGTAGGACTGGTAGGAGAACCGACAGCAGAACCTCAGAGGAACTCTTCTAGTTTCTAGAGTTAATGATTATGAATAAAACTGGACCCTAACACTGAACCAACCAGAGTTTGTTTCCTTTAATCAGTTTGTTTTGTTATGAAACTCAGGAAACCGTGTCAGCAGGAACCACAGCCACGATCCTGCGGGGCCTGCAGCCCGACACCCTCTACCAGGTCTCACTGGTTCCAGTGTACGCTGACGGAGATGGAAGGACCATGTCTGAAAACGGAAAAACAAGTGAGGCTGAGCTCAGAGACCCATCAACATTCATTCAGACACAACCTCCTTCAGGAGGTCCGAGGAAGTTCTGTTTTATGAAAATGAAGTTTTAGTCTCCAGACGGAGCTCAGCCTGGAGTTCCAATCGTTTTAATGTTCTACAACCTGCAGAACGACATGAGGAGGAAAACCTGTTCTCCAACAGATCCATGTTTAAGCATCAGCTGACTACCTGGGCTTTCTCCTCAGACTGACCTGTTTTGTTCCACATCTCCTCCTGGTTCAGGGCCTCTGGGAGGAGTGAAGAACCTGAGGGTAACAGACCCCACCATGACATCTCTGAATGTAGACTGGGCCCCGGCTGATGGAGCTGTTCGCCTCTACAAGGTCTTCTATGTTCCCTCGGCTGGTGGGCCAGAAGAGATGGTGAGGTTTTTTTTTCCTCGTCAGAATTTCTTACTGATGAGACCAGCTGGTTCATGAATTTGCCTTCTAAATTGGATCCACAGGAACAAGTTCCTGCAGGAACCACCTCCATCGTCCTCAGGAACCTGCAGCCCGACACAAAGTACATGGTGTCGGTGCTGCCCGTGTACCCGACCCGAGACGGAAGACGGCAGTCTGAGGAAGGAAAGACCTGTAAGCTGTTGAGAGACAGAAAGGCTTTCCTCAGATTTATACCGGAGACAATAACAGACTCCATGTTCTTCTGTTCTCAGTGCCTCTGAGTGGCGTCAGCAGCCTGAAGGTGACCAACCCGACCATCACCACCCTCACTGTGAACTGGAACCCAGCTGGAGGCAACGTTCAGGGCTATAAGGTCATCTACGCGCCCTCAGATGGAGGCCTGGAGATCGTGGTAAGACCATGAAATCCGGAGCTCCCTGAAAAACATCTGTTCATTCAAAATCCTCAAAAACCAACATCCATCCATCCATCCATCCATCCATCCATTATCTTTACCCGCTTATTCCATTTTGGGTCACGGGGGTCGCCGGTGTCCATGTCCAGCAATCACTGTGCGAGGGGCGGGGGACACCCTGGACGGGTCACAAGTCCATCACAGGGACACATAGAGACAAACGAGACAAACAACCATTCACTCTCTCACTCACACCTAGGGACAATTTAGAGTTACCAATCAGCCTAACATGCATGTTTTTGGACTGTGGGAGGAAACTGGAGTACCCGGAGAAAACCCACGCATGTACGGAGAGAACATGTAAACTCCACCCAGAAAGGCCCCTGGACCGGGGTTTGAACCAGCAGCCTTCTCACTAACAGGCAGCAGCTCTACCACTTGTGTATATATATATATATATATATATATATATATCTCAGATGAAAGAATTTCTGTCCAAGCAGCTGGAGTCAAATGAAATGGACGAGGAGCTTTGGCTGTTTTTTTTTAAGTTTTTCTTCCAAGCAGCTCGACGTTCCTGTGATCGTCAGATGTTCTTTCAGTGTTTCTTTCTTTTCTTCAGACATTCCTTCATGGAAGAACTTTAAAGAACTTCTTTCTGTTCTGCTGTTTCTTGTTTCTCTCACTGCTCCGTCTGCACTTTGGAAAAGTCCAAACAAAAATCCATCAGAACCACAAACTCCCTGCACAGACATGAAAACCCCAGTCCTGTTTGGATCTCCAGCTCAGACTTCAAAACCTCCATTTGGAGTTTAAACAGAAAGTTGGACTGAGCTGCTGTTTTAAGAACTTTATCAGTTTTTACTCAAAGAGCTGCTCCAGATCAAAAATGGGAAAAGTCAGAGGGAATGTAAAGGTCAGAGGTCAGAGCTTTGATTTCTTCTTGTGTGTTCTTTTACAGGAACCGGTGTCGGAGAGCACCACCTCGATGGTTCTGCAGAAGCTCCGTCCAGACACCAGCTACACCATCACTGTGGTCCCCATGTATGCCGAGGGAGATGGGCCGAGCCTAACCGACAAAGGAAAGACTCGTGAGTTCTTGCATCTTGGTGCTCTGAGGCGCCATCAGAACCTAAAAACAAGATCAAATCTCCCGTTTCAGAAACAGAACATCTCATTTTATCAAATCCGTTAGAACCAAAGAAATGATTTGACTTTTAAACTTCATAAAGAAAACCTGCACCATGAGGACAGATCCAACCTGCCTGTGGTGGATCATGACCTTTAACCTATCACTATTCAACCGATGGGACAAAAAATGTTGGTTCTGCTGGAAGCTTAAAAGATCAGCCCGTGTTTAAAAGCTGACTGAAACAGAGACACGAACAGTGAGACTCCTCATCATAATCTGATGACAGCAGCTCTGACCTCCTGCTTGATGTTCCCTCAGGACCGCTGGGTTTCGTGAGGAACTTGCAGGTCACTGATCCCACCACCAGCACCTTAAACGTCCACTGGGAGCCGCCAGAGGGAAACGTCCGTGAGTACATCGTGATCTGGGTGCCGGCTACTGGAGGAGAGCAGGACGTGGTGAGAATTCATCCATTAATGGAACCAACGGGTTCTTCTCTGTCCCTCTGCTTGTTAGGAAATCATGACTCTTATTCTTAGCCTTTCTGTGTCGTTGCACATTACAAACAAGGTTAACGAGGATTTATGACCAATTTCAAACCAAATTGTTACCACCTGCATGTGATTCCTGAACTTACGGTCAGACCAGATGTTTTTTTTTAATGAAAATAGAAAACAGCAGGGGTCCAAAACATCTGCCCTGCGGGACCACATTCCTGCCAACAAACAATCAAAGCTTACTGCTTCCTGAGGCTATGACAGCAGTTCATCAGGTTCTGGTCTGGGTGGCAGCAGACCTCAGACTCAGTACCGTTGGGTCAGTGGAGTGTGTTTTCTGCAGCTCGGTCCGAGGATCTTGACCCTTTTATGAACCTTCATGCTCTTATTGAACGCCTTACAGTTCTTAACAAGCTATTATCGAGCTCTGACTTGACTTATATTTTCACAGAAAACTAGTCGGTCTTTTAGAGCTCTCTCAGCCTGAAATTAACATTTAAAATGTAAGACTTCTGAATTTTAACTCAAGGGTCTTTTTGGATTAAATAGTAAAAAAAAATCCACATTTCAGGTTTTTATAATGATCTTCAAAATCTAAGAATTCTTTCATTTTTATTATTTTCTTTATATTTTTACTCTGCTCATGACAGAATCTCTCATTTCTAAATCACTAAAACCATGTGGGACTCCGTAGTTTTCTCCGGCCCCCTCCCCAACCTGACCAGCGATGACATGTTTGGCCGTATGTCGTGGTTTAACCGCTGGGTGTCCAGGTGGAGTTCTGACAACGACGTGGGCTACATAGATAACTGGAGTTCTTTCTGGGGAAAACCTGGTCTGATGCGGAGAGATGGCATCCATCCCACTTTGGACGGAGCCGCTCTTCTTTCTAGAAATATGGCTGATTTTGGTTATCCCCCAAATTATTGACAACCCAGGGTCCAGTCCAGTCCAGGGTCCAGTCCAGGGTCCAGTCCAGGAAGCAGAGTTGTATTCCTCCACACCTCTCCTCTGATAAACCAGCGGCTGTGAGTCGCTGCTGCAGCCTGCATGCATGCGGAGCAGGTTTTCAAACCACATCTTTACTTGTGGACATTACAGGAGAGTTTGTCTCATTCCATCTAAACTGAAACAAGAAGATGAGAGGTGGGACTCTGCAGCAACATCTGGCTCCGGCTCCTGAAGGTTCTGCTCCTAGGCTGTCTCTGTAGATCATGACAGACGCTCTCAAATAGAAAAGCAGAACGCCACCTAGTGGGCTAATACAAAGCTCTAAAACAGGGGTCCTCAACCTTTTTTGCGCCACGGACCAGTTTGATTCACCTGTATAAATAAAGGTTGATTAATGTCAGACTATATTTTCATGGACTGGGGGCAGGGGTGGGTCTGGGGGTCCTCCCCCAGAGTATTTTGGATAAAGTAGATGCCATTTCCTGCATTCTGATGTATTTTACAGATTTATTAGATGAACATGAAAGAAAAGATGTAAAGTGTTGATTGAAGTGACTGCACAGCTGCAGCTCTGCAGGTAAGGGCTGTTCACTTCAGGACAAACTGAGGTCAGTGATTGGTCACGTGCTGACGTGCCTATGGGACTGATTGACAGGTGGGTCGAGAATCCAACTACAGTAAAAATAAAAAACAGATTTTACTGGGTCATTTTAAGACTGTCGTCATTTATTCCATATTTTGTTGAATCTAAGATTTGAGAACACAATCCTGTGATGGTTTCTTTATTTTTCAGAGGTGCTGAGTTTAAATTTAGGGGCTTACCACTTGAGCCCCCCCCCCCCCAAAAAAAAGAAGCTAAAACCACCACTGCAGCCAGTTCATATTTATAATTTAAATTTTTTTTTTTTCGCCTTCGATCCAGAAGGCTTCATCAGTCAAGGAAACACACAACAAAACTGGTTCTTCCTCCAACAGCTTACTTCAAAGTGGAACAAACCAGTTCTGCTTGTGATAAGATGGTCTCTTTGGTATGCCCCCTCCTCCATTGCCGGCCCTCTTCCTTGTTGACAGTCTTGTCAAACTGGTTGAAAACAGCAAAGTCCATGATCAAAGTGATCAAAGAGACAATCTTATCACAAGCAAAACTGGTTTGTTCCACTTTGGAGTAAGCTGTTGGGGGAAGAATCAGTTTTGCCGTGTGTTTCCTTGACTGATGAAGCCTTCTGGATCGAAGGCGAAACGTTTCAGCACAAAAAAAGAAACTGTCCAGATGACCGGACTGAAAAATGTTGGGTTGAATGAATCGTTTCAGTTTAACGGACGATGGTTTCCCTCACAGTGTCAAGTTACTGTGAGCTTCTAAATCAACCTTTATTTCTACAGGTAAATCCCATTGAGCCTCCAGGACTCATTTACAAGAGAGACCTGATTTCAACAAAGAAAGATGACAACAATGGACAACAGCAACAACAATAAACAGTTATAAAAAAGCATACTACAGGTTTTTTATTTTAAAATTTTTCTGAATAAAAAAGTAGAAGGATTTTTAAGCTTTGTCATAAAATTATCATGTTCAGTGACTGAACCAAAATGAATGAATGAAACTCGGACCAACCGTCATATATTCATTCATTCAACCTTTATTTATTCAGGTAAATCCCATTGAGCCTCGAGGACTCATTTACAAGAGAGACCTGATTTAACAAAGAAAGATGAATGGTAAATGTCAATGGACAGTATATATATAGCACCTTTCTATCTTATGGAGACACTCAAAGCTCTTTACAATAATCTGTGCCTCAATGACCCATTCATAAAGAACTATACTAGATCTGTACAAAGATACTTGAACAAATCATTCTAAAGAGACTAATCAGAGCTTTATCACTTTCATACACTGATGGACACACATCAGAGGCAACTAGGGGTTCAGTGTCTTGCCCAGAGACACTTCGGCATGTGACTGCTGGTGGATTCGAACCCCCAACTGTTGCATTGGAGGACGACTGCTCTAACCACTCAGACACAGCCGCCACTACATAACAATGGACAACAGCGACAACAATAGACAGCCACAAAAACGCATACAGATTTTTTTTACATCATTTTTTTACATAAATGTAACAAACACAATATGTTTCTTTAAATGAGCTGTATCTTCCAGAACTTGTAACAAGGTGATCAGCTAACCCTGAAGCTTGTGGTGTTTCCTCTGTTCCTGCAGGAATCATTCATGTCTCTGATGCTCTGTCTCTGATCACATGACTCTGATCTTGCTCCATGGACTGTGGAACTGAGAGACAGACCTGCGCGTGTTTGTACCGGCAGTTTATATATATATATATATATATATATATATATATATATATATATGTATATATATATATATATACATATATACATATATAACCATCATATATAATACATATACATATATAACCATCATATAAAATACATATACATATATAACCATCATATAAAATACATATACATATATAACCATCATATA
>NC_056509.1:48663952-48669957 GCF_014905685.2 Nematolebias whitei
ATATATATATATATTATATATGATGGTTTTATATATATATATATATTTATATATATATATATATACATATATAACTGTCATATATAATATATATATTATATATATATATACATATATTATATATGACGGTTATATATATATATATATATAATATATATATATATATTATATAAAATATATGTACATATATAACTGTCAAAGCTGGTTTATCCAGCCTTTCTGACCCAGATGTTTGTTTTGTGTGTGACCAGGACCAGGTGCCTGGAACCACCACCAGCACTGTGCTGAAGAACCTGAGCTCAGACACAGAGTACACGGTCACCGTGGTTCCGGTCTACCCTGAGATGGAGGGCAAGCCTCAGTCTGAGAACGGGAGGACGAGTGAGTGTACCTAGGCCCCCAGCAGGAAACATTTGTCACGTGAGTTTCATCAGAAGCAGCCTCGGGTCAGTTTAAAACTCCACCCGCTGCTCCTCCTCAGATCCAGTGGGTGGAGTGAAGAACCTGAAGGTGGTGGATCCGACCGTCAGCACGCTGACGGCTCGCTGGGACCCGGCGGTGGGAAACGTCCGAAGCTACAAGGTCCTGTACGCAGCGCAGCCAGGAGGAGAGCAGCAGACGGTAAAACAAGTGCAGGTGCATTTTATCTACTGGGATGAACAGGTCATGAACGGTTCTGACTTGGTTTCACAGGAGGAGGTGTCAGGCGGGACCACCAGCACCATCCTGAGGAACCTGGAGTCCGACACGCTCTACAGCGTGGCCGTTATTCCCGTTTACCCTGACGTGGAGGGAATCAGGCAGGAGGAGAAGGGACGGACGAGTGAGTGAGCCTTCACACTCAGACAGTGAAATGCTTTGGACCCAGGACTCCTGGGTTCTGTTCAGGTGGGCCTCAGGTGTGGGTAGGTTTGGGCTCTCGTTCTGTTGGTTCTGCTTTCCATCTTTAGTCAAGAGTGCTGAACATCGTCCTGCTGGGTGGGTTCTTTAACCCTCGGGGAGAAGTCCGCTCAGCTTGGAGGAACAAAGTTCTGACACATTTCCTTCCAGCAGAGCAGCCGACACCTTTTGGACCTCCACGTCCTTCGGATGTTGGTCGTTTTGTCAAACCTTTAAAACTTCAAGTCCTCAGATTGTTCCAGCCCTGGAACTTCTGCTGGCCACTTCAAGGCTGAACAAAACCTCAGACCACGTTAAAGGTGTGTCCACCTGAAGGCCCGCGGGCCACATTAGGGCCTGACTAAAACTTTGTCTGTCCCTTGAGATAATAACAAAAACTAAAACCAAGGTTCATTCCAAACCATGAGCCTCAAACTGAGGCATCGAACCACAACCTTAAAACCAGGACACTGCAGGAGGCCTGCAAGCCACTTGTGGCCCTTGAGTGATTTACGTATGTACGTCTGGCCTGCCGAATTTTATTAATTAAAAGTATAAAATAAAAATTTTGAAAAGATCTGTGAAAAACCTTTAAATATTTTGAAATAGCAAATATTTCAGTGAGACAGGCAGTTCTGTTGAGGATCCATCTTATTTATCAACAGTTTCACGAGCACGCAGAGGAACGCTGAGAGACGTGGCCCCTCCCACCATAAGTCTTACATGACACAATGCCTGGCGTCACTCTGTGACCACTCGCTCTCTGTTTGTTCTGCAGGGAAGATACTCGCTGCCTGACTACTCAGTGTTTACTCTCTTATACGTATTGGGCAAAACCTCTGACGCCTGCTGTCAGTTTACAGCCAAGAACAGAGCAGACCTGAACAGGACATTAACAAAAACAACATATTTACACACTCAAATACATCGCAAACAGTCAGAGACATCGTAAACAGTCAGAAACATCGCAAACAGTCAGAGACGTAAACAGTCAGAGACATCACAAACAGTCAGAGACATCACAAACAGTCATAGACATCGTAAACAGTCAGAAACATCGTAAACAGTCAGAGACATCGCAAACAGTCATAGACATCGTAAACAGCCAGAGACATCGTAAACAGTCAGAGACATCGTAAACAGTCAGAGACATTGTAAACAGCCAGAAACATTGTAAACAGTCAAAAACATCTTAAACAGTCAGATACATCGTAAACAGTCACAAACATCGTAAACAGTTACAAACATCACAAACAGTCAGAGACATATCAAACAGTCAGAGACATCTCAAACAGTCACAAACATTGTAAACAGTCACAAACATCGTAAAAAGTCACAAACATCGTAAACAGTCAGAGACATTGCAAACAGTCAGAGACATCGCAAACAGTCAGAGACATCGCAAACAATCAGAGACATCGCAAACAGCCAGAAACATCGTAAACAGTCAGAAACATCGCAAACAGCCAGAAACATCATAAACAGTCAGAGACATTGCAAACAGTCAGAGACATCGTAAACTGTCAGATACATCGTAAACCATACCACTTTATTTATAAAGCACTTAAAACAGGTACAAGGCCAACCAAAGTGCTGTACAGACAGAACAACAGGTAACACACAAAGCAAAATACAAAATGAAGTAAATCAAAATATAGACATAAAAACGATGCAGATAATGACGACAAACCAGTGTGGAGCATACAGGATCAAACACAGATCCTCTGGTGTTGAAAGCTACTGAATAGTAGTGAGTTTTTAAATGGGACTTGAAAATTGAGAGGGAGGGGGCCTGTCTGACAAGCAGAGGTAACTCGTTCCAGAGTCTTGGTCCTGCTACAGAGAAGGCCCTGTCACCTCTGCGCTTAAGACAGATCAGAAACAGTCAGAAACGTCAGAAACAGTTAGAAACATCATAAACAGTCAGATACATCGTAAACAGTCAAAAATGTCATAAACAGTAAGAGACATCGCGAACAGTCAGAAACATGGTAAACAGTCAAAGACATTGCAAACAGTCAGAAACATCATAGTCAGATACATCGTAAACAGTCAGAGACATCGCAAACAGTCAGAGACATTGCAAACAGTCAGAAACATCGTAAACAATCAGAAACACCGTAAACAATCAGAAACATCGTAAACAGCCAGAAACATTGTAAACAGTCAAAAACATCTTAAACAGTCAGATACATCATAGTCAGATACATCGTAAACAGTCAGAGACATCGCAAACAGTCAGAGACATTGCAAACAGTCAGAAACATTGCAAACAGTCAGAAACATTGCAAACAGCCAGAAACATTGTAAACAGTCGAAAACATCTTAAACAGTCAGATACATCATAAACAGTCAGAGACATCGCAACAGTCAGAGACATCGTAAACAGTCAGAAACAATGCTAACAGTCAGAAACATCGCTAACAGTCAGAGACATTGTAAACATTGTCTCATTGAGCCACGAGGACTCATTTACAAGAGAACTGTTTTTAACAAACACAGATGAGGTTCAAACAACAACAAACATATAAAAGCACATAAAATGAAAAGTAAATGGAAGAAATGAAGTAAAAACAAGACAAAAACAGCTACATTAACAAGACATTCAACAGGACATTATGTGTGTCTTTCAGAACCTCTGAGTGGAGTGAAGAACCTCCAGGTGACAGACCCCACCGTCAGCTCCCTGAAGGTCCGCTGGGACCCGGCTGATGGCGACGTCCGGCAGTATAAGGTCCTCTACGTTCCGACGGCCGGAGGAGCTGAGAGCATGGTCAGTTCTCCCTGAAACAAAGCTCTGATTGTAACCAGGTTCGGTTAGGTCCTCTGGACCGAACAGGATGCTGAACAATCATCCATGTAGATCAATCTAACCTGACTGAACCTGGTTAGAATGATCTACCTGGATGATTGTTCAGCATCAGAATAAACCTTTGATTGATTAGTTTCCGCTCCTCTTTAGGCTTGATTCATTTCCTGAGATCATTTCTTTAATACTTTGTTATACATTCTTTGTTTGAATGTTCTTTGTTAGATGTTCTTTGTTTGAACGTTTTTTGAACGTTCTTTGCTAGACTTTCTTTCTATGAACGTTCTTTGTTAGATGTTCTTTCTTTGATGTTCTTTCTTTGAACATTCCTTTTTAGATGTTTGTTAGATGTTCTTTTTTAGATGTTCTTTCTATGAATGTTCTTTGTTAGATGTACTCACGTGATGTTCTTTGTTTGAACGTTCTTTGTTAGATGTTCTTTGTTAGATGTTCTTAGTTAGTCATTCTTTGTTAGATGTTCTTTGTTATGTTCTTTGTTAAATGTTCTTTCTTTAATGTTCTTTCTTGAACGTTCTTTGTTAGATGTTCTTTGTTGATGTTCTTTGTTTGAACGGTCTTTGTTTGATGTTCTTTGTTAGATGTTCTTAGTTAATCATTCTATGTTAGACGTTCTTTGTTAGATGTTCTTTGTTATGTTCTTTGTTAGATGTTTTTTGTTAGATGTTCTTTGTTAGATGTTCTTAGACGTTCATTGTTAGATGTTCTTTGTTTGAACGTTCCTTGTTAGATGTTCTTTGTTTGAACGTTTCTTGTTAGATGTTCTTTGTTAGATGTTCTTTGTAAAAAGTTCTTTCTATGAATTTTCTTTGTTAGATGTTCTTTGTTTGATGTTCTTTGTTTGATGTTCTTTGTTTGAACGTTCTTTGCTTGATGTTCTTTGTTAGATGTTCTTAGTTTGATGTTCTTTGTTTGATGTTCTTATTTAGACGTTCTTTGTTAGACGTTGTTTGATAGACGTTCTTTCTTTGATGTTCTTTCTTTGAACGTTCTTTGTTAGATGTTCTTTGTTTGATGTTCTTTGTTTGATGTTCTTATTTAGACGTTCTTTGTTAGATGTTGTTTGATAGACATTGTTTCTTAGATATTCTTTCTTTGATGTTCTTTCTTTGAATGTTCTTTGTTAGATGTTCTTTGGTAGATGTTCTTTGGTAGATGTTCTTTGGTAGATGTTTTTTGTTAGATGTTCTTAGTTAGTCGTTCTTTGTTAGACGTTCTTTGTTAGATGTGCTTTGTTATGTTCTTTGGTAGATGTTCTTAGTTAGTCGTTCTTTGTTAGATGTTCTTTCTTTGATGTTCTTAGACATTCTTTGTTAGAGTTTATTTGTTAGATGTTCTTTGTTAGATGTTCTTTCTTTGAACGTTTTTTTGTTAGATGTTCTTAGTTGTTCTTTGTTAGATGTTCTTTCTTTGATGTTCTTAGTTAGACATTCTTTGTTAGACGTTCTTTGTTACTCGTTCTTTGTTTCATGTCCTTTCTTTGAACCTTCTTTGTTAGACGTTCTTTGTTACTCGTTCTTTGTTTGAACGTTCATTGTTTGATGTTCTTTGTAAGAGGTTCTTTGTTTGAAAGTTCTTAGTTAGATGTTCTTTGAACGTTCTTTGTTAGACATTCATTGTTTGAACATTCTTTGTTAGTTGTTCTTGTTAGATGTTCTTTTTTGATGTTCTTTTTTTAAATGTTCTTGTTTGAATGTTCTTAGTTGGACGTTTTTTTTAGATGTTATTTGTTAGAGGTTGTTTGTTAAACCTTCTTTGTTTGAACATTCTTTTTTAGATGTTGTTAGTTAGATGTTCTTTGTTTTAATGTTGTTTGTTAGACATACTTTACTAAGACGTTCTTTGTTTGATGTTTTTGTGTAACTTTCTTTGTTAAGACGTTGTTTGCTAGATGTTGTTTGTTGGATGTTGTTTGTTAGACGTTCTTTGTTAGATGTTCTTAGTTAGACGTTCTTTGTTATATGTTGTTTGTTTGATGTTCTTTGTAAGATGTTCTTAGATTATTTTGTTAGATGTTCTTTCTTTGATGTTCTTTCTTTGAATGTTCTTTCTTTGATGTTCTTTCTTTGATGTTCTTTGTTAGATGTACTTAGACATTTTTTGTCAGATGTTATTTCTTTTATGTTCTTTGTTTGATGTCCTTTGTTTGAACGTTCTCTGTTAGACATCCTTTGTTTGATGTTCTTTGTTTGATGTCCTTTGTTTGAACGTTCTTTGCTAGATGTTCTTTGTTAGATGTTCTTTGTTTGAACGTTCTTTGTTAGATGTTCTTTGTTTTAACGTTCTTTGTTAGATGTTC
>NC_056509.1:48669967-48670117 GCF_014905685.2 Nematolebias whitei
TTAGATGTTCTCAATTAGATGTTCTTTGTTAGACCTTGTTTGTTAGACGTTCTTTGTTTGATGTTTTTAGTTAGACATTCTTAGTTAGACGTTCTTTGTTAGACGTTCTTTGTTAAGCCGTTCTTTGTTAAGCCGTTCTTTGTTAAGCCG
>NC_056509.1:48670127-48677393 GCF_014905685.2 Nematolebias whitei
CGTTCTTTGTTAAGCCGTTCTTTGTTAAGCCGTTCTTTGTTAAGCCGTTCTTTGTTTGATGTTCTTTGTTTTAACATTGTTTGTTAGACCTTGTTGGTTAGATGTTCTTTGTTAGACGTTCTTTGTTAGATGTTCCTTGTTTGATGTTCTTTGTTAGACGTTCTTTGTTTAACTATATGAACAAACGGAATCCTCTATAACCCAGGTCCTACCAGGCTGAACCCAGTCTGCCTTCAGAACCGCCTGGTTCTTCGTGTCACAGTGTCAACAAGGTGTTGGAGATGGTCCTCAGAGGTTCTGGTCCATGTTGACATCTCGATTGTCAGCTGAATGTCCACCATTAGTCTCCTGGTCCATCACAACCCAAAGGTTCTGATTGGACTGATAGACCCTTGGAGTACAGTGAGTCCAGACCCATCAGACCTAGAGATTTTTGTCCATTCTTGTATTGTCCAGAGTCTGTAGCCTCAGCTTCCTGTTCTGACTGGTGTGGTCTTCTGCTGCTGGAGGTTGGATGGGTTCTGGGTTCTTGGTTCTGGAGACCTTGGTTGGATCAAGCGGTTTTTTGAGCCACTGTTGCCTTCCTGTCATCTCCAACCAGTCTGACCTCACTTGATATGTCCTGGTTTTTTGGACCCTGGAGATGGTTCTGTGCAGGTCTGCATGTTCTGAAACACTCCGCCCACACTGCACTCTGATTGGTTGGTTGGAGACCTGGGCAGAGTCTGGACTAAATCTTGAGCTCTGAGATCTCCATCCTCCACCTGAGCTTCACTTTTCATCTCTTTCAGAGTTTGGTGTCTGGACTGACGAGCTCCACGGTTCTGAGGGACCTGCGTCCGGACACTGAGTACAGAGTGACTCTTGTCCCCGTCTACGCCGACATCGAGGGAAAACGAGCGTCTGAGAACGGGAAGACGAGTAAGTTTTCGCCTGCCGCCCTGACTCGGACCTTCACTCTGAGCTTTAATCCTCTGCTTGGCATCCACAGAAGCTCTGGGCGGGGTGAAGAACCTGCAGGTCACCGAGCCCACCACCAGCTCCCTGAACGTGCGCTGGGACCCGGCGGAGGGTGGCGTCCGACAATACCGCATCTTCTACGTCCCAGAATCTGGAGGAGCCGAGGATGTGGTAAGACAACATGGTTTTATGTCTCCTTCCTGCTGAAGCTCATCGTCCCTAAAAGCTTTGGTCATTGGTCAGCACTGACGCCTCATAGCAACAAGGGCCAAGGTTCAATCCCTGGCTAGGATCTGAAGTCTTCCTGGGTGGAGTCTACAGGTTCTCTTCCTGGGTTTCCAATGCCAGTCCTAAAACCTGCATGTGAGGCTGTCTTCAGGTCCAGGAGGACCAAGGTCTCAGTGGGGTTGGCCCACTGAAATAAATCATTAATTTTAGTATTTTCACTTTGTTTGGAAGATGCTTCAGTTTTCAGTGAGGCTGTCAATCAAACCTGTCCCAACAAAGACAGAAGCTCTGAGGACACAGAGGACACAACAGGCCAGAGGACATGGGTTCTGTGGACAGACGGCCTCGTCTCCTACCCAAACGTCCATGTACCAAGTGACCGGAGCTGGTTCTGAAGGAGGAATGACTGTACACAAACAACTGTCTGTGGTCAGGGACCAGTGGACCCAGCGTCAGAGTCCAAGGTTGACCTGTTCCAGTGCGTGAATTGGACCGGACCATCTACAGGTCCAGATCCATGTCCAACGCTTGGAGCAGAACCTGATGCCCAGCTGATAGTGGACTCTCCTGAAAGGATCAGTGTCCTGCGTGTAGAAACAACACTCTTGGTTCTGTTGGGTTCGGCTGACAGCTGGTTCTGTTTGTTTTCAGGAGCAGGTATCCGGCGGAACCACCAGCACTGTCCTCAGAAACCTGCTGTCAGACACGCCCTACACCGTGACCGTGGTCCCGGTCTACCTGGAGGGTGAAGGTCTGCGTCAGTCCGACAGAGGAAAGACCCGTGAGTCAGATCCTGGTTCTGTTTGGGTTCTTACACAGAACCGGGTCATAAAGATGTTCTAAAAGAACCCAGCTGACAGAATGTTTCCAGACTTTATCTTTTCTAACACTTTAGAACCTTTAACTGCTCCTGACTGGTTCTGATGTGGAGTCTCAGAGAGGTCCAGTTCTTTAGCTGAGCCCTCATCGGTCCAGTTCTGGACTTGGCTCGACCTCCTGTTTAGTATTTTACTCTCTAACACTCATTTCCAGAAACTCCAGTGTTTCCTTGTTGAGCTGAAGGAAATATTTTGTTGTCCCCCGCAGTCCCCCGGACTCCACCCAGGAACCTCCAGGTCTACAACCCCACCACCAACAGTCTGAACGTGCGCTGGGAGCCTGCCTCGGGCCAGGTCCAGCAGTACCAGGTGGCATACACCCCCCTGAGTGGAGCCAGGCCCGCCGAGTCGGTGAGTGAAGCAGCAGGATCAGAGCTCTGTGAGGAAGCTCAGACATCATCTTCATCAGAACAAAACTTTATCGGGTCAGTGATCAGGAACTCTTCTGACCCGTGGCTTTCCTCTCCTCAAAGGTTCTGGTTCCAGGAACCATCAGCAGTGCCTTCCTGGACAGCCTGATCCCAGACACGCCGTACTCCGTTGTCGTCTCTGCTCTGTACGCCGACACCGAGGGGGCACCAGTAAAGGGCAACGGCAAAACCCGTAAGAACCGGTCCCAGGACGTTGATTCTGGAGCTCCTTGTCTTAGTTTTAGGTTGAACTCAAGGTCACGAGGAGTTCTGATGAGAACCAGATGCTCCTCCATTAAAGCAAGGAACTAGAAGAAGCTGAGAGCAGTTAGCTGCAGATGTTGGTTAGAGAGGGAGCAGAGAGAACCACACCGTGACACACCTGACACCTGACGTCAGGTGTGTCCAGAACCACACCCGACGTCGGGTGTGGTTCTGGACACACTCGACGTCGGGTGGGGTTCTGGACACCTGCCACAGCTCAGGGTGTCTGCAGCAAATCTGAGGCAGACAGGAAGGTCTGTCCTGACTCCAAGAAATACTGCAGAGCGCCGACTTAGCAGTCTGCACGGTTCATCACATTTTATCATGTTGTCAATCAATCAATCAATCAATATTTATAAATCAATCCATCTCCAACGGCCAAAAGGTGCACAAAGTGCTTCACAATACAAAACCAATTTTAAAGTATCGGAGTGCCACCAGGTACTGAATAAATAGGTTTTAAGATTTAAAAAGGCCCAGGTCAGTGATGGAGGGCAAGTCCTGAGGACGTTGGTCCCACAGTCTGGGTGCAGCGACCCAAAAGGCCTGGTCACCCCAACGTTTGGATTTGGACTTTGGGACAAACAGTAAAGAAGTATTCATGGCTCTTAAGGTTCTACACTCATGAAAAGCGGCTAGATCAGCTAAATAAGGTGGAGCAAGACATTAAGAAGTTAGATGTAGCTGATAAAAGCTGGTCTTGACTGCTGTATGGCTGCTGTATACAGGTCCTTCTCGAAAAATTATCATATTGTGATAAAGGTCATTATTTTCCATAATGTAATGATAAAAATGAAACTTTCATATATTTCAGATTCATTGCACACCAACTGAAATATTTCAGCTCTTTAATTGTTTTAATACTGATGATTATGGCATACAGCTCATGAAAACCCAAAATGCCTGTCCCAAAAAATTAGCATATTTCATCCCACCAATGAAAGACAAGTGTTTTTAATACAAAAAACTCCAACCTTCAAATAATCATGTTCAGTTATGCACTCAATACTTGGTCGGGAATCCTTTTGCATGAATGACTGCTTCAATGCGGCGTGGCATGGAGGCAATCAGCCTGTGGCACTGTTGAGGTGTTATGGAGGCCCAGGATGCTTCGATAGCAGCCTTAAGCTCATCCAGAGTGTTGGGTCTTGTGTCTCTCAACTTTCTCTTCACAATATCCCACAGGTTCTCTATGGGGTTCAGGTCAGGAGAGTTGGCAGGCCAATTGAGCACAGTAATACCATGGTCAGTAAACCTTTTACCAGTGGTTTTGGCACTGTGAGCAGGTGCCAGGTCGTGCTGAAAAATGAAATCTTCATCTCCATAAAGCTTTTCAGCAGATGGAAGCATGAAGTGCTCCAAAATCTCCTGATAGCTAGCTGCATTGACCCTGCCCTTGATAAAACACAGTGGACCAACACCAGCAGCTGACATGGCACCCCAGACCATCACTGACTGTGGGTGCTTCACACTGGACTTCTGGCATTTCCTTCTTCCCAGTCTTCCTCCAGACTCTGGCACCTTGATTTCCGAATGACATGCAAAATTCAAAAAATTGCAAAACATGCAAAAAACAAAATTCCTCCGGACGCTAATGCTAATGAATCACTGCAGGAGCTTCATGATATCATCAGCTCGCTGCAGAACAAACACCCCGAGGCTCTTTACGTTGTAGCCGGAGACTTTAACCACGTGAATCTAAAGGACTGTCTCCCAAGCTTTAATCAGCATGTGACGATTCCGACAAGTGGAGACCGCACGCTGGACCATGTTTACACGAACGTAAAAGATGCATACAAAGCCGAACCCCGCCCCCACCTAGGACTGTCAGACCACATCTCAATCTTCCTGGCTCCTGCTTACATGCCCCCGCTGAGACGCTCCAGACCGGTACAAAAGAAAGTTAAATGTTGGAGCCAGGACAGTGGCCCCATACTGAGAGATTGTTTTGACCGAACAGACTGGCAGGTTTTCAGAGAAGCTGCTGAAAATGGAGGTTCGCTTGATCTTGACCAATACACATCCTCAGTTCTGGGTTACATTAGTACATGTACTGACACAGTCTCCACTATCAGAAATGTTAAAAGCTACCCAAACAGAAAACCTTGGCTGAATGCAGAGGTGCGTACCCTGCTGGAAGCCAGGAACACTGCCTTCAGGTCTGGAAACTCAGAGGAGCTGAGTAGGACAAGAAAAGAGCTGGTTGCTGGTATTAAGAGGGCCAAGGCCACATATGCAAAGAGGATCGAGGGTCAATTCAGCTCACAAGACCCTCGGAGCATGTGGAGGGGCATTAAGTGCATAACAGATTATAAAGGAAGGAGCGAACAATGTCCCAAAGACCCATCTCTGCCTGATGCCCTCAACAAGTTCTATGCACGCTTTGAAGACCCGAACAGACCACCCAGCACCAGACTGACCTCGCCACCGGATGAAGAGCATCTCAGCGTGACCTCAGCCGAAGTAAGGAGTACCTTCAGGAGGATAAATCCGCACAAAGCAACCGGCCCAGACAACATCCCCGGAAAAGTGTTGAAGGAATGTGCTGATCAGCTCTGTGAGGTGCTGGCAGACATCTTTAACACCTCACTTACCCTGGAGACAGTTCCCACCTGCCTGAAGACTGCCACCATCATCCCAGTCCCAAAAAGCTCTACAGTGACTGGTCTGAATGACTATCGGCCAGTGGCCCTCACCCTGATAGTCGCTAAATGCTTTGAAAAACTGGTCATGACTCACATCAAAACAACCATCAACATCAACGAGGACCCTCATCAGTACGCATACCGTGAGAACCGATCAACAGAGGATGCAATCTCCTCTGTGGTCCACACTGCGCTCAACCACCTGGAGCAGAAAAACTCTTACGTCCGTATGATCTTTGTGGACTTCACATCCGCCTTCAACACCATGATCCCCCAAACCCTGATGGACAAACTATCCACACTAGGACTAAGCCCCTCCATCTGCAACTGGTACTAGACTTTTTAACAAACAGACCACAGTCAGTGAGGATCCACAACTTCTCCTCCTCCACCATAACCCTCAGCACTGGCTCTCCTCAGGGATGTGTGTTGAGCCCCCTTCTGTTTACTCTGCTCACATATGATTGTGCAGCTACCCATCCAGGCTGTCACATTGTAAAGTTTGCAGATGATACAGCGGTGGTGGGATGCATCACAAACAATGATGAGTCCAGCTACAGGCAAGAGGTGGAACACCTGGAGAGCTGGTGCAGAGAGAATAACCTTCACATCAATGTGAAGAAGACAAAGGAGATGATTGTGGACTTCAGAAGGAACAAAAACACCTACACCCCCCCGAACATAAGAGGATCTGCGGTGGAAGTGGTCTCCAGCTACAAGTACTTGGGTGTACACATGAATGACAACCTCAGCTGGAGCAACAACACCACCAGCCTGATGAAGAAAGCTCATCAGAGACTCTACTTCCTCAGACGGCTGAGACGAGCTGGTCTGGGAAGCTCAGTCCTCACCTCCTTCTACAGGTGTGCAGTGGAGAGCATCCTGTGCTCCAACATCAACGTGTGGCATGGAGGCTGCACAGCTGCAGAAAGAAAAGCTTTGCAGAGAGTGGTGAAGGCTGCACAGAAGATGTTGGAGTCAGCCTCCCCACCATCACAGACATCTACACCTCCAGATGCAGGAAGAGGGCCACCTGCATCATGAAGGACCCCACCCACCCAGCGCACACACTTTTTGCCCCACTCCCCTCAGGAAGGAGGTTGAGGAGCATTAAGTGTAGAACCACTAGACTGAGGAACAGCTTCTACCCTGAGGCTGTTAGACTCATGAATCTCTAACTAGAATAATCACTGTGAAAAACCATATCATGTTGCTGCTGATCTGTTTCATGTTGCTGCTGATCTGTTTCAATGTTGATGTGTTCATGCGTGCACATCTGCTCACAGACTCATGTTCATGTTTGTGCTGATGTTCAATGTTTTATGTTATGAGTGCTTAGTGTATATTTAGTTTATGTTTTTCTTAGTTCATATCTTAGATGTCATTACTGTTTTTCTTATACATTTTATTGTTGGATGTAACTGGGACTCCATGTACATAATTTCGCTCCACCACATGTACCACATGAGGTGCGAATGACAATAAAGAAACTCTGACTCTCTGACTCTGACTCTGAAAATTTGCTTTCATCCGAAAAAAGTACTTTGGACCACTGAGCAACAGTCCAGTGCTGCTTCTCTGTAGCCCAGGTCAGGCGCTTCTGCCGCTGTTTCTGCTTCAAAAGTGGCTTGACCTGGGGAATGCGGCACCTGTAGCCCATTTCCTGCACACGCCTGTGCACGGTGGCTCTGAATGTTTCTACTCCAGACTCAGTCCACTGCTTCCGCAGGTCCCCCAAGGTCTGGAATCGGCCCTTCTCCACAATTCTCCTCAGGGTCCGGTCACCTCTTCTCGTTGTGCAGCGTTTTCTGCCACACTTTTCCCTTCCCACAGACTTCCCACTGAGGTGCCTTGATACAGCACTCTGGGAACAGCCTATTC
>NC_056509.1:48677493-48683815 GCF_014905685.2 Nematolebias whitei
TAGCAGACTTAGCACTGTTAAGGCATTAAATATGGATAATACACTAATAGATTGTGTTCTCGTTTCATTTGTTGTATGACAATTCAGACTGTTTAAGCTCTCACGACCTTTGAGTTTGACATGTGTGTCATGGTTTGAAGTTAGGAGCAAACCCAGAGTGCAGAACAGGGACTCAACTCGGCAGAAATACAAAAATAGGATTTTAATGGTAAATAAAAGTACAAAATAAACAAGCTGACGGGGCAGCAAAACTTACATGGGCATAGGAAGGAGGCACGGGGAACTCAGGAGACACGAGAGACACGGGGAACTCAAGGAACCAGGAAGACTCAGGGAAAGACTCAGGAGACCCAAAGAGGAGTAACCAACGAAGACGACCCGACGAAGAACAAGACAGAATAGGACGGCTTAAATACAGGGAGAAGACGAGACATGATGACAAACAGCTGGGACGAGACACAGGTGGCAACAATGGAAACTAATGAGGAAGCACGAGGGAAACAGACACAAACCGGGCTACAGAAAAGTACCATCCTTACAATGTGTGGTGTAGGAAGTTCTGCCTTAGATTCTGAGTTTAGTGTTGATGGTGTTTTTTGGCTTTCATTATGAGGTGCTGTTTGAGATCCTTGTGTTGGTCAGAGTGCAGTTATGACACCGCTGGAGGTAGAGGCAGATGGATTTTCAAGAGATGGAAATGGCTATCACAGAGCTCAATCTGAGCTTTATTTGTCTATGTGTAACTTGAGATGGAGAACTTTACAATTGGATTTGTTATTTGGGTAGTTGATTTTGCTATTTAAGACTGTTTCTGTTAAGTGCCCTGAGACAACTTTTTGTTTGGTTTAGAGCTATAAATAAATAAATTAAGAATAATATCAGGATTTAATTGGATTACTTTATTTTTAAGCTAATCTTAAATTAAGAAAAAGTTGAATTGAGTGAGTTGAACCAGTTGGGATGTTCTGATGACACATAATGCACGATTGTTCATATAAGTTGCTGAAAACCCACATGCAAGTTGCAGTTTGACATCTTGAACTGGTTCTGAAGTGCCCAGTAGTGTATCACATGTGCAGGTTGATGAAAAACTAGGCTGACAAGAACTTGTGACTTTATGAGACCACATCCTGTTCTGCTACCAAACAACAACAACAATAATCTAAGTTTGGAGCACATGGACTTGAACTGAAACAAAGTGCTGATGGCTGTGGACCGGCACTTTTGTCCAGGAGGGGGAGCTGGACTAACATCATGATGAACTCTTGAACTCTGAACTTGCAGTATCTCCAAAGTCACACTGGAGAGAACCTGAAGCGGGCTGTCACTATACGTCTGGATTTGAGTGTCGACTTTTGCATGTGATGTACGGTGGTGCGTTCACTCCAGATCCAGGATAGATGCTGCATGTTGCTCTGACATAAATGCACCCACATAGACACACTTTTCAAACATTACAGCAACATTTTGATTTTGAAAAGTAGTATTGTGGTCACTTGGGACACCGGCCTAGTTCAATGGCTTTTAGACAAAAAGAAGAGATTTATAATTTTACAATCTTATATCAAAAATGAATAAGGTTACCCCTGAACAAATTATTGGCTTTTCCATTGGGCTCACTTTGTCTTTACAGATTAAACTAAGGACTCAGGGACAAGAATGAAAAAGTGTTGTTTGTATTCTTTTTAGTTTAACAAATGTTGGTCTGCAATATGAGCTGGAAAATCTGAACTGTGGTTGATCTCACATTTCCTATAGAGCGCTAATTTGGAAAATAAATACATAAATAAATTATCATGTACAGGGGATGATTGGGTTCACACATAAACAGTAGTTTGGGCAAATACAAAACGGGAATCTTATTAACCAACAACCAAAACGGGAAAATTTTACTTCGATGTTTCTGAAACAGGGCACACTGGTGTACTGTTTCAGAAAAATGGGGGAGGTATATAGTGATTGATGTACTGATTTTATAGATTTGCCTTGCTAGAAAATTAAAGAGATGCTAATATACAAATTTTATCAACTTCACAACAAAACATTAAGGATGCTTTTTGAGAAAATTGAAGGATGCTTCATCATTTGTGTAAATTAGAGATCTTGATAACCAAAGAATCTCACTTTTATGTGTACAGGACGGTTCTCTTAGGGGGACGCCCCTTTTTCTGAGAAGACTTTTCTGAGACCCCTGTAGACTTTTCTGAGACCTTTGTAGACTTTTCTGAGACCTCTCTAGACTTTTCTGAGACCTTTGTAGACTTTTTTGAGACCTTTGTAGACTTTTCTGAGACCTTTGTAGACTTTTCTGAGACCTTTGTAGACTTTTCTGAGACCTTTGTAGACTTTTCTGAGACCTCTCTAGACTTTTCTGAGACCTTTGTAGACTTTTCTGAGACCTTGTAGACTTTTCTGAGATCTTTGTAGACTTTTCTGAGACCTTTGTAGACTTTTCTGAGACCTCTCTAGACTTTTCTGAGACCTTTGTAGACTTTTCTGAGACCTTTGTAGACTTTTCTGAGACCTTTGTAGACTTTTCTGAGACCTTTGTAGACTTTTCTGAGACCTCTGTAGACTTTTCTGAGACCTTGTAGACTTTTCTGAGACCTTTGTAGACTTTTCTGAGACCTTTGTAGACTTTTCTGAGACCTCTCTAGACTTTTCTGAGACCTTTGTAGACTTTTCTGAGACCTTTGTAGACTTTTCTGAGACCTTTGTAGACTTTTCTGAGACCTCTGTAGACTTTTCTGAGACCTTGTAGACTTTTCTGAGACCTTTGTAGACTTTTCTGAGACCTCTGTAGGCTTTTCTGAGACCTTTGTAGACTTTTGGTAGACTTTTTTTTTTTTTACCTTTTTTAGACCCAGGAGAACAATGAAAATGTGGTGGATCTATGTTTTTAGATATATTAACTTGACTTGACTTGACTTTACTTTTATATGGGTACAGGTTTCACCCCTTATGAATTAACAACAGGAAGGTCTTTCCCTGGGCCTCAGCAAAATCTCGAGTGGCCTCGGAACGGGTAATGAACATGTCCCACAAGATGTATTATAGGAGACTCAGAGCTTTGTTGTCCAGCTTTGCTCAACAGATTCCAGATTCCAGTACTCCTCAGGAGGAGGAGCCGGTGAGTCTCACTTCAAACTGGGTCCTGCTGAGAGTGGTGAAACGTAAGTGGACGGAACCAAGGTGGACGGGGCCGTACGAGATCAAAGACCGTACCTCACACGCAGTATGTCTGAAAGGAAAAGGCTCCATGTGGTTTCATCTCAGTCAATGTACACATGCTGAAGAACCCCACCGCTCGCTAAAAGAAGTTGAAGCAGACCTGCTGGAACTGCAGGAGTAAAGATCCCCACGGCATCTGGAGGAGGTGATCTGAACTTTGTGGGAGTTCATTCTTTGCCCCTTGTTGAAAAAGGCAGCAGCAAAATTTGGAGAAGGAGTCTCCGCTCTGCCTAAGTCAGTCAGACAGGTGGAACGGGGAAGGAAAGACGATTCCCAGCCCTGACCGTGAAGAAACGAAGACGCGACACACTGATATAGGTTTGACCACTGCACACACAGTCACTTAGAACGTCTGCTCAGACTGATAGTTTCTGAGGACTTTACATGAAGACATCTCCGCGGGCCGAATCCCGCTGAGCACCAAAAGGACCCTTGTGGACGAACAAGGACTCCCACCGCAAGCTCAAGCACAGAAGACCTGTTAGCTAGGAGTGTTTAATGAGTGTTTATCTTTTCTTTCAGTCATTCTGAGGAAACAACCAGAGCTTTTAAAAGGGTCGGTGGATTCAATTGAGAACTCTAAATATTCAAAATTTTACTCCATTCAATTGAACATCATAATCATTCTAAAATTCTTTGAGGTATTTTAAAGAGAGGTCAATCTTTTGGTATTTCTCAATTTTCAGGGGTCAATTTTGGCTATTTTTGAGTGTTTTATGAGTTGTTTTATAACTAGTGGTTTAATCGTTTACTCATTTTGAATTTAATCTTCCAGTAGTTTGGTAGTATTTTAATTAACTTCTAAGGTTTACTCATTTGGTATTTTTAGTGTAACACCATGGGTCTGTTCCAGAACCCCTGGAGGATTACAATAATATTGGGGGTGGTGACAGTGTTACTCACTTCCATAATTTTTCTGTGTGAATATTACTGTGTAATTCCAGGTCACTCCCGCTGGCAGCATCAACAACTAATGGTCAAACACAGCGACCCTAAACTCATGGCCCGGTCTTAAGTGAATGAGGTGGATCATCTGTCGTTGAATCTGTCTCATAGTTTTCAGATGAATCATGGGAACCATTATGTTAAAGATCCACATCATTGTAAAACTCGCAGGTACTCCCTGATGCAATCATCTCAGGTAGTGGTGCTGAGTCAATTAGTAGAATGAACCCCAGAGGAACAATTCCTATTTGTGTCTATCGCCACCTGCAGGACGCTTCTCTGAAGGCAGTGGACTCACTGCCTCCTGACAAGTGTCAAGCTATATAATCATCACGTTTTAGACACCTGTTGCACCTATGTTCCGGATGAGACCGGACACGACCCCCAGGCCAGGGTGACCAACGCCTTGAACCAACTTAATGCGCTGCAGAAGGCTAAGAGTGAGGATCCTTCTCCAGGATCCTGGAAGTTTCTGTCTTGGTTCACGAGCGGCTCTGGAGTCAGATTGTGCTAAAGATTTTGGCCCCCCTGACTGAAATTCTTATTATTTTTTGTGTTTTGATGATTGGTATTATCCCTTGTGCTAAAATGATAGTTCATAGTTCACCTGGAGTGGGCAGAATCAAAATATCTGTAAAATCAAATCATACGTGGTGTGGTCTCCCATAAATATGGGGAGACCAAAAGAGGGTGTGTTGGATTTGATATCTTTTATATCTTTTTATATCTTTTGACAAGCCTTCTCATATTTCCTAACACATCAGTCCACATAAGACCACACTTAGCCACGCCCCCTCATACACTGATAGGCTGAGCTCCCCTTCTGCGAAAGGAGGAATCATAGGACCCCATAAATTAGTAATGACACGGGACTTTGAGGCTCTTCTGGGTCTGTGAACGCGTCACAGTCCGGAGAGTCCAGTGCTGTAACTTGTAGTCTTTTCCTGCCTTTTTTAATATAATTGATAAAACTTAATTGATGTTTCCTTGATTTATTTGTTAGCATGAGTTGTGTTGGATTTGATATCTTTTATATCTTTTTATATCTTTTGACAAGCCTTGACATTTCTCTGATGAGGTGAAATGATGCATTTTCTACAAGGTGTGTGCGTGTATAATCATATACGAATTACTTCATGTTATATATAATCTCACAAGTGCTAAGAATAATCAAACAAGTTCACATTTGATATAATTCTGAGGGAAACAGAGACAGGTATGATGCTTGTATGTGCAGCAGGAAACGATCCTTCTTTGTTCTCTGAGTAAAGCAGCTGAGAGTGAGGGCCCACCAATGTGACACACTGCTCACACATTGATTAAACATAAATAACGCTAAATCACAACATTCATATACTTTATACTTAACACAGGTTGAGTATATATGCTTTCACATTAATAATAGTTCAGACACACAGAAAACCTGTTTTAAAGCTTTCCACAGACGAGAGCCAGAGTAAGTGTCCTGTGTTCCAAAACAAAGCTCGTAAATCAACCCTTATCAGTAGAAGAATGAGCGAGGCCGTCTGGGGCTTTCGGAGTAACCCTGGAGATAAAATTTGTTCCTGAGTGGCTGAACATGGTGTCACTCGGACTATCAAGATTTGGACATCCAATCACAAGTCTGTCCGAACCCGAAAGGGCGGGACATGAGAAATCTATAAATCTCGCTCAGACACAAAGTTTGGTTGAACAAACATCGGCTGATTGACCAGGCAAGGTTCACTCTGATTTTGTTCTTCAGACTGCACTCTGATTATATGTAATATCTGTATACTTTAACTTTGTCTCAATTGAATCTTTTATACTAAGGTGAAGTGCTCCTGAAATTCTGTGCTCGGGTCATTTTGAACACTACAAATCCTTCAGTTGCCACTTCTGAGGGAGGTTCGAGCCGGGAGTAAAGACATGGGCTGGAGGGGGTTTCCGGATCCGGTGGCCAGTAGCCAGCTCGCGTTAACACAACTAAAATCAGAGTTATTGCTTGAGGTTGCCTGTTTAGATGTTTAGAAACACACAGTGATGTTTGAAGTGGAAAGATACAAGAACATTGAGTAGAAGCTGGGTGTGAGAGAAGTTGAAAGATATAAAGTTCTCTGGTGTGTGTGTGTGTGTGTGTGTGTGTGTGTGTGTGTGTGTGTGTGTG
>NC_056509.1:48683825-48687436 GCF_014905685.2 Nematolebias whitei
TGTGTGTGTGTGTGTGTGTGTGTGTGTGTGTGTGTGTGTGTGTGTGTTTTGGTGTGCTTGTGTGTAAATGTTTGTTAGGTGGTAAAGAAGAAAAAAAGAACAATGAAGTGATGTGGTAACAGACAAACTTAAAAGAGAAAATAGTAAAAAAAGATACATACAAATAAAAAAGGGAAAGAAAGGAAAAAACAAACAAACAAAAACAAAAAAAACAATAGCTGACATTGTTCACCTCCATCAATGCAGACACCTTACCGAGCTGTGCTTTACATTTTATTTTCAAATGCCAGTTAATTTACCTCCAGTGTTACAAGCGTTAAACCAGGACTGCTCAACTAAACTGCCCAGGGGGCCACAGTTACTGAGAGCCAAGCCCTCAGGGGTCAGATATACAGTAGTTCTTATCATTAAGTTACTTTGTTTTATAGTTAAAACTCTAGTTTTGTTTTAAAAGAGTGAACCCATTGGTGGACCGAACTTAGCTCACCTGTGGGCCTGATTTGGCCCGCGAGCCGTCAGTTGAACAGCCCTGCTTCAAACTAACCTGTCGTTCCTTTTAATAAAGCCACGGAGTGACGTCCCGTTCCCTGAACAACTGACCATTAATATAAAGTTTATCTACAGCCACCGTAGCTCTGACGCCCTCAGACATGTATTTCTTCCTGATTGGAAACAAAACTCGCCTCCGATCGAGGAGTCCGTCCCATGCAGCTCTCTGCCCCGACCTCTGACCTGCTGTTTTTGTTTAAAGTGCTCAAATTTAGAAATAATTACCGTACCATACCACTTTATTTAAAAAGCACTTAAAACAGCTACAAGGCCAACCAAAGTGCTGTACAGACAGAACAACAGGTAACACACAAAGCAAAATACAAAATGAGATAAATCAGAATATAGACATTAAAATGATGCAGATAATGACGACAAACCAGTGTGGAGCATACAGGATCAAACACAGATCATCTGGTGTTGAAAGCTACTGAATAGTAGTGGGTTTTTAAACGGGACTTGAAAACTGAGAGGGAGGGGGCCTGTCTGACAAGCAGAGGTAACTCGTTCTAAAGTCTTGGTCCTGCTACAGAGAAGGCCCTGTCACCTCTGCGCTTAAGACGAGTTCCTGGAACTGTGAGGAGCAACTGGTCCGCTGACCTCAGAGAGCGTGGTGGGACATACGGTTGTAGCAGATCAGAGAGATGGGGGGTGGGGGGGGCGACACTGTTCAATGATTTGTAGACATACATGAGTATTTTGAACTGGATTCGAAAGTGAACTGGTAACCAGTGCAGTGAGGCCAGAACTGGTGTAATGTGCTCTCTTTTGCCTGTACTGGTTAAAAATGGGGCTGCTGCATTCTGGACCAGTTGTAGTCGTGCAATGGAGGTTTGACTGATACCAAACAGGAGCGAATTGCAGTAATCAAGCCTAGATGTAATGAATGCATGTATTACTGTCTCCAGGTTCTTTTTGGACAATATGGGCTTCAGTTTAGACAGCCACCTCAGTTGGAAGAAACATGATTTAATCATGTTTACATGATTGTTAAATCATGTAAACATGATTTAACAATCATGTTTACATGATTGTTAAGTTTCAGGGAAGGGTCCATTATCACGTCCAGATTAGTGACTCTTTGTTTTTCTGACAGGGTTAGAGCGGAAAGGTCGATGCAGTGGTTTGTGATTGTGTCGTTGGGAGGGAACAACATGACTTCAGACTTCTTTTCATTGAAACTTAAGAAGTTTAAAGCCATCCAGTCCCTGATTAGCTGAGGTCGCTTGTTATCTGGCTTCTTACCTCCGAGCCGGTGAACACGATGGAATCTGATGTTTTTTACCATCTCACTTGGGAGTTTCAGCTGATGTTGGATAAACTCACTTCAGCGTCCTCCTCTGCTCGTTCTGGGATCCCTGAGAAGACAAGATTGTCCCGCATGTTCCGAGCTTGAATGTCCAGGATGGACTCCTTCATTTTCCTGTTCTCTCCTGACAGCTGCGACATCTTCTCGGTGAGTTTTTTTAAGTTTTCCCTCAGAGTTTGGTTCTCAGCAGCGAGCGACGCCACCTGAGCTTGGCTGAACTCCAGTGACTCCCTCAGTGCTTGAAACTCCTTGTGGAGAACCTCCACCAGGGCCAGCCGGGCATCTAAGCTGGTAAGCTTCTTGTCTATAGAGCCCAGGACATCAGTGAAACTTTTTTCAGGAGAGGTGGTAGTAAATTTATGAGTCTCTTATAAAAAGACAACATCTGCCTGTAATCTTTTAAGCTGGTTTAAAATTCCTTATCTTTTTTGTTGAGTACTGGTTCCATTGACATTCCAAGTCACAAACCTTAATGTGCCCATAGTTGTGCGTGAGTAGCTAAAGTTGACCAGTGCATGTCACCATAGAGACAAACAGATCCAACTAAAATCACAGTTATTGCTTGAAGTTGCCTGTTTAGATGTTTAGAAACACACAGTGATGTTTGAAGTGGAAAGATACAAGAACATTGAGTACCTGAGGACCTGCTCACCAAGAAGCAGTAGCTCTACCAGTTGTGCCACTGTGCTGCCCGACTTGAAAACAATTAGGTTAAATTTTGTCCTTAAATTTTAAAGGTTTGTCTTTCATTAAATTAATAAACATAAATGTATTACTTATTAAATAGTCAGTTGGTCTGCAAACGCCATGGGGTCCTAGAAGAGTTAAAGAGGTGGCTGTTGATGTCTGCGCCTCCCTGGTGAAGATGCTGCCCCCGCGACCCGGAAGCAGAAGATGATGGATGGATGGATGGATGGATGGATGGATGGATGGATGGATGGATGGTGAAGGAGGAGACCATCAAACAGCAGAGTGCTCAGTTCAGGTGAACACCTGCATGTTTGCTTCAGATCAGCTGTTCAAATCTCTGCAGGTTCAAATAAAAGGTGCACCAGGACTTTCAGCTGAATCTCTCGGGCCACAGTTGTACGGCCGATAACTGATAACTGATAACTGTCCTTTCTGAATTTTTGACTGTTTCTGTCTGCCTTCATCCTATAACCAAAAAATTGATCATATAATAACAGTTGAGCAGAATCTGGTAATCTTTTCTTAGGCTTCATTAAAGATCAAATGCAATTGGAAATTTTGGTTAAAATGTGTCCTTAAATGTTAAAGGTTTGTCCTGATGCATGCTCAATAGTCCAGGTAGAAAAATCTAAAAAAAATAAATCTGGTCGTCTGGACATTCAAAAAAACAAAACAAAGTAAAACAACAAAAAAATGTAGAAACGTTTTGTCTCTCACCCGAAAGACTTCCTCAGTCTGAGGTGCTGTATTCAGCTCAGTCTCTTAAATAGCACCTTCTCTCTCTCTCCCTCTCTCTCTCTCTCTCTCTCTCTCTCTCTCTCTCTCTCTCTCTCTCACACACACACACACACACACACACACACACACACACACACACACACATTTTGACCACAGTTGTAACTTTTTAGGTCATTTTCCCTGCAACAAAATCTTGAACAAATTACACAGGAATGACATGTAAACACAAAAACTAAACTCAACTAAAATCTAACAAAAAAATGTTGATCCTAATTTAAAAAAAATACATGTGTACCTGGTTTTGTAAAATAAAATAATATAAAAA
>NC_056509.1:48687536-48694347 GCF_014905685.2 Nematolebias whitei
AAAAAAAAAAAAAAAGAACTTTTCAAGCTGCAGACTCCAGAGGGATTAACAACTCCCTCTGAGAATGGTTCACCTCCGGACCCTGTATTGCACCTCTTCTGAAACACTGTGATCTTACCTATTGCATTGAACGAACAAATCACCTAAAATCCCTCAGGTCTCAGGTCCAAAGAGGGCTTCCAGGCCCAGCTCAAGAACAACTGCATGACATAAACCCTGGAGATTTTGTTATGATTAAATCTTTCAGGAGGATGGAACTCCCCCAAGTGGACAGGTCCATTCCAGGTGCTGTTGACGACCCACACAGCTGTTAAGGTGGCTGAGCGAGCTACCTGGATCCACGCATCCCACTGCAAGCTGTTCAGAGGAACCAATCCACCATCAGAGGGAGGACCAAAGGGATGGCCGATGAAACCAATTGCCTAAAGTCACTCAGTGGACAACTGAGGCAGCGTTCACTAGATCCAGACCGAATCATAGACTTTTCTCAGAAGAACCAAGATGGGCCTGCCATCACATCCATGGAAAACCACCCTAGCACTGGGCCTACGGCATCATATGGAAAGCCGTTGACAGACAGACTGGGGAGATCGTGGCAGTGAAGAAAATCTTTGATGCTTTCAGAAACAGAACAGATGCCCAGCGAACATACAGAGAAATGATGGTCCTCCAGGAGTTTGGAGATCACGTCAACATTGTCAAGCTTCTCAACATCATCCAAGCACAAAATGATAAAGACATTTACCTCATCTTTGAATACATGGATACAGACCTGCACGCTGTGATAAAGAAAGGCTCTCTTCTGAAGGATATTCACAAACGTTACGTCATGTACCAGCTCTTCAAAGCCATCAAATATCTCCATAGGAGTTTATTTAGCCATTCTAATAACTTGTGGTTGCTGTTGTATACCTTGTATTCGCTCATTGTCCACACATCTGATGTCAACTGCCCTCACTCCTGAACGTCTGGCAGAAACCTATGCCCTGTTACATAACAATGTCAATCCTGATTCCAATAAGTGTAACCCACCCACCCACTCTACTGTTTTTGTCCTGACCAACAAGAAGACAACCATTATGTAAATATTTTGTTTTATTATGTTTGTTCCTGAAAGGAACAAAAGGGAGGAATTGTTGATATTTTCTGGGTTGTTAATATAAAAGTTTGATATGGTTACTCAATTTACAGTTTACTTTAAGTTGATAATTAAAGTATTTACCTGCAGTTTTAGCTCTGAGTCTCAGAAAGGATCAGTACTTTGTGGAAATGAAAAACGTTTTATTTTGTTCATCAAGTTTATCATCACACTTAGTAGTCATTTACTTTATATCACACTCTGTTAAAGCTTATCAGCTGAATCCCTTCAGCATCAAGTGTGTGAAGCTTTGTAACTTCCGTTTCTCAAACCCAGCTCCAAAACCAGTCACCGACTACAAACATACTGTTTTTTCTCTGATAAGATTGCAAATGAGGTAATGGCTGTTGTATCAAAGCAAGATCTGTTACATGTGAAGATGTATAAATGAAGCTGCATTACTCATGTTTTTTAGAGAACACACAGGAATTCTTGGGCTGCGTTTCCATTCCATGTGTTCTCTCCTTCTGCAGAAGAGAAATAAATATTGCTACGTGTTTTTTTAAACAAAGTTCTCAGTTTGCTAAATTTTATTGAACAACAAATTTTGATAAAACTCCACAGCTTCCTTTCAGCCTACATACTCAGATCCCATTTTGGAGTGGTATGATTTGTGTTTCCTCGGGTAAAGGGTTAAGGGTTTCAGTCAGAGGGAATTTGGGCATGCCTTTTGGTAACGGCCTAATTTTCTCTTTCAGCCTCGCTTTGGGCTTTTTCGTCTTTTTGGGTGGACTTTGGTTCAAACTTTGGTTCCCGATGTTTCTCTTTAGATTCTTTTTTCCTGGGGGTTTCTTTGGGTATTACTGAGGGACCCTCTTTCGGGTCCTCTTTCTTATCTCTTTGATTATCATTTGGCTCTAACTTTTGCTGCTTCTTTGTTTTTTCCGGGGGTTCCATGTTCAATCCTTTTCCGCTCATCCAGTACTGGCTCAGCTTCTCTGCTAGACTTTGGGCAATGACATCTAGTTGTTGATCAGCCTTTTCTTTTCCTGCCTCATCATCAAAGGACCAGTCATTGGTATTTTTTTCGACTTTGGCCCCTGATTTTAGGTGCTTACCTTCTGAGTCTAGGTCTGGGTCTTGATTCTTAGTATCCCTATATTGGTTATTGCTTAGGGGAAAGCTTCTAAATGGGAGATTCACGAATTAGGGGTTGGCATGGAAGGCCGGGATGAATGCTCCTTGTTCAGGTCTGACAACATTCGGACTTTCCTTTTCTGCCTGGATTGTTACGATTATTTCACTTTTAGGTGTTTTATCTTTTTCCTCATCTGACTCGGACTCATCCGTATCCCCTGGAGAGCCCATTCGTGATGTCCGTTCCTTTCCTACCCCTGTCTCCTGGCGCTTTTTCTGTTCATATATGGCTAATCTCATTAACTTCTCCGTGTACTCCTGGTACTTAGGGGCTGCTTTTATGTCGTGTGTAACTAAGAGCCACCCCAATCCTGATGCCATAGCTACCATTTTTGTTAGGGGGTCATATTCAGTGGAAGGACTGATAACCACCGCCAGTAGCGCACCTACTGGTGTTTCTACCATCTGTATCCACCTTTGCAGCCACTTTTTGATCTCTGCTTTGGTTTTTATTTTAGCTGGGTCTCGCATTACTATCATTTGAAGCCCATTTGTTGCCTTGTTGCAATGGTACACACCCTTTTCTTCGATACATTTAATCAGGTTTTGTTACAGGACTTCTTCATTTTTCTCTAGATTACTGTCTTTGAATTGGAGCTGCTTCAGCAGGTGCCAGGTTTCATAACCTTTTCCATATGGGAGGATTCCTACCCTTACTCCTAGTATTTCTCTCTCTGACTCGGGTGTTACTTCTGTCGGATCGTTTAGCTTAGGCTGGTTATCCAGCTCCACATCTTCTGCCTCTTCACCCATTTTTTGTTTTTGTCGTCTCGAGTTGCCTGTTCCGCAGAGTCTCCCGACTCTAATCCTTGTACTTCAGATGGGAACAGACTAGCTGCTTAACTTACTACTTGGATTATGGTCAGTAATCCTTCGTAAGCCTTATACCCCACCCACTGCCTAGTGGATTACTAAGGGGTAGTTGGCTGGTGGCCTGGTCCAGCCGCTCACACTCCCCCAACTCTAGGGACTGTGTTCTTTTTCGGTGCTTGATCAGCCCGCTGATACGCACATTTTCTTTGGGGGTCTTTACACTAAAAAACTGTATCCCACCGCTGCCACCATGTTTTGTTTTCCCGAGTGAGGTAGACATAGGACACGTGCCACGCCCTCACTGCAGCCTCTCCTCCAACGGGTATCAAAACTAATCCTATGGCTCAGGTGTTACCCGCAGCCATTTCCTAGGACCGTTTTAGTCTAAGGCTGTGTTGAGATTATTCACCCAGACTGTTTACCTCCGATCCTTGTACCACACCCAAAGTCTCACCTCGTGCCTCGCCCGACCTAGCAGCAGGAGTGGGGACGTTTACCAGATGAGGAAGCGCAAGATAACGGTAGCTCATCTTCTGATTTAGCGTTACAATTGTTAACCGATCTGGCTTTGTTAGGTCTAGGCGCTAGACTCTTGGATGTTGTTTTATAATCAAAAGCTAATAAAACCGTTTCAAACCTCCTGTGCTTCTGTTGTATCTCTGAACCAAGTTTTCCACTTTCCAAGAACAAAAGGGGTGATGAAATAAGAATCCAGATTTTTACGTTTTGCTTTGCTTTAATCAATAATTTTTGCAGGGGAACAGTGGTATACACAGTAATGATTACATTCGATTACAAAGAGGTTACATGACAAATAATATTCACTCCTTAGTCACTTTCCAGTTGGTGACCTCTCCTGGTCAAGGTAGATTTCTGTCCCTGTGGAGGGCTTGAGGATGGCTCGTGGACTCCACTCTGCTCGGCCTCGGATGTCTTTCGTACAGCCGGCCACGCCCTGACTCACTCAGGAGCACCAATATCCATACAGTTTACCTACTCTCTCTACCTGACCCAATACATTATTTCTCACTGCAATGAAGACCTTTCTGTAACTCTGAGCCACCAGGTTTATAATATAATTGATCTTTCTACTTGCCAAAACATGCACTGCTGTTTTAATTTGTAATAAGGTTTTAATTAGGACTAAGTTTGAGAAACGTCTTCTTACCATTTTCCCGATTTAGCAAGAAGCAGATTTCCCCATCCCCTCTTGGATGTGGGCCGTTTCTGGTCTTTTTCAGCTGGTCTGATTTTGAAGAAAAGGATTCAGGAATAATCCGGTCTGAAGGTAGATAAATAGCTCCAAACGAAGCGTATTCCAAAGGATTTCACCCTTATTCTTCTTCAGCTGAGACCGTCCAAAACTTGTCCTATTAATCCACAATCGTCCCGTGGTCCAAACAGATCCTGTTCGTTACATCCACGCATGAGTAGTGGTCCCCAACAGCAGAGGTTTCACAGAGACATCTGTTTATATAGCCTGAGGATTTGACTGACACCTCCAAACCGATCATGCCATCGGACAAACCCATTCTTTTTTTGGGCTGGGCTTAGGCCTGACTCTCAGGCTCATCTATGAAGATCTGCCAGTCATTCCTCATGCATATTAAAATCTGGGTGTACTTGTTCAATTGTGCTTAGTCATTCTGAGTCGCATTTCTCTGGTGCTTCAGAGTTGTTTTCAAGGTCTTGTTATTGCGAAATACTTCTGCTTGTGTAACTTTTTCCACTCACAACACCCTTCTAGAACATTCGTGAGAACACGGTGTTCATTCCTTCAATTTTCAACATCATGAACAAGCTTAAACAGAATACATTCTAAAATCACAAAGTTTACATTTTAAAATCACAAAGTTTTACTTTTTAAAATCACAAAGTTTATAGTATCACTTGATTATCTACTTTTTTTTTTGATTATTATAAACACATCTTTATCATTCATCTGAAAACTGGCAATTTTCATTAAAAAGAAAATATATCTTTTTGCTCCTCTGCTCTCCCTCTGCCCGTGTGTGTGTCCAAGCGTGACTGCGTGTGTGTGTGTGTATGTCCGTGTAGTTGTGTAAGTGTGTGTTATATTCATGAGTGTTTATGCAGTGTGTGCCTCCAGCATCTGTTTTTAATCAGCCACTCCTGCCTGAGTACTCCTGCCTTGCTTCTTAAGGAACAGACTGTTTTCCACCAAATGGCCTTCATTGACAATATCCACATGTTTGAAGAGCTTCTTGAATGTGTTTCTGTTCCTTTTCCTTCCCTTCTGTCTTTGTGGGGACACGTTTGGCCCGATGTTGTAAAGTTCTGATGACAGAGAGTTTTTGATCCAGTGGATGGTGGGAGTCAAACAGAAGATACTGGTATGTGTGGGTTGGATTTCTGTAAACTTCAATGTTAAGGCTGTCTTCTCTTTCCATCTGAACCAAACAGTCCAAAAAACGCAGCTTGTTGTCGTTTGCATCCTCTCTGGTGAACTTGATGTTGTTATCGACCGAGTTAATGTGTCTGTTGAACGCTTCTATTTCCTTAGCTTGGATTTTGACCCAGGTATCCACATATTGGAACCAATGGCTTGGCGTTGTTCCCTCATAGGAGTTTAGGGCTCTCTGTTCCACTTCCTCCATGCAGAGATTGGCAACAATGGGTGACACTGGAGATCCCATGGCACAGCCGTACTTCTGTCTGTAAAAACTGTCATTGAACTTGAAATAAGTGGTGGAGAGGCAAAGATCCAACAGGGTGCAGATCTGGTCTGGGGTGAAGTTGGTCCTGTTGATTAAGTCCTTGTCTTGTAGAAGTTGTTTTCTGAAGGTTTCTACTGCTTCAGAGATGGGTATGCAAGTGAAAAGAGAAGTCACATCATACGATACAAGGGTTTCTCCTGGGGGTAGTTTCAAATGTTGAACTTTGTTAGCAAAATCAATGGAGTTCTTTATATGTGATGAGGTGTGTTTCCAACAAGAGGAGCTAAAATACCAGCCAGATGTTTAGCAATATTGTATGTCAGTGAGTTCATGCTGCTGACGATGGGTCTGAGTGGGAGTTCCGCAGGGGTCCATCCTGGGTCCCTTCCTATTCTCTTTATACCTGCTGCCTCTTGGTGCTATTTTCTGGAAACACAACATGCCCTTCCACTTCTACGCTGATGGCTGTCAAATTTACTTCCCCCTAAGACACAATGGCACATGCTCTATTCAACCTCTGCTCGACTGCCTGGCTGACATCAGGGACTGGATGGCTTTAAACTTCTTAAGTTTCAATGAAAAGAAGTCTGAAATCATGTTGTTCCCTCCCAATGACATGATCACAAATCATTGTATCGACCTCTCCACTCTAACCCTGTCAGAAAAACAAAGAGTCACTAATCTGGGCGTGATAATGGACCCTTCCCTGAAACTTAACAATCATGTAAACATGATTGTTAAATCATGTTTCTTCCAACTGAGGCAGCTGTCTAAACTGAAGCCCATATTGTCCAAAAATAACCTGGAGACAGTAATACATGCATTCATTACATCTAGGCTTGATTACTGCAATTCACTCCTGTTTGGTATCAGTCAGACCTCCATTGCACGACTACAACTGGTCCAGAATGCAGCAGCCCCATTTTTACCCAGTACAGGCAAAAGAGAGCACATTACACCAGTTTTGGCCTCACTGCACTGGTTACCGGTTCACCTTCGAATCCAGTTCAAAATACTCCTGTATGTCTACAAATCACTGAACAGT
>NC_056509.1:48694447-48696154 GCF_014905685.2 Nematolebias whitei
CCCCCCCCCCCCCCTTCACACACACACACACACACACACAAATCGCTCTGATCTGCTATAACCACATGTCCCACCACGTTCCTTGAGGTCAGCGGACCAGTTGCTCCTCACAGTTCCAGGAACTCGTGTTAAGCGCAGAGGTGACAGGGCCTTCTCTGTAGCAGGACCAAGACTCTGGAACGAGATACCTCTGCTTGTCAGACAGGCCCCCTCCCTCTCGGTTTTCAAGTCCCGTTTAAAAACCCACTACTTTTCAGTAGCTTTCAACACCAGATGATATGTGTTGTGAACCTGTAGGCTTCACACTGGTTAGTCGTCATTATCTGCATCGTTTTTATGTCTTTATTTCTGATTTACTCCATTTTGTATTTTGCTTTGTGTGTTACCTGTTGTTCTGTCTGTACAGCACTTTGGTTGGCCTTGTCGCTGTTTTAAGTGCTCTATAAATAAAGTGGTATGGTATGATAGTCCGGTAGACTCGGTTCGGGACCAATATTCATAGCATTTTGTTTACATTTGAGCTGGTGCATTTGCATTCACACTGCACTGTGCAATCGAGCCAACCTGTTGAAACAATCTATTCCCCCGCTCGCCTGTGGGTGCACTGCACCAAGAACTACTGAAAGAAACAACATAAAAACCTCTGAAGACACTTCTTCTTCTTCTGGAAATAAAAACAAAAACAGAATCGCATCACGTTTTAGCAGTTTTAGGAATTATAGTTTTTCATTTTTCAAAAATGGACTCGGCATGAGCAGAAGATGAGACAGAAGACCATGGAGAATATTGTTTTTCCACACAAGGAAGCTGATGGCTCCATATGAGGTAAGAGAAATGTGTGTTTGTTTGTCCTGCACTGTACTCAACTTCTTGCTTGTGGAGCGGGGTCCCGTCTGTTTACATTCACACTGTACTCGAACTGCGCTGTAGTTCTCTTCTACCAGACGGAGACCTAGGTTTTAGCCCGGGCCAGAGTTCGCCTTTTTGTTCGCCCTGGTGCTCGCAATTTTTTCCAAAAAGAAATGTAAGAAAATGTCGCACAACTCAGTCCAGGCTTCCAGAGGTGATGGTTCAGTGAGGTGGAGAACAGAGTTTAGGGTGGAAAAGAGGACACGTGGGTTGTGAGAGATTGAGGTTATGATATCAGAGAAGTATTTTGATTTAGCAGCTTTCACTGCTTTCTGATAACGGTGCCAACTCTCTTTAAGTATTTGAAAAGAGACCTGCAGCCTGTCTTTCCTCCATTCGCGCTCTGCCCTCCTGCACTGCTGCCTAACGGCCTTGGTACCATACCACTTTATTTATAAAGCACTTAAAACAGTTACAAGGCCAACCAAAGTGCTGTACAGACAGAACAACAGGTAACACACAAAGCAAAATACAAAATGAGGTAAATCAGAATATAGACATAAAAATGATGCAGATAATGACGACAAACCAGTGTGGAGCATACAGGTTCAAAACACATCATCTGGTGTTGAAAGCTACTGAATAGTAGTGAGTTTTTAAGCAGTACTTGAAAACCGAGAGGGAGGGGGCCTGTCTGACAAGCAGAGGTAACTCGTTCCAGAGTCTTGGTCCTGCTACAGAGAAGGCCCTGTCACCTCTGCGCTTAAGACGAGTTCCTGGAACTGAGAGGAGCAACTGGTCCGCTGACCTCAGGGAGTGTGGTGGGACATACGGTTGTAGCAAATCAGAGAGATGGGG
>NC_056509.1:48696254-48699370 GCF_014905685.2 Nematolebias whitei
GTCAAACTGCAAATACTGGACTGTGAGGTCTCAGTCTCTGATAGAGGACAATTGCAAACTGAGGTGTACCGCAAACCCACCCACACAGACCAGTATTTGCAGTTTGACTCCCATCACCCTTTGGAGCACAAGTTAGGAGTCATCAGGACTCTGTACCACAGAGCAGACAGCATCCCCACTAGCTCAGGAGCCAGGCAGAAGGAGAAATCCCACACAAAACAGGCTCTAGAGCAATGTGGATATCCTAACTGGGCCTTCCTGTAAGCAGAGAAGAAACCCAAACAGGACTCCAGTCAGCCATCAGGTGAAAAGGAGGAACCCAGACCAGAGGGCTGTGATCAGTCTTACATCGGGGAAACTAAACAGCCACTGGCCAAAAGGATGGCCCAGCACAGAAGATCAACATCATCAGGCCAGGACTCTGAGGTCTACACTCATCTCCAGGCCAGCGGTCACTCTTTCAGGGATGAAGATGTTCACATCCTGGACAGAGAGGAACGATGGTTTGAGAGAGGAGTAAAGGAGGCCATCTTTGTGAAAAGAAACCGTCCATCATTAAACAGGGGTGGAGCCTCCAGGTTCAACTGTCCCCCTCTTACAATGCTGTGATTGCTAGTATCACTCAGCCCTCTGTGAACAGTAAACAGCCATCAGGTGCTAATGATCCATTGTTAGGCTGATGGTCCTTCTTGAGCATGTGATCAGCTGGTTCTGGTTGTCAGCAGCAAACTGGTTGATCCACTCTGAGAAGGTGCTATTTAAGAGACTGAGCTGAATACAGCACCTCAGACTGAGGAATCTGAGGAAACGTTTCTACATTTTTTTGTTGATTTGCTTTGTTTTGTTTTTTTGAATGTCCAGAGGACCAGATTGAACTTTTTTGGATTTTTCTACCTGGATTATTGAGCATGCATTTATACAAATAAAGTATTAAAATAAAAATATTATATATGTGTGTGTGTCTGTTATTTTATTTATGTTATATTAAAATAAAGTATTAAAAAAATATAAAATATTTATTCAAATAAAGAACCTTGAATCTTTCAATCCAAACGCAACAGATCTTGAAAATGTTTAAGTGAGACTGTTCAATGTATGACCTTTGTTTCCTCTGGTATCAGATGCTGCAGCTGGAAGGAATTTTACTGAAACTTTTTTAGTTTTGGACATTTGTTATGATGCGTAACCATGGCAACAAGGCAGTTTTCTACAACCAGCAGCTGATTAACATCTCAAAAGCTCAAATAATATCTCAACTACAGCCCCAAATCTCAAGTGAGTTGAAAAGGATGTTCTGTGGATGCATTCTCATCTACCTGCCAGCTGTGCTCGAGTGCCTGACCACTGAGATCCTGGAACTAGCAGGAAACACGGCTCATGACAGCGGAAGGACAGGATCGTCCCTCAGCACCTACAGTTGGCTGTCCGCAGTGATGAGGAGCTCGGCAGACTGCTGGGAGGAGTGGCCATCGCTGTGGGAAGAGTTCTGCTCTGTATTCAGGCGGTCCTACAGCCCGGGGGAACCGAGAGGCCAGCCGAGTCTGGGTGGACGGCTCAGACGGCATTTGCAGCCAGTTTCTTAGGATCCACTGTGGGATGGACCTTTACAAGAGATCCTTCCTGTCTACAGCATCAGCATCTATAACATCTCTTAATGAAATGAGGATAACGAGCTACAACAACAAATAATTTCCCTCTGGGATTAATAAAGTATTTTTGAATTGAATTGAATTGAATCGTAGTGTTCCATATGACTTTACTGTTGAATTAGTTGCATATTAAAATGTAAACCATGTTCCTCATCATCATTCTTTTTAACTAAACATTTAATTTGCTGTGTAATATCACACTTTGTGTTTTTTCTGTTTTATTCGTGTGCTCTTATTGTACCTTCAGCTTGTCTGCTTAGCTTCATTTTCAATCTTTTGTTTTTTTTAATTCACTCCAGTTTCTTTCTAGAAGACCAAGTCACAAGAGAAGTGTCAGGGCAGGTCCCATTGATTTCCACTTGACTCCCAGTGTCAGAACCAGTGCCACATCTGTGCCCTGTTCATTTGGTTCCACTCAACTCGTGAGAACACATGAGGTTTGAGTTAGAACTGGTCCTCCAGCTGAGTCCAGAGTCCACAGCAACAGGACAAACCAAGTGCAGCAGGTCTTACCCGTCAAACCGGACCGTGCCGGTCTGTTCCGTGTCCACCTTGTAGTGGTCCAGAAGCAGCCGAACCACCTTGTCATGTCCGTTCCGGGCTGCGATGATCAGAGGAGTGGACCTCTGTCCGGAGACCAGGGTCACGTAGCTCAGGAGGAACCGGGTCTCGGGTTCTGAGTGGTTAAGCAGCAGCGCAGCCAGCGTCAGGACCCGGCCCTCGCTGGCTGCCTTGAACACGTAGCCGGCCAGAGACTCCATCCGAGCCCGACGACAGGCGGCCAGGATGGCCCGCTTCTTCTTAACTCGCACCCCCACAGTCCAGAACTCCACAAGAACCCGCCTCCCATTAAAATGTCCAAAAAGACCCGGCGATCACATGAAAACTCCCATGAGCCCGGCACACAAAGCTTCCGTGTAGCAGACGACCGACAGCTGTGCTCCTAACGCGAGGTCAATTCAAGCACCGTGTCCCGGTCAAGACCTGGTCCAGTTCTAGCTGTGCCTCCCCCGAACGATCCACTCCGTGTACACTATTTAAAAAACAACAACTTTAGAAACACTCCACATTTTAGGAACAACTAAAGGTACTTCACCGTTCAGCTAAGTAATTTACCGGAAGTGACAGTACAACGGATAAACGGGTTCGACTGGAACATTCTGATGCTGTCTACAGTTCCTGCCGGTCATTCCCCGATCTGTTGCGGAATCCGAGCCGTAGTCAATGTTGCCAGATAGAGTGGAGGTTTTCCAGCCCAATGGTCAGATAAAAACCGCCCAATCAATATATTGTTATATTTACGGTTTTAACACACACATTACATACATACATACATACATACATACATACATACATACATACATACATACATACATACATACATATACATATATACATACATACATACATATACATATATACATACATACATACATACATATACATATATACATACATACATACATA
>NC_056509.1:48699470-48704894 GCF_014905685.2 Nematolebias whitei
TCCTTCTGCCTGGCTCCTGAGCTAGTGGGGACGCTGTCTGCTCTGTGGTACAGAGTCCTGATGACTCCTAACTTGTGCTCCAAAGGGTGATGGGAGTCAAACTGCAAATACTGGTCTGTGTGGGTGGGTTTGCGGTACACCTCAGTTTGCAATTGTCCTCTATCAGAGACTGAGACCTCACAGTCCAAGAAAGCCAACTTGACATTTTTTACATCTTCTCGTGTGAACTTGATGTATTTATCCACAGAGTTGATGTGGTCAGTAAAATGTTGGACTTCCTGAGATTTAATTTTAACCCAGGTGTCGTCAACATACCTGAACCAATGACTTGGTGGTGTCCCTGAAAAGGACGTCAAGGCTCTCTTTTCTACCTCCTCCATGTACAGGTTGGCAACAATAGGAGAAACTGGAGACCCCATAGCACACCCATGTTTCTGCCTATAATATTGCTCCCCATATGTGAAGTAGGTTGACTGCAGGCACAGTTTCAAGAGTTGACACAGTTGTTCTGTGGAAAGCGTGGTCCTGCTGCTCAGAGTGGTGTCTGATTTTAATCTTAAACTGACCACCTCTACTGCATCATCAACAGGAATGCACGTAAAGAGTGATGTGACATCAAAAGAGACCATTGTTTCATCAGTCTCCATGATGACATCCCTCACCTTATCCACAAAGTCCATGGTGTTCTGTATGTGGTGTTCTGAGATGCCAACTAAAGGGATGAGTACAGACGCCAGATATTTGGAAACATTGTAAGTGACAGAGTTAATCATACTAACGATTGGTCTTAAAGGTACACCTTGTTTGTGGATTTTAGGTAAACCATACAGACTAGGTGTGGCCTCCCCTGGGTACAGTCTGTGGTACAGAAAACGGTCAATAGCCTTGTCCTGCTCCAAACTTTTATTGAAATCTGGAGGTTGATCCACTCTGAGAAGGTGCTTTTTATAAGACTGAGCTGGTAAGATGGCACCCGTGTGCATGGCTTGCTATCCACCTCTGCTGATGGTGTTCGGATTATTTCTGTTTTGTTCGTTTTTTATCTGTGGCATGAATTCACTCCTCATGTATGACCGACAACAGCTTCTGGATCTTCGTTTTTCTGTCACTGAAGTCGCTTATTTCGACCATTATGAGCATACCTCTGGACCCCCCCCCCTCCTCCCCCCTGCTGGCGGACGTGCCAGTTTACATCCGCTGGGCTCCTCACCTCCCTGCCCGAAGACATCACTTCAGATGCCGGGGAAAACATGCTTGTCAGCTGGTGAAGATTAAAGCCCTGCGCACTGCATCTTCCTCTTCAGCTGGCTGTCATGGTCTCCAGCTTCCCGCATGCCCGGACCAGGTAACCAACGGGAGTTGTCAGCCGGTGCACCGCTTGGACCGACCTGGAGAGGATGTTATTGAAAATCTGCGGCCATTAGCGCGCGCTAACTCCACCGCTGCTGGCTCTACTTTGGACAATATCCGGATGTGTTTGGTCAACGCAAGATCTGTTACCAACAAAACTTTTATCCTCAGGGATTACTTTCAAGAGCACGAGTTGGACTTTTTCTGTATCACAGAGACTTGGATGTGTCCGGGTGAGTCCAACGCCTTGACGGAATTACTGCCACCAAACTGTCTGTATTTTAACGCCCTGCAGCCATCAGGCCGGCGCGGTGGTGGATTATTAACAATATTCAAATCAACTTTTGACTGTAAACAACTGCCCATCCCAGTTTCCCGCGCCAGCTTTGAGCTGAGCATCTTTGAACTCGGACGTTCACCTCCGACGTTATTTGCACTCGTCTACCGTCCACCTCGGTCTAAGGACTTCATAAATGAGTTTTCTGACATCTTGGCTGAAGTCACACCAAAATATGAGCATGTTTTCATTATTGGGGACTTTAATTTGCACGTGTGCTGTCACGAGAAGCCCTTGGTTAAGGACTTTTTAGATTTATTGGACTCATTTAATTTAACTCAGCATGTAAACGGTCCCACCCAAGAGCGTGGACATACACTAGACCTTGTTTTAACTCATGATATGACTGTTAATAATCTTGTTATTGGTGATAATGTTTTTTCAGACCACATGCCAGTCCAGTTTGAGTTCACTCTCCCCCATCTAACTCCTAAGTCGTGCATTCCTGCTCGTAGGACTCGGACCATTAACCACTTCACTGCCGCACGTTTCACAGAAGTTTGTAACTCTGAAATGATAATTCAGACCCCAGTGTTTCTCACCACCACTGAGGAGCTGACATCCCAGTTCAACTCTGTCTGCTTAAAGACTATGGATCATGTTGCACCTGTTAAAACCAAAAAATCAAAACTCACCAAGTGGTGACGTCACCAAGGCCGTTAGGCAGCAATGTAGGAGGGCGGAGCGAAAGTGGAGGAAAGACAGGCTGCAGGTCTCTTTTCAAATGCTTAAAGAGAGTTGGCGCCGTTACCAGAAAGCAGTGAAAGCTGCTAAATCGAAATACTTTTCTGATATCATAACCTCAAACTCTCGCAACCCACGTGTCCTCTTCTCCACCTTAAACTCTGTTCTCCACCTCACTGAACCATCACGTCTGGAAGCCTCGACTGAGCTGTGCGACAACTTCCTACATTTCTTTGTGGAAAAAATTGCGACCACCCGGGCTCTCATTTCCCCTCCAACTCATGACCCATCCATCCCACCTCAATCTGTAGCTCCATTTGACCATTTTGAACCCATCACTCTATCTTCTCTAGAGCAGGTCATGTGCAGCTTGAAACCTTCTGCTTCCCCCTTTGATGTCGTCCCCCCTCGACTACTAAAGGAGGTTTTTCCCACTCTAGGTCCGTCCATTCTTGCCATAGTAAACAGTAGTTTATCCACTGGCGTGGTGCCAAAATCCTTTAAACATGCTGCTGTCCAGCCTCTCCTGAAAAAAACAAACCTTGACCCCTCAGTCGTGTCCAACTTCCAGCCTGTCTCCAAACTTCCATTTGTTTCTAAAGTACTGGAGAAAATAGTCGAGTCCCAGTTGAAGTGCTTCCTGGAAGGTCACACCATCTTAAGCCCCTTATCCACGGGGCCTTTTGGTGCTCCTATGTAACTAGTTCGGGCCGATTGCATAGTGTCTCCACCGTGCCTTAAGCGGTGGAACCCGCATGATTTTTGGGACCTGCTTCTCTGGGGTCCCAGGTCTGGTTCTTGTTGGGTCCAGATGTGACGTCAGTGCACTGTCGGTCACTGATTGGTCAGGGGGAGGAGTCACTGGATCTTTTAGAAACTTTTCAAAACACCTATCCACCATTTACAATTTCTCGGACCGGAGTAGCGGCTGGACCTATTTTAAAAATTTAAAAACAATAATGACAACACCGTGGTCTAATGCTGAAGTGCTGGCTGTTTTTTTGTGCTTGCTGGCCGACGACAAAATTCAGAGCGAGCTAGTTGGAGCTCCGCCGGTCTACCCGGGTCCTCTCCACCGCAGCGTCGGAGCCGGGCAGGGCGTCATCTCCTCAAGCTAAAATTTATCTGTGGAAGTAAGTAAAAAGCGATATTTACTGTTACGGTTTTTTTTTGTTGAAAACTGCATAAATGGTGAAAGTCTGTTTTCTTCGAGAGAAGCTAGCTGGCCATAGTTAGCATGTAGCTTCGTGTAGCTTCGTGTAGCTTCTCATACTTATATATCGCCGGGATATGAATTTTATGTCATAACAAACATCCCAGTCGAATGTTAGATACAGTAGGAATGAGTGACAGACCCATCGGCCGGCAAAAAAAAAAAAAAAAGCGACTACTGTCGTGTTCTGTTCAGCTAGCATACATCATCAGACTGCCATACGCGTAGCACTGATCGCCATACTCGTAGCGCAAACTGACGGCTGCATCTATCCACAGTGAAAGCACCATACACTTCTTTTTAATGAGCCATATCACACCATCACGTAGCAGTTAACTTGTCAAATCATCATATTTTGTTATTAACCGCTGTATGATACCCTGACGCCACAATCTGCCCTGAATAATAGTTGTATGACACCCTGATGTCTCAATCCGCCCTGAATAACAGCTGTATTACACCCTGAGTTAGCAGTTAACCTTTCAGATCATCATATACTTTGTTTTTAACAGCTGTATTACACCCCGATGCCTCAGTTCACCCTAACTTTACAGTTTAACAGCTGTATGACACCCTGACTTTACAGTTTACCAGCTGTATGACACCCTGAGTTAACAGTTAAGGCAGCAGATTGATTATATTGTCCTTATATTGTTTAAATTCACAAAGCTCGGACTAACTTCACTTGCACGGTTCGCACATAAACAAACGGAGTTTTCGCTCCACCTGAAGTCGTGCACATATTACACACAAAGCTTCACCAAAACGATTTACTTACGGTTCAGGAAATGCATTGCACAATGTAAATTGTGTAAATACACAATAATACCATGTGTACTTTGCACCAAAACAATTTACTGACTTACTTTCTGTTGTATCTTGCAGTATAGGATGATCATACAGCTCCTCTGAACGTCACAGGCTTATTGTAAAACGTGCATGTGCGCACATGCGTATTAACTAAATGTATGATAACATCACATGTATGTTGAATGGACAGAACACCGGCCAAAAAACCCCAAACTGACATAATTAGCATGTAGCTTCGTGTAGCTTCTCATCACTGTAGATAATATCGCCGGGTATCTAACATGTGACTGTTCTTACAGTCAGTAAACACCAGATGTCCACAGTAGTGAAACATACGATCGTCAGCACTAACTAAACAGACCTGTATTAACATGTAATGTGTATCATTTCAGGTTAATCAGTCAGTCCATGTCTGAAGATCCTCTACAGCCACAAGTGTCCTTGGAGAAGGATGGGGCAGTAATGTGTGGCCACTGCACTTTAAACCAAGTATGTCATGACACAAACATTCAAAACTTGAAAATTACAGATAAAAGCAATGGATAATGATGTTTAGAGGAGATTATAACAATTAATTTTTTGTTGTTTGTCAGATGGGGATGTGAAAACAGCCAGCCAGACATATGAAGCCATCACTGGACCGCAGCATCAGGACCTGAGAGTTTGTGCCTCCAGACTGCACATCAACTGCGGCGGACCAGACCTCGGAGCTTCTCCGGACGCTCTGCTCTCCTGCACCTGCTGTGGTGATGGTGTTTGGAAAATAAAATGCCCACATTGTGCCAAAGATGCTGGAGTCCTCAGTTAAGAAACATTTCTGCACTGACAACACAAACGGGTCCTATGAACTCTGCAGAGGTCACACAGGTGCACCAGGTACAAGCTCAGGTGTTTGTGACAGAGCAGGAGTACTGTGACTTCATGCTGTGGTCTGGGTCACATTACTTTATTCAGAGGATTGTGTCTGATGTGATTTCTTTACTGAAGCAGTGAAAAATGTAGAAATGTTCTATAGGTCAGTATTTTTACC
>NC_056509.1:48704994-48707598 GCF_014905685.2 Nematolebias whitei
GATGATGTTTTTGTCCTTGCTAAGAGTGGTGAGTGCATCCCTCTCCTTTCTACTGATGTTGGAAGGTGGTGGTTTGGCATTGCTGAGGCAGGATGAAACTTTGATTCTGAACTGTTCTGCTTCACCCTCTTTCATTTTGTTGTTGCGGATGGCTGATTCTGTGGCTGTAATCATCTCCACCAGAGGAATTCTACTTGGTGCAACCGCAAATGTGGATATCCTAACTGGGCCTTCCTGAAAGCAGAGAAGAAACCCAAACAGGACTCCAGTCAGCCATCAGGTGAAAAGGAGGAACCCAGACCAGTGGTCATTCCATATGTTGAGGGAGTATCAGAGAAACTGAGACGTTTATTTTCTAAACATAACGTCCCAGTGGCTTTTAAACCCCCAAAATACATTACGGCAAAGACTGGTTCATCCCAAAGATCCAGCACCCCGGCACAAACAGAGTAATGTTGTGTACGCTGTTCAGTGTCAGGAGGGCTGTGATCAGTCTTACATCGGGGAAACTAAACAGCCACAGCCACTTTTTGTTTTGTTTTGTTTTTCTTTGAATGTCCAGGGGACCAGATTGAACTTTTTTTTATTTTTCTACGGGGATTATTGAGCATGTATCAGGATAACCTAATACTGGTAATTTAATTTACAGAATTTTATGCACTCCTATATTTTTTCCTATTTTTGGTATAAATATAAAATGAATAAAAAACATTTGATACAGTAAGGAACCTAAAATTGTTGTTTTTAAATAAATGTTCTATTTGTTTACATTGTTGGTTAATCTTTTCAGCTTGTCAGTTACATAATTGAAATAAAATTGATGACTATTTTGTAGTATGTCAGGACAGCTTTGCTGGAGACACACTACTAATTAATTATTCTTAAAGCTAGTTCAAGCACAAAGAATATTAATTGTTAATTACAACAAATTCTTTTCTTTTTCGAGTTAAATTTCTGCCATGTGACTAAGATAACTGTGAGGATTGTTTAATCAGTGACATGAGACGCCATTTTATCTTTGACCCATCAGAATAAATGCGGTCATTTATTTAACAGAATCAAAATTTAACATCAAAACATGTACACATTGATTTACTGATCTGTTTCTGATTAATAAACTTGGCACGCTTTACTAACAAGACAACAGAACATTACTGATTGAGGCTGATTCAACTCTGAAGGCATCTAGGTTACTGGCGAATATAAGATAAAGAGAAGACATTGATTTAAAGATTTAAAGGGAGGTTTAGATGGAAGCTATGTGTGAAACCAGAACTTTGCACTTTTCCTCCGACACCCGCTCAGCTTTCCGGTACACTTCAGGACGTGTAGAGACTTTGTTACCTTAGATGGAGATACCTCCACTTCGGAACAGAAGTCCATTAGTACGATCCCTTTACAGCGTCTCCGGTTAAAGTAGCTGGGAATCTTTAGAATAAATGCATATACTCAGCTCCACCGAATAAGCTTCCTTAGAAATGGAGCATTTGATGCTCCGGTTGAGTGCACAGCGATGCGAGCCGTGACTCCGCTAAATGGAGGGACCACTTGGCACACGGTCCCATCCATCCGCTCCAAGTTCTGAAGACTTAGCCCTAAGACTTAAGACTCCGACTGAGTTCCAGCACTGAACTCCAGGACTGCACTTCAGGACTGAACTCCAGGATCTAACGTCCAGCATCGAACTGAATAGTTCCACAAAGTGTTAATTTTAAAGGGGTATACACTTCCTGTTACGTGGAACTTCCTGATTGGTTGAAACAACCAGCAGGGGGGTGGTTCTAGTGATGTCAAGAGGGTCACTAGGAGTCAAAAGACAGCAGGAATGTTTACGAACGGTTAGTACAGACTGAGAAATGTTATGACGAAGTGAGACAAACGCAGATGCCAGTTGAAGTTATTTACTGTCTGCTGAGTTTTAAAACAAGGCACTTCGTTCTCATAACTTGCTTTCTGACTTCTGACCGACATCCCTAACTTCTGACTGACATAAAATCCACTCATTCAGACAGAAGATCAAAATGCACAATTACTTTGTAAATAGACATTTAACTTGATTTCTTAGTCTAATGAGGTTTAAAAATCATTAATACTGTTTCACAGTTGATTTAAAATGAGTGGTTCACTTCAACATTTAGAAATGGTATGAACTAAACACACTTTGGATTATCAAGATATCTTAAAATAGTAATGATAATGTAAAAAGGAAGAGTGTTCTTTCAATTGATTAATTCAGGATACAATTAAATAGTCTCTTGATGAGATCATTTGTATTTCTGGATTCAGATCAATGAAATAACAGTTCCTGTCCCCTGAAGGTCTTCAGAGACAGATTGAGGTTGGAGGCCAAGTTCACTACAATTTCAATAGAAAAATCGTTTCTGAATTTAAAAAAATAAATAAATTTGATTTTAAATCGTATCGGGACACCAAAAATCAGAATCAAATTGAATCGCTAGACACAGAGATTCACACCCCTAGTAAGCACTTCTATACACATTGGTAATGTTCTTTAACATATGACTCAAGTGCGCCCCCTAGATTATTCCAACAATTATATATCAGTAAAACGTCATCCGATCTGAACCAGATTTTTTGTGCTTG
>NC_056509.1:48707698-48713338 GCF_014905685.2 Nematolebias whitei
AAACAAATATAAAGTTCTTGTTGTAGGTTTTGGTTCTTTGTTAAAAACAAAAATTAAGGAGTATACAGTTTTTCTAAAACTACAGCCACTAAAAAACGCAGCATATGTGATAGAAGCACAGCAGCAGTGTTTGTTTTGCCATTTTTACACGAACCTGGTAATAAGGCATGTCTGTACATTAAACAAACAAGAATAATTATTAATCCATGTTTATTTTCAAATCAACACTTTAACGTTCACTTGTATCTAAGGAAGGCTGGGGAGGTAAAAAAGATTAAGGGGTGGAATTAGGATAAGTTACAGCTCATGAGGTACTCCATCAGAGCATCTCTGACACCTCGGCCCTGCTCTCCATCTTGCGGGACAGCGACCAGGACGGGCTGTGCGGCTGGTTCTGCTTCAAGTTCATCGACGTCATCCATTTTGGTTGTGTGTTGTTTTCCAGCTCTTCTTCTAATACATGTTAGTGGTGCTTAGAAAAGAGCTTAATGTAGCACTACCGCCACCAGCTGGTAAGGTGCGTTGATATTAATAATCCGCCCACTAAACAGGAACTATAGGCAAAGTGGAGACAGAAAAATAGAGGTCCCACCAGAACCGGACACAACAGGCTACAACAAGAACCAGACCTGTGGATACCAGGCTTATCTGGACCTATATCTGGAACTGGACCTAGATCTGGACCTGGACCTATATCTGGAACTGGACCTAGATCTGGACCTGGACCTATATCTGGAACTGGACCTAGATCTAGACCTGGACCTATATCTGGACCTGGACCTATACCTGGACCTATATCTGGACCTGGACCTATACCTGGACCTATATCTGGATCTGGACCTGGACCTATATCTGGACCTGGACCTACACCTGGACCTACCATTCTGTGTTCGTCTGTCTCTCCTTCCTGTCCTCTCAACCAGCCGGTCAAAGCAGATGGTCTCTTGTCCTGAGCTGGTTCTGCTGGAGGTTTCTTCCTGTTAAAGGGAGTTTTTCTTCCCACTGTCTCCACTGTGCTTGCTCAGGATGGGAGACTTCAATTCAATGTAATGTTTTATGTTATGAGTGCTTAGTGTATATTTAGTTGATGTTTTCTTAGTTCGTATCTTAGATGTTATTACTGTTTTTCTTATACATTTTATTGTTGGATGTAACTGGGACCCTGTGTACATAATTTCGCTCCACCACATGTACCACATGAGGTGCGAATGACAATAAAGAAAGAGACTGCAACGAAGCCAAGATTCAACTTGTCTGCTGGATTCCTCAGAGAACTTTACTAACTGGCTTTTATGTGAATGTTCCTGTAAAGTGCTCCGAGACAACTTTGTTGTGATTTGGTGCTATAGAAATAAACTGAAATGAATATATATATAAAAACAAAGTCTTTTTACTGGTTTTTGTTTTTTAGAAAACAAAAACCAGTAAAACAAAGGTACACGGAACAACATAATCCACCACACTCAGTCATTGGCCAGTTCTCAACAATGACATATAGGGCTGCCATACACCTCATGGAAGAGTTGATTAAAATAACTTCATCCTCTGTACAACAAACACACAGACTTACCTTGTGAAGATCTAACGTCCTTGTCAGATGCAGCAAAACAGTGAATGCCGAATCACCGCGTCAGCATCAGGCTCTCAACTTGTTCCTATAGCTGGTGGATTTCCTCCCGGAGAGCTCCGTTTTCCTACAAACCTGAGTGTGAGCTTTAATGGCTAAGTCTTTCTGCAGATAGCCACGACCCACCGTCACCTCCACTCTGCATCAATAGCAAAATGGAAAAAACTCAGCACTATATTGTACCTGCCATTCACTGGACACAACGGCACACAACTGTTGTACAAGTAGCGCAGAGGCATTTGAACTTCTGTCTTCTTCATGTACAGCTCTTGCAGCTACCGCTAAAAACAAGCAAGAGGCAGCCAGAAGTGATCCATGTGGCCATAATTTAAACGGAAGTACATCACCACTACTTGTGACATATCAACAAATGTGTGGTCTTCCTGCTTTCTTTTGCTAATTTAGGCTTATTCTTCCATTTCAGCATGTTCTTTAGCTACTTTCAGCTGTTTGTCAGCAAGTTCTTTAGTAATAAGCATTCACACTGCATTTTCACAGGAAATGCAATTTATCTAGTTTTCAAATTGTTTTGTTATGGAATATATTTATTAAGGATATTTATCCTTAACTCTGCTGTATGTATTTTATATTCTTTACGCATTTTATATTCTGTATGTATTTTATATTCTTTACGCATTTTATATTCTGTATGTATTTTATATTCTTTATGTATTTTATATTCTTTATTCCTGTTGATCTTTGTTCTTACTGTAAAGTGTCCTTGGGTGTCATGAAAGGCGCTTTTTAAATAAAATGATTATTATTATTATTATTATTATATTCTTTAAGCTGTTCCATCCATCCATCCATTTTCTTTACCCGTTTATTCCATTTTGGGTCACGGGGGTCGCTGGTGCCCATGTCCAGCAATCACTGTGCGAGGGGCGGGGTACACCCTGGACGGGTCGCAAGTCCATCACAGTTAAGCTGTTCCATCATGGTGAATAAGATGAAGCCATTCCACCAGTTTCATCCTGTGCTCTGCTTTCAGGATCAGGTGGTCCTGGAGACAGAACCGACCTATCTCAAGTGTCCGGATCAGGACTTTGTCTGGTTCTCTGATTCTCAAATGTGAATGCAGATAGGACAGAATCTGGATGTTTGAATTGTTGAAATAAATGATGTTATAAACTGTTTACATCATTTTACATGTTGTTTTCCTAACTATTTTTATTAGACCTGAGCAGCGAAGTGCTGCGAAGGACTATTGTAATCGCTCTGTTCAGGCCAGAGCTGCAATTTCTCCGTCAAATGAATTGGCTTTTTGGGGACCTTAACATAGCCCAATACGCAACAAATTTGGCAGATGCATCAGGACTGGTGAAAAATTACATATTTCAATGGCATGGCAAAAATTGCAAAAGAAGTGGCTCAAGAGCACCACCTGGAAATTTTCAAAATACCTTCTGCATTACCTTACCTAGTTTGTTGTAGAAACATGAAATTTGGTACACTTGTCCAATTCCCCAAGATGAACAGAAAATCCTCTGGCACCAATACAGGACGATAAACAGGAAGGCGGCCATTTTGAAATGACGTCCCAAATTTCACACCTTTCTGGCGGTTTACAGCCTCCACATTTGAACGAACTCCTCCTAGGGATTTTGCTCAATCAGTTTCAAACTTGGCCATTTGGTTCAAAAGGCATGGGGGACGAAAAGTTATCTAAACTGTGCTTTTCGAAGCATGCTGAAGGGGCGGGGTCAGACCTCAAAGTTTGACATCTCGCCACGAAAAACAAAACGATAATAGCTCCTACACGAAAACTGTCTGTCTGAGACATCAAACCTTAAGTGATTGATCCACATCTGATCCCCTGAAAGACTGAATGGTCAAATCATGACATCACTTAAGCCACGCCCCCTGACAACAGGAAATGTAAAGTTTTACGTTGAACGGTCCCTATCTGGCCTCTGTGATCTAATCAGCATGATAGTGTGTCCAATGACCGAAGACATGTTGGTGTAACTTGCTTTCCAACACTGACAGTTTTGGGTGGAGCATGTGGGCGGCGCCGCAAAGTAAGACGTAACGCCGTTGCCATACATTTAGCTCTAAAATGCACAGGTTTGAGCTGAGGTTCACCAAAATCACTATGATCGATCATTATCCACCGCTTGAACAGGAAGCCGTGATAAGTGGCCAATAGCCTCCACAGCGCACCCTAGAATATAGTAAAACTTAAGCACAAAGTCATTTTTGACCATTTAATTCTGAAACTCAGTGTACATATGTATCTTCTTAGGACCTATGAAAAAGTCTCTTGGAACTCTGGTCCAAACTCAACAGGAAGTCAGCCATTTGGGGTCAAAAGGTCATTTTGGGGCATTCCTAATTGCAAATTTTAACGAACTCCTCCTACGGATTTTGAAGGATTGCCTTCAAACTTGGTTGATATGCCCTTAAAACACTGGGGAGTAAAAGTTATCAAAAGCTTGCGTTTTTGTATATGTTAAAGGGGTGTGGCCAGGCCGTAAAGTTGCACTTCAGGCCGTTCATTTCCAAATGCTATAACTTTCACATTGAAAGACCGAAATGCAAAAAACTTGGCATGAGTCATCCCTGTTGGATGCCCGACGAACCACTGTGGTCATATTCTGACGTCATCCAAGCCCCACCGCCTCAGAACAGGAAGTTACTTCTTTTACTTGGAATGCTCCCTCTCTGACACCCTTGACCTAATCAGGATGATCCTGTGTTAGAAAACATATAACAAGTTGGTCTGACTTGATTTAAATTACAACTAGTTTTAGCTGGAGGATGTGGGCGTGGCAGTGTAAAGAATTAAGAATTGAGACTGTTGCAATACGTTTGGCTCTAAATTGCACAGATTTGAGCCAAGGTGCACCAAAATCACTATGATTGATCATTATCCACCCCTTGAACAGGAATCCATGATAAGTGGCCAATAGCCTCCACAGTGCCACCTACATTATTCATAAAGTTATAGCTCAGTGCTACAACATCCGAGCTGCACCAGATTTTTTGTGCGTCATCAGTGAGCATTTATAGACACGTTGATATTGTTGTTTAACTTGTGACTCCAATATGCCCCTAGATTATTCCAACAGTCATATCTCAGTGACACATCAGTGTTTCCCCTAGATAACTTGCCATGGCGGGGCACTCATCTCGTCCGTGATTTTTGTTTGTGGGGGGACGGACGAAGATACGTCCTAAGCTGTGCAGCGCTCTGTTTAAACCAACTGTTTTTGGGGGGGAGACACAGACAGCCTCACGCTGTTTGCACTGACAGTTTTAGAGCAGGGTGTGTGAGAGGAAAGAGACAGGGACATCGTAGCCGCGCGCTGTCTGAACCGACAGTTTTTGGGGGTTTTTTGGGGCCGGCAAGGGGGAGACAGTTTTCGAGTGGTGGGGGTACATTCAGCGTGAGGGTTCAACATGAAGGAAGAGGCTACCTTTAGCTTTTGAGCTGGTGCACCTGCATTGCAAGCCACTAGTTTAGCATTACATTACATTAGCATTTGTGGGAGTGGTGGCGCAGAGGTTAGAGAGGTGGGCCTGTGATCCGAAGACCGCCGGTTCATGCCCCGGCCCCGACAACATCAAAAAAATTGTGGGTGGGGTAGGTGAAACACCCACACTTGCCTCCACCCTCATTCGCCCCACTCTGGGCCCATGAGCAAGGCCCTTAACCCCCACCATCTGCTCCCTAAACAGGTCTCTCTTGAAAATGAGTTCTCGTGGCTCAATGAGACTACCTGGATAAATAAAGGCTAAATGAAAATTACGTCAGTGTTGACAGGTGGGTGGGGTTCGGTAGACGGGGCGCTCAGTTCTGTTGATGGGGCGAGGCGCCCCGCTTGTATAATGGTAGGGGAAACACTGCACATCATCCGATATGTGCCAGATTTATTGTGCATAATCAGTGAGCACTTCTAGTCACATTGGGATAGTAGTTTAACATATGACTCAAGTGCGCCCCCTAGATTATTCCAACAATTGTATATCAGTAAAACGTCATCCGATCTGAACCAGATTTTTTGTGCTTG
>NC_056509.1:48713438-48721348 GCF_014905685.2 Nematolebias whitei
TATATCAGTAAAACGTCATCCGATCTGAACCAGATTTTTTGTGCTTGATCAGTGAGCACTTCTAGACACATTGGTATTGTAGATTCATGACATCACTTAGGCCCCACCCACTTAGAGAAGAACCTGTTGATTATTGGGTGACTCTTCCAGCTTTGCACTGTGTAAGAGATAAGACTGAAACTTTGTTCGCTAACTGTTGATTAACACATGACATGTTGAAAAGCATAAAGGAAGTGCTCGTCAAATATTCACCACAAAACAGGAAGTCACCGTAACTCCTGTCTGGAAGGTCAGATTTCGTCTAAACTTATAAGACCTGCAACTGGACAAGTATTGACATGGACGGAAGGCGATGTCAAAGGTTCGGGAAATGCGCCCCGTGGTGAACGTGTGCGGGATTGGCACGAGAGCGATGGCGACTGGGTGGAGTAGCTGGAAATCCCATGGTCGCCGAATGGCTGGAGCGGCGCTTTGCTGCGAGGGCCTTCAATGCTGCTTGCAGCTTTAATTTGTTCTTACAACCCTTATTTTGGAAAAATGGGGAAATGTACAACAAAAACAAATTGATTTGTAAAGCTCACAAACCACAACAAGATCAGAAACACTTATTATTCCTGACTGTTTGAATAACAAGAAGCTTCAGTGATGATGTGTGAAATGATTCCTATTTGTTAGTAAAATGGAACAAACCTTGATCCATCATGAAACTGAGGAGTAGAATCATCCTGTCAGATGTCCAACATGGACTGAAGGTCTACAAAGACCAGACCCACTTTAAAAATGACTACCAAAACTTCTGGCGCTTCAACCGTAAATGTTTCAACAAGTTTTAAATATTTTATTGTTTTAATCAGTCCAGAGGACCTGACTTAACTTTGTTAAATAAAATAATTTTGTGATGTTTGACTTGACAACTCCTTCAGTTTCCTGTTTGAAATAAGTCTTAAAGGTTTTCAGGTGTTCAACAATTTTCAGTCAGGTCATTTGGACAGTTTCTTTTTTTGCTGAAACGTTTCACCTTCCATCCAGAAGGCTTCATCAGTCAAGGAAACACACAACAAAACTGACTCTTCCCCCAAACAGCTTACTCCAAAGTGGAACAAACCAGTTATGTTGGTGCTAAGATGGTGTCTTTGGCACGCCCCCTCCTCTGGAGTCGACCCTCTTCCTCATCGACAGTCATGTCAAACTGGTTCAAAACCAACAAAGTCCATGCTCAATAATCCAGGTATACAATCCAACCATTTTCAGTCATGCCATTTGGGAGAAGAATCAGTTTTGTGTTGTATGTTTCCTTGACTGATGAAGCCTTCTGGATGGAAGGTGAAACGTTTCAACAAAAAAAAGAAACTGTCCAAATATAATGACCTGACTGAAAATGATTGGATTGTATACCTGGATTACTGAGCATGGGCTTTTTTGGTTTTCAGTTGTTTCTCATGTGGACTCACCACGTTTTATTTAAAAATGCTGATTTTTACTTTGCTCTTTATAAAACATACAGACCATGATAACAGATCCACACAGTCCTGACACCTCACAAAACTGGATCAGATCCAAAACCCATAAAAACTACAGGTGGACGTTTCAAACTACATTCATTGAAGAAATGTCCTCATCCTGCGTTTACCAACTGAAGGACAAGGGTGGACAAACAAACGAACAAACACCCTAAAAAAACATTTTCTTCCTCAGGGTTCAGATCTTATGTGTGATTTCACAGGAAAATTATTCAAACTGAACCTTCTAAAAAACTTTAAGGATCATGTTTTGTCTCTGTGACAACATTTGTCAGGTTTGGAAGGTTTAAATGCTTCTGAAATCTCTAAAATCTCAAGTCAATGAATTTAAAAAAGATAAAAATAGACTTGGATCAAGGTGCTGCCAGAACAAACTGAACCCTTCTTTACTCAAAAAAAAAGAAGCATTTTTTAAAAACTTGTTAGTTTCGCCAAATCTAATTAAATTAGGCTTAATGTTTTGACCCCACCCCCTTCAGATACCAATGAAAGAGTTGTTTTTTTCTCAACAGTCTCGTGATGTTGGTACAGAAAACAAAACAGTGAGACGTCTGTTTTGTGGACCTCAGAGTGATGCAGAACCAAGGTCCACCTGACGTGGAGATAAGGCAACAGCAGCAACAGACACTGTCTTCTGGCGTCCTACAGAGGACATCACTCAGAGATGTCCTCACGGGTCAGATAATAAAATCTAGAATAAAAAGGCTTAAAACTCTTGACTGCTGTAGAACAATCACTCCACATCAACAGGTCCGTTAGAAAACACCTCAATGTTCTTTGTGTTTCAGTGGAACTCCACAAACTCCTCCAGGGTTTTGGGGATCTGGTTCCGGTAGGTGATCTGGTGCTGCCGGACGGCACGCGCAGCCATGCACTTCAGGCTCATCTTCATCTGCGTCTTCAGCAGGATCTCGGACACGCCGGTGGTGCTCTTGTCCAGTGGCGTTTTCTTCTGCTTGTTTGTCATGTCGGTGTGTGCGCCGGCCTCCACCAGGTTGATGATGATGGCGTGCAGCGTGAGGAAGTCGCTGATGGGTCTGTTGTACTGGACGATGACGTGCAGCGGTGTGTTGCCTTCGTGGTCCACTGCATTCACCTGGGCACCACAGTCCAGCAGCAACTTGGTCACCTGGGCATTTGGGAAGCTACAGACATCGTTGGTGTGGAAATCGTCGACAGGCGTGCTGGAGCTGATGGCCAGGTGGAGCAATGAGCAGCCTTCACGGGTCCGTGGGTCCAGCTGGATCAGGTCGTAGATGTGCTTGTTGATTCTGGCTCGGTCCTCATCACTGCAGGTAGTCTTGGTGGAGATACAAACCAAGTAGAGAAAAGTAAAAATATTGGACTCAAAGTTCTCTGTGGCCTGCAGCAGCTCAGACTCAGTTGCCACGTCGACTCGAGCCATGCTGCGCTGGATCTCCAGGACACTGCAGCTCAGGACCTGCTCTACTGCCGAGGCCAACACTGGCTCCTTCAAGTGAACCATCTGGGAGAAGACCTGGGCAAAGCGCAGCAGGTCTTTGTGTGTGTTGCGATTTCCTTTCTGCCGGAGGTGAAGGGCGTGCAGCCACAGTTTGATGCACTGCTCAAACTCCATGTTGTCGGCGTGGACAGCTCCGCGGTAAATGATGGGATGAGAGACATCGATGTTGTCCGAGCCCAGGATGCGCTCCCTGATCATCAGCCCCTCCATGTGTAGAGCATCTCGGTCCACTCGGATGACCTCCAGCTGTTGGAGGGTTTGACACTCCCTGCGCCCTCCATAGGCTTCAATAGGAGGCAGCAGCTCCTTGACAATGATGCCATCAGGGTCCCGGTGCCGCTCCGTCATGGCCATGTGCAGGTACTGATATGCCTTCTGGATGTCGTAGTTCTCCCTGTCATTGGCAAAAGAAGCTCCTAGCAGCTCCAGGGCTTCAATCTGACTGCGAGAATCACAGTCAGCGTGAGCCAGCAGCAGCTCCACTACGTCAGCCTTACAGCTCTCTGCTGCCACTTTCAGCGGGGTCATGCCATGTCCATTCACCACCATCAAGGACTGGCAGCGGATCAGCTCTTTGACGATTTCCTTATGACCCGCCTCGGCAGCAAAGTGCAGGGCCGTGGCGCCGCAATGAGCCCTGGCATTGATGTCTGCCCCCTGCTGCAGGAGGAACCGGACCACATCCACGTGGCCCTTATGGGCAGCGATCATCAGGCAGGTGTTGTTGAACTTGTTGGTGATGCTGATGTCGGCGCTGTGTTCCACCAGGTAGTGAACAATATCCAAGCGGCCATCGAAGCAGGCGGCTCGCAGGGGGGTGGAATTAGAGATGGTGGTGTGGTTGACGTTTGCGTGGTGACTCACCAGCAGGCGCACCACCTCGAAGTGTCCTGCTCCGGCTGCACACCACAGAGCTGTGGCCCCGTCAATCACATACCTGCACAAACAACAAGACACAAAACTAAACATTGTTGTTCCCAAATGTCTTCAGACACACACTGCTGAAGGAAAAATAAAACATAAAACAACAAATATCCTGATGCATGCTCAATAATCCAGGTAGAAAAATCCAAAAAAGTTCAATCTGGTCCTCTGGACATTCAAAAACCAAAAACAAAACAAAGCAAAAAAAATATAGAAACGTTTCGTCTCTCATCCGAGAGACTTCCTCAGTCTGAGGTGCTGTTTTCAGCTCAGTCTCTTAAATAGCACCGTCTCAGAGTGGATCAACCAGTTTGCTGCTGACAACCAAAATCAGCTGATCACATGCTCAAGAAGGACCATCAGCCTAACAATGGATCATTAGCACCTGATGGCTGTTTACTACTCACAGAGGGCTGAGTGATACTGGCAATCACAGCATTGTAAGAGGGGGACAGTTGAACCCGGAGGCCTCCACCCCTGTTTAATGATGGACGGTTTCTTTTCACAAAGATGGCCTCCTTTACTCCTCTCTCAAACCAACGTTCCTCTCTGTCCAGGATGTGAACATCTTCATCCCTGAAAGAGTGACCTCTGGCCTGGAGATGAGTGTAGACCGCAGAGTCCTGGCCTGATGATGTTAATCTTCTGTGCTGGGCCATCCTTTTGGCCAGTGGCTGTTTAGTTTCCCCGATGTAAGACTGATCACAGCCCTCCTGACACTGAACAGCATACACAACATTACTCTGTTTGTGCCGGGGGACTGGATCTTTGGGATGAACCAGTCTTTAATGTATTTTGGGGTTTAAAAGCCACTGGGACGTTATGTTTAGAAAATAAACGTCTCAGTTTCTCTGATACTCCCTCAACATATGGAATGACCACTGGTCTGGGTCTGGGTTCCTCCTTTTCTCCTGTTGGCTGACTGGAGTCCTGTTTGGGTTTCTTCTCTGCTTTCAGGAAGGCCCAGTTAGGATATCCACATTGCTCTAGAGCCTGTCTTGTGTGGGATTTCTCCTTCTGCCTGGCTCCTGAGCTAGTGGGGATGCTGTCTGCTCTGTGGTACAGAGTCCTGATGACTCCTAACTTGTGCTCCAAAGGGTGATGGGAGTCAAACTGCAAATACTGGTCTGTGTGGGTGGGTTTGCGGTACACCTCAGTTTGCAAATGTCCTCTATCAGAGACTGAGACCTCACAGTCCAAGAAAGCCAACCTGCCATTTTTTACATCTTCTCGTGTGAACTTGATGTATTTATCCACAGAGTTGATGTGGTCAGTAAAATGTTGGACTTCCTGAGATTTAATTTTAACCCAGGTGTCGTCAACATACCTGAACCAATGACTTGGTGGTGTCCCTGAAAAGGACATCAAGGCTCTCTTTTCTACCTCTTCCATGTACAGGTTGGCAACAATAGGAGAAACTGGAGACCCCATAGCACACCCATGTTTCTGCCTATAATATTGCTCCCGTATGTGAAGTAGGTTGACTGCAGGCACAGTTTCAAGAGTTGACACAGTTGTTCAGTGGAAAGCGTGGTCCTGCTGCTCAGAGTGGTGTCTGATTTTAATTTTAAACTGACCACCTCTACTGCATCATCAACAGGAATGCACGTAAAGAGTGATGTGACATCAAGAGACCATCGTTTCATCAGTCTCCGTGATGACATCCCTCACCTTGTCCACAAAGTCCATGGTGTTGCCTTGTCCTGCTCCAAATTTTTCAGGCAATCTATTAACTTCTTCTTGTAACCACTTCCTGGATCTCTTTTCAGAGGTTCATAAGTGGTTAAGTCACTAAGGAGTGTCATAACTTTCTCATGATAGTCTTTCTGGTTCAAAATCACTGTGCACCTTCCTTTGTCTGCTGGGAGAATGATGATGTTTTTGTCCTTGCTAAGAGTGGTGAGTGCATCCCTCTCCTCTCTACTGATGTTGGAAGGTGGAGGTTTGGCATTGCTGAGGCAGGATGAAACTTTGATTCTGAGCTGTTCTGCTTCACACTCTTTCATTTTGTTGTTTCTGTTGGCTGATTCTGTGGCTGTGATCATCTCAGAAGGCTGAAAGACTTTCTAACATTAAATGATTTTCTATCAGATTCTCAGTTTGATTTTAGGAAAATGCATAGTACCACTACAGCAGCGCTAAAAATGGTAAATTATTTTATTGATCTTTTGGATAATGAGCAACACTGTGCAGCCGTCTTTATCGATTTCTCCTAAACATTTGTTTATCATGAGGTTTTACTACAGAGTGTAGGGATTGTGGTTTGTTTCTTGGTCCCTCGTTCCATCTTGTGTTGTGTTTATGTCCTGTGTTCTTCTGAGCCTTAGTTTCTGTCTTTTATAGTGTTTATGTTCTCCTAGTGCATGCCTCCATCTGGTGTTGTGTCTCTGTTCCTGCACTCCCTGGTTTCCTAGTTTATCATTTCCCCTGATGTGTTTCAGCTTCGTGTCCTCACTGCTGTTTTGTCTCGTTAGTCACTGTATATAATCTGTGTCTCTGTGTTAGTCCTTTGTCCTGGCATTGTCTCCTGTCATCTGGTGATGTCCTGTGTACTCCCTGTGCACCCCCGGATCGTTTATGTGAGTTTTGACTGCCCAGTCATCCTTTTCTGTTTTTTATTGTACTTTGTAAATAAATCCTTTATTTAATATGCTGTATCTCCTGAGTACTGGACTGCCTGCCTGGGTTTATCTACACCAGAGCCCCCCCGTTTATGACACAGAGGCTTCACACTATTGGCTTGTCAGAACAAGCTCTTTGTTAGTTTGACAACTATCTGACCAATAGCTCTCAGTGTGTTCAAGTGGGTTTTGTGTCTTAACTCTTTTTAAACTCTTGCTTTATTTTAGCAAGTGTCCCTGTTGCTTTAAGCACGTTGTGGTTCGGACCCTTCTCAAAAAGTCTCATCACAGCCTAAAAACTTGTTTTTATAAAGTTACAACCCGTCTTAGAAAACATGGCATTTATAAAACATTTCAGTCTGGATTTAGAACTTGTCATGGTACCGAGCCAGCCCTGCTAAAAGTCCATAACAGTATCAGCATGTCCATGGATGCAAAGTGTCCTGTTGCTTTGTCACTGTGGACCTGCTGTCCTTCTGCCTTCAACATTATGTTGGTAGATTTGGTTCAGTTCTCATGTGGTTCACCTCCTACTGGACCAAAAGAACTTTCTCTGTCATAGTCTTGATCCGTCTTCCTCTACTGCTCCAATTTTGAGTGGTGTGCCGCAGGGCTCTGTTCTTGGTCCTCTCCTTTTTTCTCTGTACATACTGCCACATGTATCAGCCAAGGATGCCTAGGAGCCAGACCCCACTTTTCTTTTCAATAACATACAGATGATCTACAAATTAATTTGCCTATGAAGACTGAACGTAGAAACCTTCACACTTCTTTTAGTGACTGTATTACTGGCATTAAACGGTGGCTTCATCAAAATCTGTTTTTAAATGAAGGAAAAATGGAGTGCATCTTCTCTGGTGATTAATTGTAACTTTGGTGGTCTAAAATCCAAGTTTAGACCGACAGTTAAAATCTTGAAGGTGAATTTTGACAAGGGTTTAAAGTTCAACATACAGGTCTTTCTCAAAAAAATAGCATATTGTGATAAAGGTCATTATTTTCCATAATGTAATGATAAAAATGAAACTTTCATATATTTCAGATTCATTGCACACCAACTGAAATATTTCAGGTCTTTAATTGTTTTAATACTGATGGTTATGGCATACAGCTCATGAAAACCCAAAATGCCTGTCCCAAAAAATGAGCATATCATGAAAAGGTTCTCTAAACAACTATTAACCTAACCATCTGAATCAACGACGCAACTCTAAACACCTGCAAAAGATTCCTGAGGCTTTTAAAAACTCCCAGCCTTGTTCATTACTCAAAACCACAATCATGGGTAAGACTGCCGACCTGACTGCTGTCCAGAAGGCCATCATTGACACCCTCAAGCAAGAGGGTAAGACACAGAAAGAA
>NC_056509.1:48721448-48734072 GCF_014905685.2 Nematolebias whitei
ACCACTTATGAACCTCTGAAAAGAGATCCAGGAAGTGGTTACAAGAAGAAGTTAATAGATTGCCTGAAAAATTTGGAGCAGGACAAGGCTATTGACCGTTTTCTGTACCACAGACTGTACCCAGGGGAGGCCACACCTAGTCTGTATGGTTTACCTAAAATCCACAAACAAGGTGTACCTTTAAGACCAATTGTTAGCATGATTAACTCTGTCACTTACAATGTTTCCAAATATCTGGCGTCTGTACTCATCCCTTTAGTTGGCAGCTCAGAACACCACATACAGAACACCATGGACTTTGTGGATAAGGTGAGGGATGTCATCATGGAGACTGATGAAACAATGGTCTCTTTTGATGTCACATCACTCTTTACGTGCATTCCTGTTGATGATGCAGTAGAGGTGGTCAGTTTAAGATTAAAATCAGACACCACTCTGAGCAGCAGGACCACACTTTCCACAGAACAACTGTGTCAACTCTTGAAACTGTGCCTGCAGTCAACCTACTTCACATATGGGGAGCAATATTATAGGCAGAAACATGGGTGTGCTATGGGGTCTCCAGTTTCTCCTATTGTTGCCAACCTGTACATGGAGGAGGTAGAAAAGAGAGCCTTGACGTCCTTTTCAGGGACACCACCAAGTCATTGGTTCAGGTATGTTGACGACACCTGGGTTAAAATCAAATCTCAGGAAGTCCAACATTTTACTGACCACATCAACTCTGTGGATAAATACATCAAGTTCACACGAGAAGATGTAAAAAATGGCAGGTTGGCTTTCTTGGACTGTGAGGTCTCAGTCTCTGATAGAGGACATTTGCAAACTGAGGTGTACCACAAACCCACCCACACAGACCAGTATTTGCAGTTTGACTCCCATCACCCTTTGGAGCACAAGTTAGGAGTCATCAGGACTCTGTACCACAGAGCAGACAGCGTCCCCACTAGCTCAGGAGCCAGGCAGAAGGAGAAATCCTACACAAGACAGGCTCTAGAGCAATGTGGATATCCTAACTGGGCCTTCCTGAAAGAAGAAACCCAAACTGGACTCCAGTCAGCCATCAGGTGAAAAGGAGGAACCCAGACCCAGACCAGTGGTCATTCCATATGTTGAGGGGGTATCAGAGAAACTGAGACGTTTATTTTCTAAACATAACGTCCCAGTGGCTTTTAAACCCCAAAATACATTAAAAACTGGTTCATCCCAAAGATCCAGTCCCCCGGCACAAACAGAGTAATGTTGTGTATGTTGTTCAGTGTCAAATTTGTAAACATGTCAGAATAATCCAAATAAGCTACAGAATCTGCCTTTTTTAATCAATAACTTTTATTAAAACTGTTCCGGATTCACATTGTTGGCTGTGTTCCTCCGGTGGCGGTACGTAAAACATTTTATTTACTTATATCACATACGGGCAGATGGGAGCTCCGTTGGTTGGACTGTTGCTCTCCAGGTAAGCACTAATGTGTGAATTTTCAGTTGATAGAATCTCAAAGTCAAAAAAGTCAAAGTCACTTTATTGTCAAAAACTGCAATATGTACAGGACATACACAGGATTGAAATTACATTACTCTCAGACCCCGGTGCAACAAAACCATTTAACATTACAACATTTAATAAACATAAGCATAAAATAAAATAATAAAAGTATGAAACGGTCTTAAATTGTACTATAACGGTATAATATTTTTTAGGTATATCTATAAAATAAAATGAAATGAAGTGAAGGTCCTGACATTGACACTTGTAGTAAGTGGCAAAGCAGCATATGAAGTGAATGTACACAATGTATGTATGAAGTCCTTGATATTGGTGTAGGTAAAGTGACATATGCAATAAGGCTAGTAATATATATATATATATATATATATATATATATATATATATATATATATATATATGTCAACGGTAGTGTAATATAAGCAGCAGTGTGAATATAAACAGTAGTGCAAATGTAAACAGCAGTATGAATATTAACAGTAGTATGAATATAAACAGTAGTATGAATATAAACAGTAGTATGAATATAAACAGTAGTTTGAATATGAACAGTAGTATGAATATTAACAGTAGTATGAATATGAACAGTAGTATGAATATTAACAGTAGTATGAATATTAACAGTAGTTTGAATATTAACAGTAGTATGAATATTAACAGTAGTATGAATATAAACAGTAGTTTGAATATGAACAGTAGTATGAATATTAACAGTAGTATGAATATTAACAGTAATATGAATATAAACAGTAGTATGAATATGTAATGAACATAATACCTGTGTCTGATATTATCCATAATTTAAACGGATTCTTTCATTTTTCTGGACTGAGTACTCTCGTGCCTTGAATGATTAAATATAGACGGAAACGTGTTTTAATTTCTGACTCGCCAACAACAGTGAGCCGTTTAATAAAAAACGATTTAAACACATCACACATTTACAATAATTGGCAGATTGATTACAATAACACGGCTTAATTAATGAGCTTTACAATGAGAAAATCATATGGCCATGATTTTCACTTGCAACTGAAATACAACAGACATTTCTGAAAATATCTGGATTAATTACTGGCAGATAGAAGCGTTTTAAAGATGGGAAATGAAGGAGTTTAAATGGAGAGGAAAAGATGGATGAAGATGTAGGTCTGTAGACCAGAACGACACGCTCCCTTGAAGCGCAGCTTAATCCACGGTACACTGGTAGTTGAAGATCGACTCTTTTACCTTTCTGAAGATATTTCAGTTCCGGCGTAAAGTTCCACTTCAAGCCACCTTTCAGCGTCTCCATAAGAACAGCTGTGTCCTCAGGAGTCGTGAGATCATCACAGAACAGACTTCTTCATTGTTCAGAGCGTTCGTCAAGTAGCCACAGCGAGACGTCGTGGCATCGACGGACTCTGGTCATCCCATTAGAAATTGCTCGAACTTCTGTTCTTCTGAACTTCTCGTTCGAGGTTCTCCCTGGAACTCTGGTTCTCTCTGGAACATTGTTCAGCTTGGAACTCTTGTTCTGCTCGGAACTTTGTTCTGCTTGGAACTAGGAAGTGTTGACCCTTTTAAAGAAGTCACTTCCGGTTCCTCTGAGAACTTCCTGATTGGTTGAAAGAACCAACAGGGGTGTGGTCTTAGTGACGTAAGAGGGTTATTACAAGTCAGAAAAACAGTGGGATGTTTTAAGAACAGATAGAGAAATGTTATGGCGAAATGAGAGACTTTTAGGAGCCGTTTTCCTTCTATCTGTCTGATAGAGATAAACATGACATTTCGTTCCAATAAACATGTTTTTGACCGTTCCTTCACTTTTGACCGATATCACAACTTGCTCATTTCAGACAGAAGATCAAAAAATGCATAATTACTCTTGTAACAGACATTAACTTGATTTCTACTTTGAATGAGGATTAAAAATCATTTATACTGTTTCACAGTTGATTTAAAGTGAGTAGTTCACTTCAACATTTAAAATGGTTTGAACTAAACACACTTTTGATTATCAAGACATTTGTAAAATAGTAATGATAATATGAAAGAGAGTGTTCTTTCAATTGATTAGTGCAGGACACTTAGAAAGTCTCTGGATGAGCTTAATTTGTATTTCTGGACTCAAATCAATGAAATAACAGTTCCTGTTCCAGGAAGGCTTTTTGACCTGAGGCTTAGTTCCCTACAAATATAAACAGTAGTGTGAATATGAACAGTAGTATGAATATAAACAGTAGTGTGAATATAAACAGTAGTGCAAATATAAACAGTAGTGTGAATATGAACAGTAGTATGAATATTAACAGTAGTATGAATATAAACAGTAGTATGAATATGAACAGTAGTATGAATATTAACAGTAGTATGAATATAAACAGTAGTATGAATATAAACAGTAGTATGAATATAAACAGTAGTATGAATATAAACAGTAGTATGAATATGAACAGTAGTTTGAATATTAACAGTAGTATGAATATTAACAGTAGTATGAATATCAGAATCAGAATAAACTTTATTGGAATTGCACCGAGGTACAACGCGAATATGTACGTACAGTCGTCCGAAAGATGGGCGGAGTGCACGAAGCTGCAACTTACAGTAGAGCGCGGCCATTTTATCCTTATCAGATAATAATCTTAGACAGGAAAAGGCGGAGAAACATGAGGGTAGATAGTGGTATTACAAAAAAAGATCTTTCACATCTTGTCCATCAGGACACGATTTGAGACATCAAAAAACTCTACCAGCAGCACAATTAAAACATGATTACATTTGCATTTGACATTAAGGTGTTGAGATTTGTCTATGAGCTTTTTATTCAGATCAGCCACAGTTTCTGAGGATGCTTTTTTCTGCCAGCAGTTCTGATAAGCTTGCACAGAAAGTTCTTGGTGTGGGGGGCAATAGATCAAGCTTTTGTCCTTGGGTACTCATGTCCCAGGCAAATTTTGATAGTCAGCCTGTCTCCGAGGCCATTGGGAGTCAGATTAGATAAGCTTAATTTTTGTTTTTCTTCAGGCAGACAGATTTTTTTTCTTCAGCCTTGAGTCCATCTGGGCGTTCTGGTTCCGAAAAAGCCTAATTGTGGAATTTCATTTCACTGATCCATGCTATGAGTCTCCTTCAAGGTTGAACCCACCACGCTGACGAGTCCCAGAAGCCGCAGGTGGTCTGCGATCCTCAATCGCCTCCACCTTACGGTTAAGCTTGTAAACCAGACGATTTAAAGTTCCCACAGCGAGGACCAGACCTTCACACTGACTTGGAAGCTTTTTCATGGCCAAAACTGCTCCCGCTGTCTTATTCAAAAGTCGATAAAACAGAGCCCCGCCGATGCCAAAAACCAGAGTCTCTGCTATCATAAATCCAAATATGTAAACGTCTTCAACATCCTCCTGAGACAGGACTGTAATGCACATCAATTGCCACACTCCCCAAGAATCCATGACGTACCCCACAGCGTGAGTCTCAGCTGGACACGCCGGTTCCCCAGGACCTTGTCGCTTTGATGAAAAAATCTTATCAATAGAGTTGAACGCCCACAATACCAAATCCATAATCTTCTTAATTTATGTTCGGGAGATGAGACCCAGGTGCTTCAGACAGACAGAGAGCAGAGCAGGAAGAAGGAAAACGGGGGAGGAGAAACAGAAGCTGCCACCTCGATGAGAGCCTGGGAGGAAAAAATATATATATATGAACACTAGTATGAATATGAACAGTAGTTTGAATATGAACACTAGTATGAATATGAACACTAGTATGAATATGAACAGTAGTTTGAATATGAACAGTAGTTTGAATATGAACAGTAGTGCAAATGTAAACAGTAGTGAAAATTGAATGAGCACTATTATTGGGCAGCTAATATTAGAGCTCTTTTACTCTGGATGGGTAAGGACACCCCTTCTCCCCATTGGGTGGCCTTGGAAAGGGCCTCAATCAGGTCCAGCTCCCTCTCTGCATTACTCTGCTCTCAGCTGCCCTTTAAACAATCAATATCAGCTTAATACTTCTAACCCAATTGTGATCTGGGCAGTTAAGATTTGGAACCAGTTCAGGAGGGCATTTAACTCTACAGTGTTATTGTTTTTGGCTCCTGTGTCAAATAATTATATGTTTACTCACTCAGTAGCTGATACAGCTTTAGTCACCTGGGTCTTGAGGGGAGTTCATTCACTGTGCGATCTCTATGTTGATGGTAGATTGGCCTCTTTTGAGCAGCTGGTACAGAAGTTTTATATTCACAAGTCGCAGTTTTTAGATATTTACAGCTGAGACATTTTGTGAGATCTAACTCTGACTGGTTTCCTTTGTACCCCTCTAAACATTTTGTGGCTAAGATTTTCGAGTGCAGGTCTGATTCTAAGGGGACCCTTAGTAAAATGTATACACTGTTCAGCTCATACCATGAGTTCAGTTTGGACTCCCTTAAGCTGAAATGGGAAGTGAACTTGGAGGAACCCATATCAGACTCAATCTGGAGAAGGATCATTAACAACATTAACTCGTCTTCAATCTGTCTGAGACATGCTGTAATCCAGTTCAAGGTGGTGCACAGGCTGCACTGGACCAAACAAGCTGTCCAAGATCAAGGCCGATCTGGACCCAGCATGCAGTCGTTGCAAACAAACTCCAGCTACACTCCTGCATACTTTCTAGACCTGTCCCAAACTGCAGATCTTTTGGCAATCTATTTTTGACACCTTCTCTGGAGTAGGTGACAAAACTATTCACCTATCACCATTCATTTCACTGTTCGAGGTGGTCCCTGTGGATATGTCCTTCAGTAAGAGTGAGAAGGATGTGATTGACTTTGGCTTCCTTGTGTCCAGGAGGCTAATTTTGTGCAATTGGAAGGACCCACACCCCCCAGCATATGTACATTGTTTAAGGGAGGTGATGTATCATATCTACTTGGAAAAAATAAGACATACAATGAAGGGCTCTGTAAAAAGATTTTAGGATGCGTGGCAGCCTTTTATGTTGTATGTTAAAAATATGTCTGTACCTGTTTAATTTGTTTATGTAATATATGTTTGACTGATCCAGTGTGGGAGGGATGGGGTGGGGGGTTCTATGTTGTTCTTTGTTTATATATTTTTTAAATAAAAAAACTAATCAAAACATTTTGTTAAAAAACTTTATAAATGAATGAATTGTATTTTATTGTTCTGCAGAGGAACATACTTCAGACTTTCATGTATTGTTATATACAGCAGTAAATTAAAAAGTATTGGTACCGAGAACACGTCCCTGTGGAACCTCATATTTTTACAGATTTTAATTGTCATCTTAAACAGGATGAAAACTCTTGGCAGTGATAATTTTTGGTGGGTTTTTGTGTTGCAGTGCCTCGTGCCGGCCCCAGGAACCTGCGGGTGTTTGATGCCACCACCAGCTCCCTGACCATCGGCTGGGACCACGCCGAGGGCCCCGTCAGGCAGTACAAGATCTCCTATGCTCCCATGACAGGAGACCCCATCACTGAGTTTGTGAGTTCATTTTTACAATAACAGTAATTACTGTCAACAACTCAAAAACTGCTGCTGGAGGAGGACCTTACAGTGATGCTTGTCAGGATTGTGAGCTCAAACTGGACAAGTCGGTCACTTTGTTTGAACAGCTGAGGTTGTTTAAGATGTGTCATAAATATAATTTTTAAAGTCAGGTGTAGTTTTAAACTCATTCCATATCCTGGATTTATTGAAACTGATAATTAGGACACAAAACATGAAGTTTTCTTTTTTCTTTTTTGGCAGAAATGGGCTTCTGTGGATTTGTGAAGTTAAACATTAAAATCTGTGTTTTTGTGTAATAAATTCCTGAGCTCGATAAATCTCCTTCCTGTTTATTCGCTCCATGTTTCATCAGTAATGAGGAGTAATTGTTGTTTTGGATAAACGTTCTGGGTAAGCTGTGCTGATGTTCAGTTCAAACTATGCAGTGAGCTCAGGTCCCAGGTTTCCCTCGCCTGCTTCGGCTCATGAATCAGCCGTTAGGCACCGCCTTGGTTTACTCTAACGCTATAACTGGGCTCATAATGATGTTATTAATAGTTGTGAAGAACCATTTGGAGCGGCGGTGGAGGACCGAGACGACCCAGCTGTGCTTCTCTGTGCTCGTTAGTCGTTCAGCCTGAGTCATTGAGAATCGGCCTCAAACTGTTTCCATCTGGACTCAAGAGGTCTGATCCAGTCCTACAGATGGACCTGACCCCATCACTTTTTGCTCAAATAAAAACTGACTTTGAGTTTTTTCCTTTAATATAGTTTCAGTCCCTCCAGGACGGGAGACAAACCTGTGACCTTCATGCTGTGAGGTGCCAATTCCAGCCACTGCTCCACTCTGCAGCTCTTTCTTTAATATGACCGCAACAAATAAATGTACAAAATTAGCTGCAAGTAGCTTCTCCACAAAGGACCCAAATTTCTAAAATAGCTTCATCTCCAGGGTCTACTACCTCTGATCTGTGGTTGGGTTGTGGAGGCAGCAGGTCCAGGGCAGGAACCCAGACTTCCATCTCCTCAGAGACCCTCTCCAGCTCTTCCCATGCAACCCTGAGGTGTTCCAGAGAGGATCTATAATCCTTACAAAGAGTTCTGGATCTGCCCCGGTGGTCTCCTCCCTGTAGGTCATGCCTAGAAAACCTTCAGATGGAGGTGTCTTGATCAGATGAACCTCCTCCACTGACTCCTTTAGATCCAGAAGAGCAGCAGCTCTACTCTGAGCACTTCCCAGATGATGGAGCTCATCCCCCTGACTCTAAGGCTGAGACCCCCCACCCTACAGAGGGAGCTCGTTTCAGCTGCTTGAATCCAGGATCTGGTTCTTTGAGTTATGATCCAAACCTCATGACCACCAGTTAGGGTTGGTATGTAGACAGACCAGTAAATCCAGAAATTTGTCTTTAGACTCAACTCTTTCTTCATCACGATCAACCAGAGCAACGTCCTCATTACTGAGGATGATGTCCTGATCCATGGATCCCTCTGTCCTACCATCACTCAGGACAAGATGCCCAGATACTTAATGTCCTCCACCTGAGGCAAAAACTCACTTCCCCCTGAGTAAGCAGGGCTTGAAGCAGCTCTGGACACAAAAATCCAACATGGCACCTTCCATAAGTCAGTCCCTGCTGGCCTTATCCTCAATTGGACAAGGCGGTTCATCCACTAGTATAACCGTCTGTGATCATTTTTATCTGTACGCCTCAGACACAAACCTCAGAGGTCAAAGTTCTCCTGAAAGATTTTCAGGATGTTCAGTCTTGAATCTTTTCCCGTTGTTGTTTTCAGACAGTGGTTCCAGGTAACAGAAACAACGCCATGTTGCAGAACCTGTTCCCAGACACTCCGTACAACATCACCGTGGAGGCCGTTTATGCCGAGGGGCCCGGAGGGTCTCTGAACGGGAACGGCCGCACAGGTGAGGACTGATCCAGGTGTCCCATTGGTCAGCAGACTACAGAACCTGCTGCAAATACACCTGTGATTCTGTCAACGCCCTGTCAAACTTCCTGTTACTGCCTTGTTGAACTTCCTGTTAACTTCCTGCTAACTTAATGTTAACTTCCGGTTTCCTTCCTGTTTCTGTCTTGTTAAACTTCCTGTTAACATGCTGTTAATGTCCTGCTAACTTAACGTTAACTTCCTGTGTCCTTCCCGTTACTGCCTTGTTAAACTTCCTGTTTCCTTCCTGTTACTGCCTTGTTAAACTTCCTGTTAACATTAACTTCCTGTTTCCTTCCTGTTACTACCTTGTTAAACTTCCTGTTAACTTAACATTAACTTCCTGTTTCCTTCCTGTTACTACCTTGTTAAACTTCCTATTTCCTTCCTGTTACCACCTTGTTAAACTTCCTGTTAACATTAACTTCCTGTTTCCTTCCTGTTACCACCTTGTTAAACTTCCTGTTAACGTTAACTTCCTGTTTCCTTCCTGTTACCACCTTGTTAAACTTCCTGTTAACTTAATGGTAACTGTCATTCCCTGATCTGTTACGGAAGCTGATCCGTAGCGTTGCTCATTTGCTCATGCACTTAAAAGAATACTTCCGGGTCGCACAGATCGCCGTTCAATATGATAGATTAAGGAAAATATACTGGTATAATTCCGTTTATGAATAAGAACCGTCTTAATTTAATTAGAAAAGTATGTGCTCTATCTTCGCCGATCTTCATGTTGCTAATTTACGCCACTCGTATTTCCGTTAAAATCATTGACATATTTACGTCATGGTTCAAATGATCTGCAGCTTCACCACTGAGCGGCGCTGTTTCATCATGGAAATAATTCATTCTGTATCTCGCAGGGTTTTTCTCACTCAGCCCAGGCTGGGGGGGGGGGGGGGGGGGGGGGGGGGGGGGGGGGGGGGGGGGGGGTCAGCTCTATTGCGTCGCAGCTTAACCAGTGAATTGTAACGGAAATACGAGTGGTGTAAATTAGCTTCCTGAAGATCGGTGCAGATAGAGCACGTACTTTTCTAAGTAAATGTAGACAGTTTTTTATTCATAAACAACGGTGATCTGTGTGACCTGGAAGTTCACTATGGATCGTGCTTCTGTAACAGATCGGGGAATGACAAGTAACTTTTTCATTCATTCAACCTTTATTTCTACAGGTTAGTCCCATTGAGCCTCCGGGGCTCATTTACAAGAGAGACCTGATTTCTTAACAAAGAGTGATGACAACAATGAAAAACAATGACAACAATAGACAGTCACAAAAGAGGCATACAAATTTAAATATTTTTTTTACAAATCAAAACAAAATAGCAACCAAAAGGACAGTCAAAAGGAAAAGTAGCGAAATGAAAACAACATCTACACTGTAGATTATAAGGCGATGTAGAAAACTAAAAACAGGAACATCTGCAGGAATTTACCAGATGTTTGAAGCCACTTAGAGAGGTCAAAGGTCGAGAGCTTCAGATCTTTTTACAAGATATTCCAGGAAACAGGAGCGGAGTAGGAGAAGGTCCTTTTGTCTAGTTCAGTCCTCACTGAGGGAACACTGCAGGTAATGATGTCCTGAGAGCGCACGCTGTAGCTGCACTCACACAGAGACATGTAGGAGGAGATGTATGAAGGCAGCAGACCAGGAAGTGATTTAAAGATGAAAATGTACCAGTGGGAGAGTCTGCGTGAAGTTAATGGTGACCAATTAACCAGTGAATACTGGGTGCAGTGGTGGGTACGGTAGTTACAGCCAGTTATGAATCTTAGTGCACCATGATAGACAGCATCCAACATCTGCAGCATCCAACATCTGCAGCATCCAACATCTGCAGCATCCAACATCTGCAGGGTTCTTGTAGGAGCGTTCATGTAAATAATGTCACCGTAATCAATGGAGGGAAGGAAAGTCACAGATACAAGGCGTTTCCTAACATTCAGAGTTAGACAGGATCTGTTTCTGAAAAAGAAACCCAGTTTAACTTTCAGTTTCTTTACTGGGTTTTTCATTTTATATAGAACGATTCTATGAAATGTTTCCATTTTAGAGAAATGTTTTAGAGAATCGTTTTAGAGAATCGATTGAAACTTCATCCAGTTTATGTTCACCATCAGGCTGAAAACCTGACTGGTGGAAAAAGCGCAGATCAACGGTCCCACAGATTCAGAAACAGAGAACAATGTGTCCAGATGATGTTGATGTGTCTCCTTTCTGTCGCAGTCGGCATGTTGAGCCCCAGAAACCTGCGGGTGTCAGACGAGTGGTACACCAGGTTCAGGGTGTCCTGGGAACCGGTCTCTTCTCCGGTTCAGGGCTACAGACTCATCTACTCCCCTAAAGGTGAGGGTCTCACTGACGCAGGCACCGTCAGCCCAAAGAAATGCACGTCTTTCTGAGTTTGTGTTGGTCTTTCCAGGCAAGGATCAGCCAATCAGCCTTTTTGTTGGTGACGTTAGCTCATTCACGCCCACCAACCTGCAGCCTGGAACCACCTACGACGTCAAAGTCCTGGCTCAGTACACCACAGGCATCAGTGCGCCGCTCATTGGGGAGGGGACCACACGTACGCTCCACTCGGCAGACTCGTGGCATTCAGAATGACAGGTGTGCTTCATTAAAGGCTTCTCTGATGTGTGTAATCACTCCAGTTTACCTGAACGTGACCGACATCGAGACCTACGACATCGGCCACGACAAGTTCTGCATCAAGTGGAGTCCTCACCGAGCGGCCACGTCGTACCGCATCAAACTGCACCCGCAGGACCGTGAGTCCACTCAACTTTTATTTTCCAGTTTCCATCAGTTTTCTCCTGATCATGCTGAGATCTTTAAAACTAAACTCTGCAAAGTTGTAACAAGTTTAAAATGATGACATTTAGATGTCTTCTTCTGCCTCATGGACCATCTGAGGATGAACGTTTAAAGTTTAGAGTAACACAAAACAGAAAAACAGTAATCAGAAGATTTGACATCATGAGGTCACTTTCTACAAAGATTTTTTTTTTTTATACAAGACGGTTTTGATGTTTGCAAAGATCTGACATGAGCAGGGAAATGTTCCTGACCATGTTCCCCCGTCACTCTAAAGTGCCTCCAAATTCTCCAAATCTCAGTTCAGTCAAGCACCGGTGCTTGTTCTGGACCAACAAGTCTATCTATGAAGGCTCCACCTCACAGCTTCTAAGCCTTGAAGATCTACTGCTGATGGATTAGAACCAGATACCACAGGAGACCTTCAGAGGTCCACATGAGACCTTCAGACGTCCACAAGAGACCTTCAGAGGTCCACATGAGACCTTCAGACGTCCACAGGAGACCTTCAGAGGTCCACAGGAAACGTACATGGGTCCAAAGGAGACCTTCAGAGGTCCACAAAAGACCTTCGGAGGACCATGGGAGACCCTCAAGCTTTGATGTTGGAACAGATTTATTAAACAAAATAAACTCTATGAAGTCAGGTCAATAACAGGTCAAAGGGCTATACCAGGTCACAGGTCTATACCAGGTCACAGGTCTATACCAGGTCACAGGTCTATAACAGGTCACAGGTCTATACCAGGTCACAGGTCTATAACAGGTCACAGGTCTATACCAGGTCACAGGTCAATAGTAGGTCACAGGTGTATACCAGGTCACAGGTCTATACCAGGTCACAGGTCTATACCAGGTCA
>NC_056509.1:48734082-48743367 GCF_014905685.2 Nematolebias whitei
ACCAGGTCACAGGTCTATACCAGGTCACAGGTCTATACCAGGTCACAAGTCTATAACAGGTCACAGGTCTATACCAGGTCACAGGTCAATAGTAGGTCACAGGTGTATACCAGGTCACAGGTCTCTACCAGGTTAAAGGACTATAACAGAACTGCTGATGTGCTCTTACTCCTCAGCCTCCAGTAAAGGTCAACATGAGGTGACCATTGCTGCCGGTTTGCCTGAGTACTGCTTCGATGGACTCTCCCCAGACGCTCTCTACACTGCCACCGTCTTTGTTCAGACTTCAAACCTGGAAGGTCCTGGAGTCAGCACCGATGAGAGAACCTGTGAGTGTTGCATGTTCTTCTCCTGTAGCTGGATTTTAAACATCTGTGTAGAAATGACTAAACAGATATGCAAATAAACAAGTGTTTTAACAAAACAGCTGGATCTGTGATCATTTAGACTCAGCATCCTGCAGACCCAGCTGGTGACATCATGACTTGTTGTGATCAGATAAATAAAGGTTGAATGAATGAATGAATCAGGTTATGGTTGTTAACAAGTCCAACAACCCAACTCTGAAACGATACAAACACTGACGTAATCATGGCCCGTGTTTACACTCGCTCTTTTTGTTTCTCACAGTGGTGAAGCCAACTTTGGCCCCGACCATGCCCCCTACCCCGACACCTCCACCCACCATCCCCCCTGGATGGGCAGGTGAGTCTGAAACACAGTCTGCACATCAGGAAACACATTTATCTGTTTGTTGTAGAGGTCAGACACCCTCCATCTGACCAACTGCTGCTTTCAGTCAATGTTTTATAGTGCCTCAGTTCACAGGTCAAAGGTCAAGACAGGACAGTTGGCCTGATCACGTACGGCTTGTTCTCCTTAAGAACAACATTGCAGCATGACTTAGGTTCATGAAGCTTCATCTGAAGGAAACACAAGACTTCTAGAATAAAACAAGACCAAAGGATTTGTGGTTACCCAGAATGCACTGCAGCACTTTTAGAGAAAACCTTTGACCTTTGAACAAGCCATACTGTGTTCTGATAAACATTTCCTACTCCAAGGCTTTAGAAAAACTGATTGTGAAATGTTAACCATGTTATTTACCTCGTGAGTTTACTGTGGTGTACATCAGCCCTGGATGCTAATGCTAAAGATGCTCTGCAGGAGCTACATGATAACATCAGCTCGCTTCAAAACAAGCATCAGGCTTTTTATGTGGTGGCTGGAGATTTTAATCACATAAACCTGAAAGACACTGCCAAGATTTTACCAGCATGTCACCATACCAACCCGAGGAAATAACACACTTGACCGTGTTTATACCAACGTACGAGACGCATATAAAGCCATCCCCTGCCCCCATCTTGGCCTCTCTGACCACATCTCCATCTTTCTGGCCCCTGCCTAACTCCCCCTGCTGAGACGTTCCAGACCATCATAGAAAACCATCACTGTGTGGCCCAGCGGCAGTGACTCTCTACTGCAGGACTGTTTTGCACGCACAGACTGGCAGATCTTCAGGGAGGCCACTGTAAATGAGGGAGAGCTGGATCTGGAGCAAAACACATCTGTTGTCCTCGGATACATCAGCAAATATGCTGAAGATGTCACCACCACCAGATTCCAAGATGGCGCCCGAGCTGGTGGCTTGCCGTTCACCTCTGTCCACTCTGTTTCTTTTTTTGCTATTTTTATCATTTTTCTTCAATAAGATCAACTCACTACTGGTGTATGATCGCCAGCAACTGCTCAATCTACAATTTTCCACCACTTATCTCGCCTCCTATGAACATTTTGATCGGGGTTCTGGGCCCCCCACCTCCGCTGCTTGGGAACGTACCTGGGTATCTCCAGCGCGCGGCCTTCGTGCCTGCACGAAAACATCGCTCTCGTCGCCGTGGGAGACGTGCTGGCCACCTCGTGAGGCTCAAAGCTAGCCTCGCTCGTTCCTCAGCTACAGCTGTCCACCGGACTGAGGTTTCTCCACCTGGATGCCTCGCGGAGTCCTACCTGCTGCAGAACATCGGGTCGGAGGCGTGCAGTGAGCGCGCGCCCAGCTGCAGTGTGTCCAACCTTATCCAGCAAACCGAAACCAACCCGGGTCCAACAGCTGCACCATCTGCTGCCCCATCGGATCGTACCAACGACCCTGCTGTGTCCGGCGGCTCCTGGATTCCGGCTGTTCGTCCCAGCTGCACTTTCTCCGGCCGGAGGAGGCGAGGACCCGACGTAAACAAACTGAAACCGCTGATCTGCGCCCCCCCCCCCCTCAACTTCTCCCTCAGCTGCTGACCCAACAAGGCTTGCTCTCCTCAATGTGAGGTCTTTAACAAACAAAACCTTCATCATGAACGAGTTTTTCTGCACAAATAATCTGGACTTCATGTTTTTGACGGAGACTTGGCTTCCTCCGGGTGAGTCAAGTGTGTTTTCTGAACTTGTGCCTGCTGATTGTACGTTTCTTAATTGCCCGAGGTCATCTGGAAGAGGTGGAGGAGTGTTGGCTGTTTTTAAGAAAATCTGTAAATGCAGACTGTTACAGACACCATCTTTTCAGACCTTTGAACTGCTGCATTTTGAACTGGGCCGCTCCAACCCCATGTTGATTGCGGTGCTTTATCGACCGCCCAAATCCTCCACAGGCTTCATCAGTGAACTGTCTGTCTTTCTCACTGCAATACTGTTAAAAAAAACCTACACTAGAATGTCACTATAATAAATATTTCATAATAATGGTGTGGACAGGATGGCTGTAAGGGGAGAAGGGAGGCCATCAAAAGAAAAAAAAAAAAAAAAAAATACGACCGTGTGCTGATTCTAGGGGACTTCAATGTGCACGTCTGTTGCCCTGAAAAGCCTTTGGTTCAGGACTTTTTAAATCTGATCCACTCTTTAAACCTGTTGCAAAATGTTGTCGGCCCCACACACCATCAGGGTCACACTCTTGATATTGTTCTGTCTTGTGGTGTATCTGTGTTAAATCTGGAAATTGGGGATGCTGTCATGTCTGATCACAAACCAATCTCATTTGTAATACCTCTTGCTTGTGTCTCTAAATCTCCCGCTCCACCCAGGACCTGTCGTATATTTAACCCTTCAACTGCTGCTCGTTTTTCCTCTGCCTTTATTACCACTGCTGCTACAACACCTGAAACCTCTGCCTGTGTCGGTGCTCAGGAGCTGCTTAGTAACCACAATGTGACCTGCACTAAGATCTTGGATCTGGTGGCCCCACTAAAAGTCAGGAAACCAAGGAGAGCCCAGTACCCATGGATGAATGAGACCACCAGGGCAGCGAGACGCCTGTGCAGGAGAGCTGAGCGCAGGTGGAAAAAGGACCATCTCCAGGTTTCTTTCATTTTGCTCAAAACCTGTTTAAAAAATTACCAGAACACTGTCAAATCTGAAAAAAACAAATATTTCTCCCAACTCATCAACTCAAATAGACACAACCCCCGCGCCCTATTCACAACAGTAAATCCATTCTAAATGTCCCTTCATATTCATGTATTGAGGCCTCTGTTGACACCTGCAATGACTTCACTAAATTCTTTGTTAACAAAGTGGAGTTGATCAGGGCCTCCATCCCCCACTCCTTAGTCAACCCATCAGCTTTTGTTTCGTGTTCTGCTACTTTCAGGCAATTCAAACCAATCACACTCCCATTGTTAAACAAAGTTGCTGGTCACATGAAGCCATCAGGATCACCATTGGACCCCATCCCAGCAGCATTGTTCAAACAGGTTCTACCAGCGATTGGGCCTGCTGTTCTAACTCTACTAAACAGTAGTATTGCTACAAGCGTGGTCCCAGAGGCGTTCAAACATGCAGTAGTCACACCGTTAATTAAGAAACCTGGTCTTGACCCTTCAGCTTGCTCAAATTACAGACCAATCTCAAAACTCCCCTTTCTGTCCAAAATCCTGGAAAAAGTAGTTTTTACTCAGTTAAATCAGTTTTTAACTGAGAACAAAATCTTTGAGGTCTTTCAGTCTGGTTTCAAGCAGCTCCACAGCACCGAAACAGCTTTGGTTAGGGTTTGTAATGACATTTTAACAGCAAATGATTCTGGTCATTTTGTGGCTCTTGTACTCCTCGATCTTACTGCTGCTTTCGATACTGTTGACCACAGTATCCTCATCTCTCGGCTTGAACACTGGGTTGGGATTACAGGTGCTGCATTAGACTGGTTCCGCTCATACCTCTCTGACAGGAGTTTTTGTGTGAAGGTGGGTAAAAATCTATCCACTTCAATGCCTCTTTCCTGCGGTGTCCCGCAGGGCTCGATTCTCGGACCCCTTCTATTCTCGCTCTATCTGCTTCCGCTGGGGTCGATCCTAAGAAAACATGGTATTCCATTTCATTGCTACGCCGATGACTGTCAGATCTACCTGTCACTGAAACCAGCCAGTGCTTGTTCCGTCCACCCTCTCCTCAAATGTCTGGACGACATTAAGACATGGATGGCTTCAAATTTTCTAAGTTTTAACGACCAGAAGACTGAAGTCATTGTCTTTAGCCCTAGCTCAGCTGCCGCCTCTTATCCTGTGAACCTGGACTCCCTTCAGCCTTATCTGAAGCACTCTGTTAAAAACCTCGGAGTGGTTTTTGACTCGGATTTTAAGTTCGACAAACAGATCAGTTCGGTTCTGCAGAGAAGCTTCTTCCAACTGCGGCAGGTAGCTAAGCTCAAGCCAGTGCTGTCTAGACCCGACCTTGAGACACTAGTCCATGCATTCATCACAACCCGCCTGGACAATTGTAATTCACTGTATGCTGGGGTCAGCCAGGCCTCTATCTCACGGCTACAGCTCGTCCAGAATGCTGCAGCTCGGCTCTTAACCGGTACACCGAGGTATGAGCACATCACACCAGTTCTGTCCTCCCTACACTGGCTTCCTGTGAGAACTAGGATTGATTTAAAAATTCTCCTCCTGACCTATAAGTGCCTAAATGGCCTCGCACCCATCTACCTCTCTGAGCTACTGGAACCATATGTTCCCTCTCGGGCTCTGAGATCATCCGATCAGCTGCTTTTGGTTGTTCCAAAAACACGACTGAAGCTCCGAGGAGATCGGGCGTTTTCAGTCATGGGTCCCAAACTGTGGAACAACCTACCCCCTAACATTAGGCATGCCACCTCCCTTCCTGTGTTCAAATCCCTGCTAAAAACATATCTGTTCTCTCTGGTGTTTCATACTGTGTGAGTTGAGTTAGCATATCGTTCCATGTCTTCATTTTAATGCTGTTGTTTGAATTTTTAAGGTATATTCTTACTGCTTTTTATTTCTTAGTGTTACCATTAGTGTTAAGCACTTTGATAACAGTCTATCTGTTTTAAATTGTGCTCTATAAATAAATATGACTTGACTTGACTTGACCAGGACTGCGAACTGTTACCCGAACCAGAAACCCTGGCTGAACGCAGAGGTCCAAACCCTACTAAGAGCCAGGGATAATGTATTCAGGTCTGGTGGCTCACAGGAACTGAGGAGGAAAAGGAAAGAGCTGGCTGCTGGTATAAAGAGGGCCAAAGCAACATATGCACAGAAGATCCAGTGACATTTCCCCTCACAGGACCCACAGAGCATGTGGAGGGGCATTAAGTGCATCACAGACTATAAATGCAGAGGTGCACAATGCCCTAGGGACCCATCACTGCCTGATGCTGTTAACAGGTTCTATGCACGCTTTGAAGACCTGAACAGACCACCCAGCACCAGAATGGAAATGCTTCAAAAGACTGGTCATGACCCACATTAAAACTACAAAGTACCATCAACATCAACGAGGACCCTCACCAGTATGCATACCACAAGAACCAATCAACAGAAGATGCCATCTCCTCTGTGGTCCACACTGCTCTCGCCCACCTGGAGCAGAAGGACTCCTATGTCCATATGATCTTTGTGGACATCACGTCTGCCTTCAACACCATGATCCCCCAAACCCTGATGGACAAACTACTCACACTAGGACTAAGTCCCTTCATTTGCAACTGGGTCCTGGACTTGTTAACAAACAGACCACAGTTAGTGAGGATTTTATTATCCTTTATTTAACAAGGCAAATCCCATTGAGATCACAGATCTCTTTTGCAAGGGAGGCCTGGTCCTGAAGGCAGTCTAACCGTCTGAGGAAGTAGAGTCTCTGATTAACTTTCTTCATCAGGCTGGTGGTGTTGTTGCTCCAGCTGTGTTTGTTGTTCAGGTGCACATCCAAGTACTTGTAGCTGGAGACCATTCCACTGCAGATCCTATGTTCGGGGGGGGGGGGGTGGGGGTTTAGGTGTGTTTGTTCCTTCTGAAGTTCACAACCATCTCCTTCATCTTCTTCACATTGATGTGAAGGTTGTTCTTCCCGCACCAGCTCTCCAGGTGTTCCACCTCTTGCCTGTAGCTGGACTCATCATTGTTTGTGATGCATCCCACCACCGCTGTATCATCTGCAAACTTTACAATGTGACAGCCTGGATGGGTCACTGCACAATCATACATTATAAGAAGGCGGGGCCAGTCTGTGTAATACCAAACCCCTCCCTTCAGCTGTCAGCACAGAGGTGGAGGCTGATGGTTCAGGCTTCTGTCAGCCACTGAGTGGGCCAGAACTCCTGTATAGACCAAAGGGGTCTAACAGCTCAAGCTTGGACCAAACTGAGTCCAACAGGACCATGGTCCCAAACCCAGCAGCTGATCTACAACAGAATGGGTCAGAAAGAACAGAACCAATGAGCTGCAAAGGTCCAGTCAGAGTTTAGAACCTCTGCCTGACTGAAATGGACCCAGTCCAGTGTTGTTTCAGCTCAGCTGATTAGAAAGACTTCAACAGGCAGGAGGACGGGGTGCCACATGGCGCTGAAGAACAACCTTCAACAGCAGATGCTGACAGGAAGCTTGTCTGAAGAAGTCCAATCTGGTTTTCTTTCAGGCTGCTTTCCAGCTTGTTCAGAAAGATCTGACCCAAAAGAAAGCGCACCCAGCTGCTTCCCATCAGGCAGAAATCACTTCAGGCTTTTTGTCTGAGGAACCTGGAAATCAGAGCTGAACTTTTGTCTCTTTGTTTTGAACCCATAATTCCTGCAGACGGTCGATCACGTTTGAGTTGTTTTGTCGTGATGCGGTACAGCTGTGTGATGATGTCACATTGCTGTGTTGTCTCGCCTCAGTGTGTAAAGGTGCCAAAGCTGACCTGGTGTTCGTCATTGATGGGTCATGGAGCATTGGAGAGGAGAGCTTCACCAAAGTCATGAACTTTGTCTCCAGCATGATCGGAGCGTTTGACGTCGTCGGACCATCAGGAATGCAGGTCGGTTCTGTTCAGATCCCATACTGTCTGTCAACATCTGGAATGTTACAAAAACACCATTTGAACTTGGTTCATAAAGCACCACATCAGCAGAGGTTCTTCCAGGTGGTGCTGAAGAGCTGCTTAATTTGAGCATGAATCATAAAGCCGTTGTCTCCAGGTAAGAGAGCTCCTCGTGCTTTTCCACGCAGGTATCATTCGTGCAGTATAGCGATGGATCCAAGACAGAGTTCAAGCTCAACTCGTATCAGGACAAAGGTGTCGCCATGGCAGCAGTCCAACAGATTCGCTACAGAGGAGGAAACACCAAGACGGGTTGGAGCTTCATGTTGTCAGTGATGAACATGAGTGAGCTTTGAGTCGAAGATATTTTAACACGTTGTCCTTCTGCGGAACAGGAGAGGCTCTCAAACACACCTACGAGAAGGCCTTTTCTGTTGAAAACGGGATGAGGAGGAATGTCCCAAAGGTGGTCGTGGTGATCACTGATGGACGTTCTCAGGACGAGGTGAAGAAGAGCGCTGCCAAGCTGCAGCATGCAGGTTAGTGAGGCTCAAACTAACACCAGTGACCATCTGTCGACTAAATCTTTATCTTGTTTCCTTTGCAAATGGAGTTGGAGTATCAGTCTGGTTTTAGCTCGTTTGTCAGATGATCAGCCTGGTTTTAGCTCTTATGCTGGATCATCAGTTTGGTTTTAGCTCATATGTTGGATCATCGATTTGGTTTAAACTCATCTGTTGGATGATCAGCCTGGTTTTAGGTCGTGCTGAGGGCAAATGATGTTTCTGTCTCCCTCAGGTTACAGTGTTTTCGCCATCGGTGTAGCTGATGTGGATTTCGTGGAGCTGCAGGCGATCAGCAGTAAACCCAGCGACAGACATGTCTTCGTGGTGGACGACTTTGATGCCTTCGACACCATCAAAGAAAACCTGATAACCTTCATCTGTGAAGCTTCAACTTCCTGTCAGTCCATCAGCTGTAACACAAACAGAACATTAGCTGAAGTTTCAGGTCTGCTTCGGCTGATCTGTGCTGTGTTTTTTCCGCAGTGTGTCCTTTGATCTACGTCAATGGATTTACATCTCCTGGTAAAACTTCTGGTCCTTCATCAGAGACGTGAGGTGTCCTCTTCCTCAGTTTGATGCTGTGTCTCTGTTGTCTCAGGCTTCAGGATGCTGGAGGCCTTCAACCTGACGGACCGGAGCTACAGCCACATCCCGGGGGTGTCCATGGAGCCCGGCTCCTTCAACAGCTTCACGGCCTACAGACTCCACAAGGACGCCTTCCTGCAGCAGCGCACCACGTGAGTCCGAGCCGCCAGATCAGCTGAGCACACGGCTGTTCCTGTGACGGCAGCAGGTCTGAGCCGTGTTGTAAACCACACGTATGTTCCAGCGTCCCACCGGGTCAGAGCGGTGTCTGTTCTGGAACCAGACTCCAAGCTCGAAAAGACAAACCTCTTTGTCCCTCAGGGTTCTACGAAACCTGGAGAAAGTCTGGAGATTATTTTACTTAGAGAAATAAATGGTGCAGAAGCAAGAGCAGCATCATTTAGCTGTTTGTTTGTTTGTTTGTTTGTTTGTTTACACCAGGGGTTCTCAAACATTTTGGGTTCAGGGACCCCGTCATAACCTTCATGTTTATTAAATAAACGTCTTCAGTCTGTGAAACATAAATACTTCAGACCTGTTCTTTAACAGAGTTACAACTTTTATGTTTTTAAACATGGAGTATTTTCATTCAACATACTCTTAATGAACATAATTTTAACTTCAAACATGAGTTTTGAAAAAATGAAAAGTATAAAAAACTTTAAAACGTCACCTCTTCACATAATAAATGTTTTTCCATTTCTTGGAGTCGTCACAGAAAAGTGTTGACGTGAACAGAACCAGGAGTCACAACAAGCTTAATTTGTAAACACATCCATGCTGGGGGGTCTGGATCCAAGCTGGGGGGTCTGGATCCATGCTG
>NC_056509.1:48743467-48746346 GCF_014905685.2 Nematolebias whitei
TAAGGGTTCAGCTCATCATCATTAAGGGTTCAGCTCATCATCATTAAGGGTTCAGCTCATCATCATTAGGAGTTCAGCTCCTCATCAGTAAGGGTTCAGCTCATCATCATTAAGGGTTCAGCTCATCATCATTAAGGGTTCAGCTCATCATCGTATTGGAGCTAAAAGTAGCAAATCAAAAATAATCATTTAAACAAATAATTTTTATTGATTTTTTTTTTTTTCTTTTTTAACACAAAGAAAACTGAACAAAACAAAAGAACAGAACAAAATCCCCTCCCACACCGGAGCAGTCACACATACGCAAATAAAGAACACAGGCATTGACAAGTTCTCAACAAATGACACAAAGTGCTGCCAGGTGTCCCAGGATCTTCCTACAGAACCCTTCAGGGTGTATCTGATTTTTTTCCAGATGGATATGGTACATCACCTCCCTTATCCACTCGACATATACTGTGGGGGGCGGGGTTACAGTTGCACAGTATTAGCCTCCAGGCCAGCAGAGAGCCAAAGGCAATCACGTCCCTCTCTCACTTGCTGAAGGACATCGGACATCCACAGGGACCGCCCCGAACAGTGAGATGAGTGTTGATTGGTGAACAATTTTGCTACATTTTCCAGAGAAGGTGTCAAATATAGACTGCCAAAAAGTCTGCAGTTTGGGCCAGGTCCAGAATGTATGCAGGAGTGCAGCTGGAGTTTGTTTACATTCATTACATGCAGGGTCCAGGTCGGCTTTTATCTTGGACAGTTTGTCTTTGGTCCAGTGCAGCCTGTGCACCACCTTGAATTGGATTACTGCATGTCTCGCACAGATTGAAGACGAGTGAATGTTCTTAATGATCCTTCACCAGATTGGGTCTGATATGGGTTCCTCCAAGTCCACTTCCCATTTCAGTTTAAGTGAGTCCAAACTGGATTCATGGTATGAACTGATCTTGACGAGGGTCCCCTTGGTGTCAGACCTGCACTCTAAAATCTTTGCCACAAAATGTTTAGAGGGGTACAAAGGAAACCAGTCCCAGTCAGATCTCACAACATGTCTCAGCTGCAGATAACTAAAAACTGTGACTTGTGAATATTAAACTTCTGTAGCAGCTGCTCATAGAGCAAATCTACCATGGACTAGGACTAGGACTAGGACTAGGGTGGACTAGGAGTGTACTGCACATCAAGCAGCTGCCGAACATTGAAGACAGCCTGATGGTTTTCAACAAACCCGGTTTGATCAGGCGAGACAATAGTGGGGACCACCCACTCCACTCGTTTTGCCAGAATTTTCACATCAGTATTTAAAAGTGAGATGGGTCGATATGAGCTGCAGTTCAGAGGGTCTTTGTCTTTCTTTGGTATCAGTGAGATTACAGCTTGACACATGATCAGTGGCAAAGCCCGAGCAGCAAGTGACTCCTCAAACACAGACCTTCATAAGGGTGAGAGCACACTTGAACATTTCTTTTAAAAACTCACATTGGAAGCCATCTGGTCCAGGGGAGTTCCTGTTTTGCATATTGTTGATTATGGAGTTAATCTCAGCTACAGAGAAGTCCCTCTTCAAGTCCCAGACGAGATCAGGATTCACTGAAGGAAGTTCAAAAAAAAGTTCTCCATGTTCAATATGCCAGCTGATGACTCTGTGGTGTACAAAGACTGGTAAAATGTACTAAAACGTATTAATTTCAGCATTGTTGTGCCATGCAGCTCCTTGTTCATTTTTGATTGCTGTAATAGTTTGGTTGGCCGACTGTCCGTTGTGAGTTGCAAGACTGAATTAAAAGAAAAATAAGCAGACACGTGGATCAGCTTTAGCTCTCCTTCTTTACTTCCTCACTTTCCTTCTTCATCCTCTGTCAGCATATTTCAAACATAACAAAGTCCATGCTCAATGATCCAGGAATAAAATCCAACATTTTTCAGTCAGGTCATCTGGACAGTTCTTTTTTCTTGTGCTGAAACGTTTCGTATTTTAAACAGTGTTATGGCGCCCTCTGGTGCTCTTCCTATGCAATAACACAATTCCATCCATCCATCCATCATCTTTACCCGTTTATTCCATTTTGGGTCACGGGGGTCGCTGGTGCCCATGTCCAGCAGTCACTGTGCGAGGGGCGGGGGACACCCTGGACGGGTCGCAAGTCCATCACAGGGACACATAGAGACAAACGAGACAAACAACCATTCACTCTCTCACTCACACCTAGGGACAATTTAGAGTTACCAATCAGCCTAACATGCATGTTTTTGGTTTGTGGGAGGAAACCGGAGTACCTGGAGAAAACCCACGCATGCACGGAGAGAACATGTAAACTCCACCCAGAAAGGCCCCCGGACCGGGGTTTGAACCAGGGACCTGCTTGCTGAGAGGCAGCAGCTCTACCAGCTGCACCACCGTGCTGCCTAACACAATTCCATTTCAGTTCAGTTTCATTTCAGAAGAACACATTTTCCCTTTCTCTGAAGGAATTACTTACACAGTATGTAACTTTTTCTTGTGTTGTACTTTAGCAACACAGTAGTAAATTTTTACTGGTTTTAAAGAACACTTGAACCAGCTTGAACAGCAGTAATTTGCATTTTGTTTTCACTTTATCGTACAGAACCCGTTAACCACCTGGAGCATTTCTAGATCTCTGACTTCCTGTAAGTTCAGCAGATTCATTAGTGTTTCCAGGAAGTGCAAAGGAATCAGTGTCACCGCTTTGTTCTGACTCTTAAAGCTGGATTTCAGACGTGTGCACGTTTCGAAGCGTTCCACTTGCGTTCTGTGTTCTGTGTTCTGATGTTCTGTGTTCTGTGTTCTGATGTTCTGATGTTCTGTGTTCTGATGTTCTGTGTTCTGATGTTCTGTGTTCTGATGTTCTGTGTTCTGTGTTCTG
>NC_056509.1:48746446-48746741 GCF_014905685.2 Nematolebias whitei
CTCTGATGTTCTGTGTTCTGATGTTCTGTGTTCTGATGTTCTGATGTTCTATGTTCTGATGTTCTATGTTCTGATGTTCTGTGTTCTGATGTTCTGACGTTCTGTGTTCTGATGTTCTGATGTTCTGATGTTTTGATGTTCTGTGTTCTGATGTTCTGTGTTCTGATGTTCTGATGTTCTGTGTTCTGATGTTCTGTGTTCTGATGTTCTGCTGTTCTGTGTTCTGATGTTCTGTGTTCTGATGTTCTGTGTTCTGATGTTCTGTGTTCTGATGTTCTGATGTTCTGGTGTTCTG
>NC_056509.1:48746841-48753036 GCF_014905685.2 Nematolebias whitei
TACATAGATTCATTACATAGACTCATTACATAGACTCATTACATAGAATCATTAAATAGACTCATTACATAGACTCATTACATAGAATCATTACATAGAATAATTACATAGACTCATTACATAGATTCATTACATAGACTCATTACATAGATTCATTAAATAGATTCATTACATATATTCGTTACTTTATTTTTCATTCAACCTTTATTTAGACGGTAAATCCCATTGAGCCTCGAGAACTCATTTACAAGAGAGACCTGATTTAACAAAGAATGATGACATCAATGGACAATCATAAAAGGGGTGTACAGATGTTTTTTTTTGTTTGTTTGTTTGTTTGTTTGTTTTCCAAATAAAAATAAAATTGCAAAAAAAAAGTAACAAAAACAGCTGGATTCTAAGGCGAATGTCGAAAACTAAAAACAGGAACATGTCTGCATCGGTCCCTGCCAGGAGTCCAACAGATTCTTAAAGCCACTTAGAGAGGTCAAAGGTCAAGAGCTTCAGATCTTTTTACAAGATGTTCCAGGAAACAGGAGCGGAGTAGGAGAAGGTCCTTTTGTCTAGTTCAGTCCTCACTGAGGGAACACTGCAGGTAATGATGTCCTGAGAGCGCACGCTGTAGCTGCACTCACACAGAGACATGTAGGAGGAGATGTATGAAGGCAGCAGACCAAGAAGTGATTTAAAGATGAAAATGTACCAGTGAGAGAGTCTGTGTGGAGTTAATGGTGACCAGTTAACCAGTGAATACTGGGTGCAGTGGTGGGTACGGTAGTTACAGCCAGTTATGAATCTTAGTGCACCATGATACCATACCATACCAATTTATTTATATAGCACTTAAAACAGCAACAAGGCCAACCAAAGTGCTGTACAAAAGAACCAAACATGCACAGCAGACAGGAAAACATAAAATAGAAATACAGATACAAATAGCAGCAGAAGCTAACTAAAATGGCCAACAGAGTAGAGAACAGACCGGACCAAAACAAATCACACCGTGTTAAAGGCAAGCGAATAGAAGTGGGTCTTCAAGCGAGACTTAAAGACTGAGAGTGTGGGAGCCTGCCGGACACTCAGTGGCAACTCATTCTACAGTCGTGGACCTGCAACAGAGAAAGCCCTGTCACCTCTGAGCTTACGACGGGTTTCTGGGACTGAGAGAAGCATCTGGTCTGCTGACCTCAGAGAGCGCGGTGGGACATATGGCTGCAGAAGATCAGTGAGATAGGATGGGGCGGAACTGTTCAGTGATTTAAAAACATACATGAGAATTTTGAAATGGATCTGAAGGTGAATGGGTAGCCAGTGCAGGGAGGCCAAAACTGGCGTGATGTGCTCTCTATAGCCTGTACCAGTTAAAAATCGGGCTGCAGCATTTTGGACCAGTTGTAGACGAGCAATGGAGGACTGACTGATTCCAAACAGAAGTGAATTGCAGTAATCAAGCCTAGATGTTATGAAGGCGTGGATCACTGTCTCGAGGTTCTTTTTGGAGAGTATAGGCTTCAGCTTAGACAGCCGTCTCAGCTGAAAAAAACAGGATTTGACCATCATGTTTACGTGACTGTTGAGTTTTAAGGACGGGTCCATTATCACCCCCAGATTAGTGACCTTTTGTTTCTCTAGCGGGGCTAGAGAGAAAAGGTCAATGTCATGGTTCATGAGTGAGCCACTGGGATGGAACAGCATGACTTCAGACTTCTTTTCATTGAAGCTTAAGAAGTTTAAAGCCATCCAGTCCCGGATGTCAGCCAGGCAGTCAAGAAGAGGCTGAATAGAGCGTGTGCCTCTGTGCCTCAGGGGGAAGTAAATTTGGCAATCATCGGCGTAGAAATGAAAGGGTATGTCGTGTTTGCGTAAGATAGCACCTAGTGGCAGCAGGTATAAAGAAAAGAGAAGGGGACCGAGGATGGACCCCTGCGGTACCCCCCACTGGAGTGCGGTCGATGCCGAACTAAAATCTTTGATATTGACACAGAAGGTTCTGTCAGAGAGGTAGGACCCAAACCATTTGAGGGCTGACCCTGTGATGCCCACCCACTGCTCCAGTCTAGAAATGAGGATCTTGTGGTCGATGGTGTCAAAAGCAGATGTAAGGTCCAATAGGAAAAGCAGCACAGAATCACCTGCGTCTGTGGAAATGAAAATGTCGTTAAAAACCTTCAGTAGAGCAGTTTCAGTGCTATGGAGAGATTTGAAGCCAGATTGGAATAACTCAAGGATAGCGTGATCCCCCAAAAACTGTTTCAACTGAGACTCCACAATTTTTTCCAGTAGTTTAGAGGTGAATGGGAGTCTGGAGACAGGCTGGAAGTTGGACGTGACTGAGGGGTCAAGGTTAGGTTTTTTCAGGAGGGGCTGGACAGCAGCATGTTTAAAAGTCTTTGGCACCACACCTGAGGATAAACTGCTATTCAGAATAGTGAGGATAAAAGGACCCAGGGTAGGAAAAACTTCCTTTAGTAGTCGAGGGGGGACCACATCAAAGGGGGAACCAGATGGTTTCATGCTGCACATTACCTGCTCCAGAGAGGACAGAGAGATGGGCTCAAAGTGGTCAAACACAGCCACACACTGAGATGGGATGGACAGATCATGAGCTGGTGGAGATATGAGTGCCCGGGTATTTGCCACTTTTTCTAAAAAGAAATCGAGGAAGTTCTCACACAGCTCAGTTGAGGCTTCCAGAGGTGAAGGCTCACTGAGGTGTAGAACTGAGTTCAGGGTGGAGAAAAGAACTCGGGGGTTGTGGGAGTTGGAGACAATTAAATCAGAGAAGAATTTACATTTGGCAGCTTTAACAGTTTTCTGATAGTGACGCCAACTCTCCCTTAACATTTGAAAAGACACCTGGAGCCTGTCCTTCCTCCACTTACGTTCAGCTTTGCGACACTGCCGCCTAACGGCTCGCGTGACGTCATTCAGCCAAGGCTCTGATGATAGACAGCATCCAACATCTGCAGCATCCAACATCTGCAGCATCCAACATCTGCAGGGTTCTTGTAGGAGCGTTCATGTAAATAATGTCACCGTAATCAATGGAGGGAAGGAAAGTCACAGATACAAGGTGTTTCCTAACATTCAGGGTTAGACAGGATCTGTTTCTGAAAAAGAAACCCAGTTTAACTTTCAGTTTCTTTATCAAGTTTTCCACATGGAGCTTAAAAGAGAGATGTGAGTCGACCAAGATACACAAATATTCATCCATCCATCCATTTTCTTTACCCGCTTATTCCATTTTGGGTCACGGGGTCGCTGGTGCCCATGTCCAGCAATCACTGTGCGAGGTGCGGGGGACACCCTGGACAGGTCTCCAGTCCATCACAGGGACACATAGAGACAAACGAGACAAACAACCATTCACTCTCTCACTCACACCTAGGGACAATTCAGAGTTACAATCAGTCTAACATGCATGTTTTTGGTCAGTGGGAGGAAACCGGAGTACCCGGAGAAAACCCACGCATGCACGGAGAGAACATGCAAACTCCACCCAGAAGGCCCCTGGACCGGGATTTGAACCAGGGACCTGCTCGCTGAGAGGCAGCAGCTCTACCAGTTGTGCCACCGTGCTGCCCCACAAATATTCATAGGAATCAACAAACTCAATGGGGACACCATTTGAGGATAAAATCAGAGGAAGAACTGCTGGGACCAACTTCCTGTTTGAAAAAAGCATCCCTTTGGTTTTATCTGCATTTAAGACAAGTTGGAGACGGAACAAATCTGTCTGGATGATGTCAAAGGTGGATTGCAAAAGCTGGAAAGCCTTAGCAACTGTTTTATCTCGACAATAAACAACTGTGTTGTAGATGAACAGATGCTGAGATATATTCATCAATTAAAACGGATTCTTCATTTTTCTGGACTGAATATAAATGTGCATTGAATTTAATGAACTGTAACGTGAGACGTTATTTATCTTTGACCCATCAAAATGAATGTGGCCATTTATTTACAGAATCAAAGTTTAACATCAAACATTTACATTAATTTGGCAAAATATGAGAATAACAACATAATTAATCAGCGGGCTGTACAATTATGATCAATTATCCACACGGAGGTGGATGAGCACTTTACACAGACATTTCTAAATTATCTGGAAGGATTTCTACTTGATAGAAGAATTTAAAGATGGAAAATGAAGTTTAAAGGGAGTAAAAGATGGTGTGTGAGGGGGAGTGTTGACCAGAACCGACACTCTCCATTCGAACCCAGCTTTTCCTCGGTACGCTCGGTAGTAAACTTGACTCATTACCTCTCTGAAGATGGATCAGCAGATACGGAGTTCCAGTTAACGCTACCTGTCCAGCGTCTCCATAGGATGGCTGTGACTCGTCCGAAGTAGTGACGAGATTCCGTCCGACACAAGCTCACCTCAGCAAGTGGACTTCACATGAGTGGAGTCCTTCAGAAGTTCCACTCAGAGGTGGAAGATGTTATAATCCAAACTCGGAAGAGCCTTATCATGGCTGGACTTCTGTTCTCCCAAACGACTGGAGCTGCAAACTCTCCAGCCGACTCCAACGGCAACTCACAGAACAACGACTTCACAGAACTGCGAACATCTCAGAACCGAGAGAACTAGGAAGTACCGGCATTTAAAGGGCTCTATTTCCGGTATATTTGAGAGTTCCTGATTGGTCAATATCAACCAGACAGGGGTGTGGTTTGTGACGTAAGAGGTTACTAGAAGTCAGAAAACAGCAAGAATTGTTATGGAACAGATTAAAACTGTTCTCAGAGACAGAGAGAGTTTTGTTTTGGCGAGTTTGGAGAAACAGGTGCCAACTTCTCTGTTGACGTCTGAGAGGATGTAAAACAAGACCGTTGTTCCAACACTTGTCTGCTTCGACTCCTGACCTTGGAAAACGTACACTGCTCATTCAAAGACAGAAATCAGAAAATGCATAATTACTCTGTAACAGGCCTTAACATGAATTCTACTTTGCATAAGCAACTAAAAAATCATTGTTACTGTTTCACAGTTAATAAAATTGATTAGTTCACTGCAACATCTAAAATGGTTTGAACTAAAACACTTTGGTTATCAACATTTGTAAAATAGTAATGATAATAAAAAAGAGAGTGTTCTTTCACTTGATTTTCAAGAAAGAAAGTCTCAGGATGGGTGAACCTGTATTTCTGGATTCAAATCAATGAAATGACAGTTTCTGTCCCACAAGGTTCTTAAGGTCAAGGGTTTTGACCTTAGGCTTAGTTTTGACATCAGGTCAAGTTCACTACAGTGTCATCAGCATAGAAATGTATGGATGCATCAGGGATGATCTGACCTGCATTACCTATGTAGATTGTAAAGAGGGTGCGTCCTAAGACTGAGCCTTGTGGAACACCATTGTTAACCGTTAAATAACTGGAGGAAATACCATTATACTGAACACGTTGCCTCCGGTCTGAAAAATAGGTAGAGAACCAACCGTTGGTGTGATTCAATTCAATTCAATTCAGTTTGTTTCTAAAGCACCAAATCACAACAAAGTTGTCTCAGGGCACTTTACAGAAACATTCACATAAAATGGCCAGTTAGTAAAGTTCTCTATCTAAGCATTCCAGCAGACAAGTTGAATCTTGGCTTCATTGCAGTCTCCCATCCTGAACAAGGACAGTGGCAACAGTGGAAAGGAAAAACTCCCTTTAACAGGAAGAAACCTGCAGCAGAACCAGCTCAGGACAAGAGGCCATCTGCTTTGTGATCTGAGAAACCAATGTCTGAACTAGCAGGAAACACGGCTCATGACAGCAGAAGGACAGGATCATCCCTCGGCACCTACAGTTGTCTGTCCACAACGATGAGGAGCTTGGCAGACTGCTGGGAGGAGTGGCCATCGCTCTGGGAGTTCAGCCCAGCATTCAGGCGGTCCTACATACCGGGGGAACCGAGAGGCCAGCCGAGTCTGTGTGGACGAATCGGACGGCATCTGCGGCCAGTTTCTTAGGATCCACTGTGGGATGGATCTTTACAAGAGATCCTTCCTGTCTACAGCATCTATAACATCTCTTAATGAAATGAGGATAACGAGTTGCAACAACAAATAATTTCCCTCTGGGATTAATAAAGTATTTTTGAATTGAATTGAATTGAGAGCCAACCATATTCAGTCAGGTCATCTGGACGGTTTCTGTTTTTGTGCTGAGACATTTCACCTTCCATCCAGAAGGTTTCAT
>NC_056509.1:48753136-48757193 GCF_014905685.2 Nematolebias whitei
ATGAAACCTTCTGGATGGAAGGTGAAATGTCTCAGCACAAAAACAGAGACCGTCCAGATGACCTGGCTGAACATGGTTGGATTTTATACCTGGATCACTGAGCGTGGACTTTGATGTAAAACAAGGAGTGTTTTAAGAGGGTGAGGCATCTTCATGGGGTGAAAAAAAGATGCCCTTAAAGTTTCAGAAAAATACAAGTTGGACGGTAACCTGGTGTGACACAGCGATGCTGCACATTCCTCACATTCTGCATCTGTTCATCAAAAATTTGTGGTGCAGGCTTGGACCTGGGACCATCTGAACCATGAGAACCAGAGGGTTCCTGGTGCCCCTGGCCCGTTTTTGATCCAGAGCTCAGTCTGAGAGACTCACATTAGACCTTCATGATTTCATCTACTTTCTAATCACCTCTATTTATGACTGAAGTTCTGCTCAGGTTCTGCTTCGGTGGGATCCATAAGGTCCATGTTGGTTCTGAAGTTTCAGAACATTTGGCTCTTTAAAGTGGACCTGTCTGAAACTGGATAAAAAATATTTCAAATTCAGAGTCAGAGATTCTTTGTCGTTGTACATGTGTGTACCACAGCACAGAGCAGAACCACAGCACAGACCGTTGAGCCCATTCAGCTTCTGCTCAACTTTTACAATTTGTGTAACACAAACCAGACCCAGAACCGGGTCCAGAACCCTGCAGTAAAACCTGCTCCTCTTCTGTCCCCTGAAGCTGCACGTCCTGGTGTCCTCCAGCAGCGTGAAGCTCCACGTGGACTGTCAGGAGGTGGGAGAGAAGAAGGTCCGAGCTGCCGGGAACACGTCCAGAGATGGATACCAGGTTCTGGGCAAGATGTCCAAATCCATTGGATCCAAGGGAGCCTCAGCAACCGTGAGTTCACACAGTTTCATGAAACAACCACACCAGAACTGCTGCGAGTCAGACTGGCCAGGAGGCTTATACTGTACTGGTGCAATGCATTCTGGGTAATGACGTCCAGAGGCTGCAGTGGAGACAAAAAGTTCTAATGTTTGATAATAAAGTTCTCTTCTTTATGTCGTTCTGCTCCATGTATGGGTGGAAACCATGAAAACCAATCAACTAGAGATGATTAGTAGATTAGATTTGAAGTTAGCAGGCTAAAGCTAACAGGATAAAGGTAGCAGGCTAAAGCTAACAGGCTAAAGGTAGCAGGCTAAAGCTAACAGGCTAAATATAGAGGGCTAAAGCTAACAAGCTGTCTGAGGCACTGCCCACAAACCCCTGTGGTCTGTCCTCCATGAGCGGGTCAGAACCAGCCTGCTGTCAGGTGTGTCCATCATGTGCAGCCCCTGGGATGTGTCAGAACATGTTCTGATCCGATGCTGGGGACGGAGAGCGGAGCTCCATGCAGCTTCATCTCTCTCCTCTTCATCATCGTCTCTTCAGTTCTCTCTGTTCAAGTGAAACATCTGAACGTCAGACATCGTCAAAACTCACCTTCGAGCTGGACGGAGCCACAGACACCGGTCCACGTCACTTACCCAGAATGCATTGCAGCGTAAACAACACTGCCACGTTGGTTTTTAAACGTTTATGAAAACTAAACAGCCTCCAGAATTTTAAGGTCCTGTTTTTGTAGCTCAGTGTTGATCAGAGGCCTGCTGGTCCAACGGGTCAGATGTCTTCAGTGGTTCAGAACCATCATCTGTTAATCATCACAACCTGGTTTGTTCCTCAACACGTCTGTCTTTACATCACTTTAGTTTCATGTGATCACGTAAAATGTTTGTTGGGTGATTAAAAAGATTGGAGCATTGATTCTGTGATGATGATGATGAAGGCTCTCTGTGGGTGTTTCATGAACTTTTCTCCATGTTCTGGTGCGGTTCTCCTCAGTGGTTCAGTCTCAGCACTTTAAATGTTGTGGATTAAGATGCCCCTCCTCCACAGTTCCAGCTCCAGATGTTTGACATGGTCTGCAGCCTGGCCTGGAACAGCAGGGACAGATGTTGTGACCTGCCGTCCACGGTAAGACACGTGAACACGCCCACCTGCAGGGTCCAGGTAAGACACGTGAACACACCCACCTGCAGGGTCCAGGTGAAGTTTGAGATCCTCACATTCAACGTTTTTATTCCAAACACAGAAACAAAACACGGAGTGAGCTCATCTGATGAATGAGTCTCAGAGGAAAACTTCAGCTGCTTCTCATTTAGATTTACTGTTCACGCAATAATTCTGTGGAAAGGTCCAAACATGTCAGAAGTTCACATCTGCTGCTGTTTAGGGCCTTTTCAGCTGCAGATTGTTGTCTCTCTACACATTAACAGTCTTGTTCTGAAACAAAGAAAAGATACAAAAACACATTCAGACCAGAACATGGACGAAGGTTCAGCTGTTCTGGTCCAATCAGAGCGGAAATAACAGGAAGTGGACGATGCACAGAGACCAGGGTGAAACGAGTTCTGATCAGAACCGATCAGAACCAAGCCCGACTCCTGACTGTTTTGTTACAACAGAACACTTGCAGGCTGAAGGTGTTTATTTCAGCTACAGTTATAGCAAGGAAAAATGCAGAGCTAAAGTAGAACTAACACAGAGCTAACAATGAGCTAAAGTAGAGTTAACACAGAGCTAACAATGAGCTAAAGTAGAGTTAACACAGAGCTAATAATGAGCTAAAGTAGAGTTAACACAGAGATAACAATGAGCTAAAGTAGAGTTAACACAGAATGTACAGAAAGTTTATTAAAACACCAGGAGCTCTTCAAAAGGTCCTAAACACTGCAATAACCCACAGAGCAGCTAACTCTAAGCTAATACACGCCACAGGCTCCTATGAGTCACTCAGCTAATCTTTGGGTCACTCGGCTGATCTGTGAGTCACAAGGCTGATCTATGAGTCACCGGCTGATCTGTGAGTCACTCAGCTGATGTGTGAGTCACTCGCATGATCCGTGAGTCACTCGGCTGATCTGTGAGTCACTCTGCTGATCTGCAAGTCATGCGGCTGATCTATGAGTCACTCAGCTAATCTTTGGGTCACTCTGCTAATCTGTGAGTCATTCAGCTGATCTTTGGGTCACTCAGCTGATCTGTGAGTCATGAGGCTGATCTGTGAGTCACTCGCCTGATCTGTGAGTCACTCGCCTGATCTTTGGGTCACTCGGCTGATCTGTGAGTCACTCAGCTGATGTGTGAGTCACTCGCATGATCCGTGAGTCACTCGGCTGATCTGTGAGTCACTCTGCTGATCTGCGAGTCATGCGGCTGATCTATGAGTCACTCAGCTAATCTTTGGGTCACTCGGCTAATCTGTGAGTCATTCAGCTGATCTTTGGGTCACTCAGCTGATCTGTGAGTCATGAGGCTGATCTGTGAGTCACTCGCCTGATCTGTGAGTCACTCGCCTGATCTTTGGGTCACTTGGCTGATCTGTGAGTCACTCAGATGACCTATGAGTCACTTGGATGATCTGTGAGTCCCACGGCTGATCTATGAGTCACTCGGCTAATCTGTGAGTCATTCGCCTGATCTAGGAGTCACTCAGCTAATCTTTTGGTCACTTGGCTGATCTGTGAGTCACTCAGCTGATCTATGAGTCACTCGATTGACCTGTGAGTCACTCAGCTGATCTATGAGTCACTTTTTTGATCTGTGAACCACTCGTCTGACCTTTGAGTCACTTGCCTGATCTGTGAGTCACTCGGCTGATCTGTGAGTCACTCAGCTGATCTTTTGGTCACTCGGCTGATCTGTGAGTCACGAGGCTGATCTATGAGTCACCGACTGATCTGTGAGTCACTCGCCTGATCTGTGAGTCACTCAGCTGATCTTTGGGTCACTCAGCTGATCTGTGAGTCACGAGGCTGATCTGTGAGTCACGAGGCTGATCTATGAGTCACTGGCTGATCTGTGAGTCACGCAGCTGATTTTTGAGTCTCTCAGCTAATCTTTGGGTCACTGGGCTGATCTGTGAGTCACAAGGCTGATCTATGAGTCACTGGCTGATCTGTGATTCACTCTGCTGATGTGTGAGTCATGCGGCTGATCTATGAGTCACTCAGCTAATCTTTGGGTCAC
>NC_056509.1:48757293-48760281 GCF_014905685.2 Nematolebias whitei
CATGTTGCTGCTGATCTGTTTCATGTTGCTGCTGATCTGTTTCAGTGTTGATGTGTTCATGCGTGCACATCTGCTCACAGACTCATGTTCATGTTTGTGCTGATGTTCAATGTTTTATGTTATGAGTGCTTAGTGTATATTTAGTTGATGTTTTTCTTAGTTCATATCTTAGATGTTATTACTGTTTTTCTTATACATTTTATTGTTGGATGTAACTGGGACCCTGTGTATATAATTTCGCTCCACCACATGTACCACATGAGGTGCAAATGACAATAAAGAAACTCTGACTCTGACAAGGCTGGATAAGATTAGGAATGAGATAATCAGAGGTACAGCACAGGTTGAACAACTGGGAGATAAAGTTAGGGAGGCCAGACTGAGATGGTTTGGACATGTCAAGAGGAGGGACTGTGGGTATATTGGTAGAAGAATGTTAGAAATGCAGCTGCCAGGAAAAAGACAAAGAGGAGACATATGTATGCAGTTAGAGAGGACATGAAGGTAGTTGGAGTGAGGACAGAGGACACAGAGGACAGAGTGAGATGGAGGAGGACTCGCTGTGGCGACCCCTGAAGAGGGAAAATCTGAAAGAAGAAGAAGAAGATATATATGTGTGTGTGTGATATGTGTGTGTGTGTGTGTGTGTGTACACACACATCACTGTATATATATACAGTGTATATTGCACATCATCAGAATCAGAATAAACTTTATTGGAATTGCACCGAGGTACAACGCGAACATGTACGTACAGTCGTCCGAAAGATGGGCGGAGTACACGAAGCTGCAACTACAGGAGAGTGCGGCCATTTTATCCTTATCAGATAATAATCTTAGATATGAAAAGGGGGAGAAACATGAGGGTAGATGGTGGTATTACAAAAAAAGATCTTTCACATCTTGTCCATCAGGACACGATTTGAGACATCAAAAAACTCTACCAGCAGCACAATTAAAACAAGATTACATTTGCATTTGACATCGAGGTGTTGAGATTTGTCTATGAGAGTTTTTCAGATCAGCCACAGCTTCTGAGGATGTTAATCCAGCCAGCAGTTCTGATAAGCCTGCACAGAGAGTTCTCGGGGCGGGGCGTTGCGATAGATGAAGCTTTTGTCCTTGGGTACTCATGTCCCAGGAGAAATTTGATAGTCAGCCCGTCTCCGAGGCCATTGGGAGTCAGATTAGATAAGCTTAATATTTGTTTTTCTTCAGGCAGACAGATTTTTTCTTCAGCCTTGAGTCCATCTGGGCGTTCTGGTTCTGAAAAAAGCCTAATTGTGGAATTTCATTTCACTGATCCATGCTATGAGTCTCCTTCAAGGTCGAACCCACCACGCTGACGAGTCCCAGAAGCCGCAGGTGGTTTCCGATTCTCAATCACCTCCACCTTACGGTTAAGCTCGTAGACCAGACGATTTACAGTTCCCACAGCGAGGACCAGACCTTCACACTGACTCGGAAGCTTTTCCATGGCCGAAACTGCTCCCGCTGTCTTTTTCAAAAGTCGATAAAACAGAGCGCTGCCGATTCCAAAAAGCAGAGTCCCTGCTATCATAAGTCCAAATATGTAAACGTCTTCAACATCTTCTTGAGACAGAACTGAGAGGCACATCATCTGCCACACTCCCCACGAATCCATGACGTACCCCACAGCGTGAGTCTCAGCTGGACACGCCGGTTCTCCAGGACCTTGTTGCTTTGATGAAAAAATCTTATCAATAGAGTTGAACGCCCACAATACCAAATCCATAATCTTCTTAATTTATGTTCGGGAGATGAGACCCAGGCGCTTCAGACACACAGAGAGCAGAGCAGGAAGAAGGAAAACGGGGGAGGAGAAACAGAAGCTGCCACCTCGATGAGAGCCTGGGAGGAAGAAGGAATCATCAACACTTACTTGTGTGACAGGTTATTGCACAGGTAGTGACATTGAGGTTGAATTATTATTTAGGTATTGGTTCTTAATATTAAGAACCGTGTCTACACTACAGATCAGTTCTTTCAGCTTAATGTGCTCCAGAGGACAGAAACCCCCCCCCCCCCCCCTTCAGATTAGACAGAACCAGAAATCAAACATGTTTCAGCTCAAACATGAGACAGGGGTGAAAGGATGCAAGATAAAACTCCTCAGGGGTCACTTTGACCCCAGGGCAGCAGAAGAAATGTGATCCAGATCAAAGGTTCTGATGTGGAACATGTCCAGACCTGCTGCTCCCACAGTGCAGAACCTCCATGATAGGTTCACTGGAGACTGACCTGTCCCTGGGCACAGACTTGTCCCTGGAAACAGATTGACGCCACGAGACCCACGAAGGAGAGGCTGGATGATGGAGGCATGGACCTCAGCAGGTTTTACTTGGACCCAGAAATCTGGTGACAGGTTTTCTCAGCTGATTCTGGTTCTAAGTTTTGGTTCTTGGTCTCAGTTCTGGTTCTGGGCCTTATTTCTGGTTCTTGGTCTCAATTCTGGTTCTGAGTCTCAGTTCTGGTTCTGCGTCTCAGTCCTGGTCTTCATGTTTCCTACATAGGGAGCTCCTGGCAGCAAAGGTCCCAGAGGAGAAAGAGGAGAGCCCGGTTCTGCTGTAAGTATTTTACTGACAACTTCAGAAGCATCTTCATGGTTCTGCTCTAACATCCAAACGTTTGGAGAACATCTGACTTCGCCTTTGTCAGCCTGCAGTGTTAAGCTCCTCCCTTTCTCTTTTACAGGGACCTGATGGACCACGTGGAGACAACGGACCACCTGGGCCCATGGGTCTTCCTGGACCTCAGGGACCCAGTGGGATGTCCATACCTGGAGAAGCGGTACGTATGAAAACACACCTGACACACACACACCTGCTACACACACACTTATTATTATTATTCGAAGAAGTTAAGTCTGGTCCTCTGGACATGGTAAAAAAAAATGTAGAAACGTTTCGTCTCCATCCTGAGGACTTCCTCAGTCTGAGGTGCTGTATTCAGCTCAGTCTCTTAAAT
>NC_056509.1:48760381-48760591 GCF_014905685.2 Nematolebias whitei
AACCAGCTGATCACATGCTCAAGAAGGACCATCAGCCTAACAATGGATCATTAGCACCTGATGGCTGTTTACTGTTCACAGAGGGCTGAGTGATACTAGCAATCACAGCATTGTAAGAGGGGGACAGTTGAACCTGGAGGCTCCGCCCCTGTTTAATGATGGACGGTATCATTACTCTCTTCATGTACATTAGAGATAAATACTGCGGTA
>NC_056509.1:48760601-48765455 GCF_014905685.2 Nematolebias whitei
ATCATTACTCTCTTCATGTACATTAGAGATAAATACTGCAGTATCATCAGCCAGTTGTGATCATTTGAAGTGTCTGTCTAGAGCTGAGATTCCCTGAACTTTACCTTTTTTAACATGTACAGACATGATCTGTGTAACAAGAAGAAATAAGAATGGACTTAAAAGACAACCTTGTCTAAATTCTCGATTGATGTTCAGTCTTCTCGTCCCATGTGCCAGCTTGACCGAGCTCTTACAGCCCTGATACAGGGTATTAATTCTCTTTGAAAAATCGTCTCTGAATCCAAAACATTTATTAGATTTGAACATAAATTTATGATTTATGGCTTTATATAAGTCAATAAACAGAATAAAGCTGTCATAAAGTATAAATTCTTTGTAATCAATCATGTCCAATATTATTCGAATATTGTTACAATGTTTCCTCAGGCTCTCAGCGAGCAGGTCCCTGGTTCAAACCCCGGTCCAGGGGCCCCTCTGGGTGGAGTTTGCATGTTCTCTCCGTGCATGCGTGGGTTTTCTCCGGGTGCTCCAGTTTCCTCCCACAGACCAAAAACATGCATGTTAGACTGATTGGTGACTCTAAATTGTCCCTAGGTGTGAGTGAGAGAGTGAATGGTTGTTTGTCTCGTTTGTCTCTATGTGTCCCTGTGATGGACTGGAGACATGTCCAGGGTGTCCCCCGCCCCTCGCACAGTGATTGATGGACATGGGCACCGGCGACCCCCGTGACCCAAAATGGAAGAAGCGGATAAAGATAATGGATGGATGGATGTTTCCTCAGGCATAAATCTAGATTGCTCTTCACCAATAATATCATTTAAACCTAATTTCAGTCGTTTGGCAAAGATGATTGCAAATATTTTAGCGTCATTGTTTAGAAGACGAATTAGTCTCCAATTTTCAATAATCAATTGATCTTTTCTGGGTTTGGGGATGAGTTTAATCAATCAATGTCCATTGCTGAGAGCACCGTCCTCACTTGGGTCTCTGGTAGCAGTCCTTCACATAGTTCTTGGACAGATTTTTAAATGTTATTGGGGACTGTCACTGCAGAGCATAGGAGAGCCTCCATGGAACGCACCTGTTATTCTACACCTAATGAGCGTTTCTTTATTTTTGCTACGTTACTGTTAATGTGGCTCGAACCGCAACATGTACCCCCACACATGACCGGCTCAATGTCGAAAAGTGAGCTATTACTTTTATTGGCAATTGGAGTTACCATGGTGACATATTTTGCTAACAAAGACACCATATTTCCCCTTAGGAAATGAATGGGGGAACACTCCTCAGTATCTGCTGCTGTAAAGTCACATGACTTGGTGTAGAGGTCCCTGAAGAAAACAGAAACTCACTGTTGGATTTGTTTGAAACTCACTGAAAGTAATCATCACATGTATCTCTAGAGCTGAATAATGTTTGGAGCCATTTTGATTCAAGATGGCTGCCATAGCTACTTCAACAAACACAAAACTGACTATACCTCTGTCATCCTTTGAGATATTGAGCTGAAATTAAGTATGATTGTAGCTGAGAGTAACTTCTTATACATTCCTAATGAAAATCAAATATCCAAGATGGCCGCCTTTGTTCAAAGAGAAAAAAATATGATAACTCGGCCATTTTTAAAGATACTGAGCTGAAATTTGGCATACTGGTAGCTGACAATGATCCCTAAATAGATTCTGACTGAAAATCAAAAATCCAAGATGGCCACCTTACCTAAAAAGGAAAAAAATATGATAACTCAGGCGTTTTTAGAGCTATTCAGCTGAAATTTGGTATAGTGGTAGCTGGAGCGAACCCCAACACATAGTCCTGTCAGATCAATTTTTTTAATTGGCAGCAGCCTGACAGTCCCCGTCAAAGTTTCTCCAAGAAATTTCTAGTTGTCTTTATTGTCTTCAGGGACACCGTACAGCCATAGGTTTGTCTTCAGGGACTCCGTAAAGTCGTAGGTTTGTCTTCAGGGACTCCGTAAAGTCGTAGGTTTGTCTTCAGGGACAACGTACAGTCGTAGGTTTGTCTTCAGGGACTCCGTACAGTCGTAAGTTTGTCTTCAGGGACTCCGTACAGTCGTAGGTTTGTCTTCAGGGACACCGTACAGTCGTAGGTTTGTCTTCAGGGACTCCGTACAGTCGTAGGTTTGTCTTCAGGGACATCGTACAGTCGTAGGTTTGTCTTCAGGGACTTCGTACAGCCGTAGGTTTGTCTTCAGGGACTCCGTACAGTCGTAGGTTTGTCTTCAGGGACTCCGTACAGTCGTAGGTTTGTCTTCAGGGACTCCGTACAGTCGTAGGTTTGTCTTCAGGGACACCGTACAGTCGTAGGTTTGTCTTCAGGGACTCCGTACAGTCGTAGGTTTGTCTTCAGGGACTCCGTACAGTCGTAGGTTAAGTTGGCGGCTGTAACCATCTGCGTCATTGACTTTGAGCTCCAGCTCAGAAACTTTCTGATCCAGGAGTTTACAACGTTCTTGCAGTGTGGTATTTTGTTTTTTCAGATCAGTTATTTCTTGGTGGCAGAGTTCCAATGACTTAAGTCATTAATTTGGACTGTGTTATACTGGACAGCCATGACGGTCTGATCCGCTCTCTCATTAATCTTCTCAAAGACTGCTGTGATTATGGTGTTTTGTAGCTCTGATAATGGCGGCTCCTCGTGTTGAGCTGTCGGTTCATTTTTATCTTTCTTCACTTTCTGTTTCTCCGGCGTGTTGGGTGTTGAGTTACGTTCACCATTGTTTCCAGCCGAACAAGTGAAGGAGTGCATTTCTCTAACAGTTACTTTTCTTTTGCTGTTTCAGTCTCCATATCTGCAAGTTGAACCAAGTTAGTATTCTTCGGTTTAGTCATTTCTCACGTTAGCCGATGTGCCACGCTGCTCTCAGCTAGTCGGTTTGGAGCGGCGTAATTTGTTCTCGTAACGTTATAAAGATCTCACATTAATTGAAATCCTTGACTGAGGAGAGTACTCACGGTCCTCTTTCTTGTCTTTGTGATTGTTGGTGACAATTAACGTCTTCTTGGTTTAGTTGTGCAGATAGTTACGGCCAGTGGTTAATTTGAGCTGGATCCTGCCGGAACAAGGTCCGGGAACTCTCATTTTGACTGCTCAGATAAGGCAACTCAAATCTCCGCCCATAAAAGTCCAAAGTCATCGCACGTTTTTATTTGTATTATTTATTAAAAATATAACAAGAGGAGACGTTCTGTGGAGTGGATGTTCCAGCCGCACTATGCGCACCAGCGCACGCTCCTGCTCAGCAGAGATGCGGACCACATGTCCCACGGGGTTGAGCATCTTCATCCACCTTCAGCTGTGCGCCCTGAGACAGTACATGTTTTATGCACAGGAGCGTCTCCAGACAGCTCAGCAGAGTGCGCACAACTGCTGATGTGTCTGAACTCCTGCAAACATTTCAGAGATAATAAATAAAAATGCTTACAGTAAAAATAAGAGTGAAATGTTTGATGTATTATTCACATTACATCACATTTCAAAACAACGGCACTAATTTGTCAAAATAACAGAGAAAATGTCAAAAAGACAATTTACTTTCATGAAATAAATGGATGGATGGGTTGTCCTTAGACAAATGAGAACTGAAGCGCCTGAAGGCGGTGGTGATCAAGACTGGAGCAGAACAACACGCAGGACTGAATTCAGCAAAGAAGAGTTCGTGTAGGGGGGATGCTTCTCTAAAATAGTAATTTCAATTCAACCTTTATTTATACAGGTTGTTAGTCTCATTGAGTCTCGAGGACCCATTTACAAGAGAGACCTGTTTTTAATCAATCAAATGTTTACAGATGTTTAACCGGACCGCCTGCTATTTGAGTTCCGGCATCAATTGGTTTACAAATTAAGCCCTGGTTACAGTGTCCACGTTAATGTACGTCTGATCTTATCGCCATCTTGGTTCAACCCCTCACTGGACTTCCTGTCTCACTGGAATTCCTGTCTCATTTCCTGTCTCACTCAAACTTCCTGTTTCACTTGAACTTCCTGTTTCACTTGAACTTCCTGTCTAACTTGAGCTTTCTGTCTCACTGGATTTCTTGTTTCACCGAGTTTTTAGTTTTTAGCTTGATTGTAAATGGGAATCAGTCCGGAACCAGGACCAGTCAGAGTTTCTGACCCAGTTGTCTGGATGTTTGTGTCTGCAGGGCCGTCCCGGACCCAAAGGAAACCCTGGTGATGCCGGTCTGCCTGGACAGAAGGTACGTTCAGCTCTGGTTTTGTTTCAGTCTGGAAACAGATAATTCATGTTTGGACTACTCTTCTGGACTCGGGCCATGCTGCAGAACCTTCTCCAGCTGCTGAAGATTCAGACGAGCCGAAGGTCTGAGTCTGTCGGCTGCTGAATATAAAACCCAGAGCAGATGAGCCAAGCTACAGTCAGAATGATGAACGGCACTGATGAGGTTCTGTTTTATCTGGGAGGAACCGACTCCTTCACTGAGTTGTTGTGAAAGTAGAATCAGGAAGAAATATTCTCCTTCTTGTTTTATGAGGAGAACAGAGACAGAAGTCAAAGTTTATTTAAGTTCACTTTCTTCTTCAGAAGGACACATAGAGAAGAATAAAATAAAACCAATCTCATCTCTGACGGTCTGGAACATTGACAACACAATCCTAATCATATCTGAGCTTAATTTTGATTGGCTGTTCCCTTCATCAGACATCTCCACCGTGAGAGAACTCCTACCTTAGGTTGAACAAATCTTACCTTAGGTTGAACAAATCTTACCTTAGGATGAACTAATCTTACCTTAGAATGAACTAATCTTACCTTAGAATGAACTAAACTTACCATAGGATGAACTTATCTTACCTTAGGATGAACTA
>NC_056509.1:48765465-48770003 GCF_014905685.2 Nematolebias whitei
CTTACCTTAGGATGAACTAATCTTAATTTAGGATGAACTAATCTTATCTTAGAATGAACTAAACTTACATCACCCTATCTGACACTCTCTCCACCTCTACTACAGTCTTTGACAACTCCTCCTTCAGGACCACCCCTACTCTTTTTCTCTTTTCAAATCTCTCCTGAAAACTCACCTGTACTCACTGACATTTAACACAGGGGGATCAGATTTAGATCTGGTTTTTCATTGATGCTGATTCTGTTTATGCTTTTTGTTTTATTCCTGTTTAACACAAGGTCATCAGATCTGATTTAGTATTTCATTGTTTCTGACTGAGTTTATGCTTTTAGTTTTTATTTCCTTGACTTTTGACACAACATGATCTGATTTAGTATTTCTTTGTTTCTAATTATGTTTTCTGTATATATTTTTATTCCATGTGCTGTAAATATATCTTGCTACTTTTTATTTGATGTTGTGATATTTTTGTTAAGCACTTCGGTAACAACAAAGTCCATGCTTTTATACCTGGATTATTGAGCATGGACTTTGTTGTTTTCAACCAGTTTGACAAGACTGTGAACAAGGAGAACTGGTTTGTTCCACTTTAGAGTAAGCTGTTTGGAGAAGAATCAGTTTTGCCGTGTGTTTCCTTGACTGATGAAGCCTTCTGGATCGAAGGCGAAACGTTTCAGCACAAAAAAAGAAACAGTCCAGATGACCTGACTGAAAAATGTTGCACTTTGGTGACAGTTTCTGTTTTAAATGTGCTCTATAAATAAATCTGACTTGACTTGACTGACTTTCTATCCACACCATAGTAAAACAGTTTGAACCTGCTCCAATGCTGCGAGCCTTGCTGCCCTTCCACTTGGTCTCTTGGACACATAAAACATCTACCTTCCTTCTCAGCATCATGTCAGCCAGCTCTCTACCTTTGCCTGTCATTGTCCCCACATTTAGAGTTGCAACCCTCAGTCCTACATTCTTCACGTTCCTCTTCTCCTCTGTCTCCTGACACGTTTCCCTCCTTGTGGTCTTCCACTAACTCACTTCACTGAATAAAGAACTAAATTCATTGAATGATGAATTCATTGAATGATGAATTCATTGAATGATGAACTAAATGCATTAAATTTTTTTTCTTTCGGCTGCTCCTTCTTCATGGGTCGCTACAGCGAACTAAGCCGCACGAAGACTTGGCAGTTATTTTTACGCTGGAGGTCCTTCCTGACCAACCACAGCCTCTGAGTGGAGCAGAGAGCTGCCATGTGGGGCGCCCGGGGGGGTTAAGAGCCTTGCTCAAGGGCCCAGAGAGGGACAAATGAGGGTGGAAGCAGGTGTGGGTGCTTCACCTTTCCCACCCACATTTTGATGTTGTCTGTACCAGGAGTTGAACCAGCGATCTTCCGATCACAGGCCCACCTTCTCTAACCTCTGCGCCACCACTTCCTCCTAACTAAATGCACTGAATGATGAACTGAGCTCAACATATGTTTGCAGGGTTCTCAGGGTCCTCCTGGTGTGGCCGGTCCGATTGGAGCAGCAGGAGTGAGGGTGCGTACAGACAAGCTCCCCTGAATCCTTTAAAGACCAGAAACAGTTTTTATGACAGATCTCATGTTTTCAGGGGCCTGCAGGGAAGGAGGGACCAACTGGACCCAGAGGACCAGCTGGTCCGATGGTGAGACCATAAATCCTCATTTAGAACCTGAGCCCGCAGCCAGAACTTGTACTGGAGCTGATCTTTGGGTTCTTTGTTTCCCCACAGGGACCTCCGGGATCTCCTGGAATACCAGGACCTGCTGGAAAACCTGGGAATTCGGGAGACTTTGGTCCTCCTGTGAGTGTCCCTGCAGCACGATGTGTTCTGGAACCAACACGCTACTTCTGATGGATTTAATGGTTCTGGTTCTGCTTTCAGGGAGCTGCTGGACCCAAAGGAGACAAGGGAGAACGGGTGAGTAAACCTGAACGTTCTTTGTCTGTCTGTCAGAAGCTCAGATGTTCCACAGAGCTCAGTAATTTCTCTTTAGGTTCTAAATGGTTCTTATGGGTTCTCAGGATGGTGGGATCTCATTTCATCAGGTTCTCTTCAGGTTCTACTGTAGGACTGACCTGGTTGATCCAGGCTTGTGCTCGTTATTCCTCTGCTTCTTTTAAATCTTTAAAAACAGTAAATGTTTGATCAATGCCACATCTGATGGGAAGACTTCATATGTTAACTGGTTTGAATATTTCATCTCTGCTTCTCCTTTGAGGACTAAAGTTGATTTGCATGAGTTGCTATGGCGCTACACAGAAGTGCAGCGGCCTCTCATGGGATTAAACCTTATTTTAATTATTTTAATTCCTATGAGGCTGTTTTAGGCTCTAGTTTAGTGCTAAATTCACAGCTCAAGTACAGCTCAACTGAACTGAGGGCCATCAGAAACAGTTCCATCCACCGGACCCAAGAAGGATCAATCCAAGAACATCTACCCGTCCAGACCAGATACCAGGCCGTGTCCTGAAGGAGTGTGCAGAACAACTGACACATGTCTTTACAGACATATGTAACATCTCCCTGCGTCAAGCTGTTGGGCCACCCTGCTACAAAGCCTCTGCAATCATCCCGGTTCTTAAAAACCCACAGTAACAACTTTGAATGACTATCGCCCAGTAGCACTTACACCCATAATCATGAAGTGCTTTGAACGACTGGTCAAAGGTCACGTTACCTCCATCCTCCCCCCTTCACTTGACCCATTACAATTTGCATATCGCCCAAACCGGTCCACTGAAGACGCCATATCCACTGCACTCCACCTGACCTTGGAACACCTGGAAAATAACAATGCATTGGTCCGGATGCTGTTTGTGGATTTTAGCTTAGCATTCAATACTATAATGTATATATATATATACATATATATTTGTTAATTGTTAAGCTTCTTGATCTGGGAGCTGAGTCCAAATTCCGTATCATAAACATATAAATGTGAGCTGGTATGTCAATAAAAAAATCCTTGAATCCTTAAAGCCAGTGTTTGCTTCAGGGCGGAGTTAACCGGAGCTGAACATGTTTTAAATATTTAAACCTGTTTTATTCGTTAACATATTCTGTGTTGTGTTGTCACATCCTGCATGTTTGTGGTGAACTGAGTTTGTGTTTCTGGACTCATGACCCAGCAGGACACAACATCAAAAATGTGTGAGCATGAAGCACTTGGCAAGATGGTGGCCAAACATCTGGCAGTGACCATTCCAGAGCTACTTCAGACTACTTCTGAAATCTTTGTGCTGTTTCAACTGTGTACAAATCAAAATGTTCAGCTCAGTCAGAACATGAATGCTGTGACTTTACATTTTTGGAACTTGTATACTTTCCAAAATATTGAATTCCATTTACAAATAATTTTCCCACAGAGACATTAGGTCTCTTGAGTCCTTCAGAAACGTTGATCTCTTTGAAATCTGCTGAAGCTACTAGCTATAATTTTGTCTTCTGATGCCACTTTTAGATAACATTTCAAAACTTTTAGCTAGCCTTTTGAACATTTTGCTTTTAGCCAGCTTTTGCAATGTGTTTTTTTTTTTTTAGCTAGCCTTAAACTAGGTTAAGCTACCTTTTTGTTACATTTATGTAGTCTTTTTATACTGTGCACATTGTCCATGTCCTGGGGGCCGAGACGGGGTAGAGGCAGGGCAGCCGACTTGGGACCAGAAAGTCGCGGTTCGACTCCCAGCCATTCCCACATGTCATGGTGTCTCTGAGCAAGATACCCAATCCCTAGTTGCTCCCTGGGCACCTACGTAGCTGCCCACTGCTCCACCTGGCTGTATCCTAGGTGTGATAGGTTAAATGTAGAAAGTAATTTCTTTATTGTATGGGAACATACAATGATGACAATCTCAAACTTCCCTTCCCTTAGTTAATCTGTGCTGCTTTTTAGCTAGCATTATGCTTCTTTACTTTTGGGTTAGCTTCATACTTCTTTTAGCTTTTAGCAGTAGTTTACTTCTTTAGGCATGTAATTGGCCAACTTGAACAAATTCAGCTTAAGCAAATTTCATCAATGCCATTCAGTCCTCAATATTCATCCTGAAATAAAAATTATTTAGGTTCTCACTTTGTACTTTCTGATCTGCAGGGAGACTTCGCTCCTCAAAACATGATGAGATCCATCGCCAGACAAGTTTGCTCGCAGCTCGTTAGTGGTGAGTGAGTGTGACCGTTAGCCATGTTTGTGCTAGTTAGCAGTGAGTGTTTGTGACCATTATCACAGTTTGTGAGAGTTAGCGGTGAGTGTTTGTGTCTTAGTGGTGAGTGTTTGCGTCTGTTAGTTGTGAGTGTTTGCGTCTGTTAGTTGTGAGTGTTTGTGACTGTTAGTTGTGAGTGTTTGTGACTGTTAGTGGTGAGTGTATGTGTCTGTTAGTGGTGAGTGTTTGTGACTGTCAGTGGTGAGTTTTTGTGTCTGTTAGTGGTGAGTGTTTGTGACTGTTAGTGGTGAGTGTTTGTGACTGTTAGTGGTGAGTGTTTGTGTCTGTTAGTGGTGAGTGTTTGTGACTGTTAG
>NC_056509.1:48770103-48773493 GCF_014905685.2 Nematolebias whitei
GTGACTGTTAGTGGTGAGTGTTTGTGACTGTTAGTGGTGAGTGTTTGTGACTGTTAGTGGTGAGTGTTTGTGACTGTTAGTGGTGATTGTTTGTGACTGTTAGTGGTGAGTGTTTGTGACTGTTAGTGGTGAGTGTTTTGTGTCTGTTAGTGGTGAGTGTTTGTGTCTGTTAGTGGATAGTGTTTGTGTCTTTTAGTGGTGAGTATTTTTGATCATTAGTGGTGAGTGTTTGTGTCTGTTAGCAGTGAGTTTTTGTTTGTTAGATGTTAGTGTTTCTTTTATCTGCCAGAGTTCTCCTGTGTTAGCCAGGTAGCAAATGTTTTCTGTAATTTTCCTTTTTTCTCCTACATTTCAGACCAAATGTCTCGGGTCAGCTCGTTGGTGAACCAGATTCCCAATGGTCAGTACCGTAGCAATAACCCGGGCCCCCCTGGGCCTTCAGGACCTCCAGGCAGGCAGGGACCCAGTGGAGAACCAGGGCAGGCAGGAAGGAACGGTTTTCCTGGAAGCCCTGGTTTACCAGGCCAGCAGGGAGAGAGAGGTAGGATTGTCATCTGAACACAGAGTTTATTTTCAACACTACAAACTAGAACCATTGAAGATACCGGTCCATAGTTCTAACTTCAACTTGTAAGTGTCACATACACTTTTCATCGCCCCAGCTCTAAGGTCAAGGTCACTAATCAAGGTCAAAGTTAAAACAAGGCCTTTTTTGTACTGAGCAGTAACTTCTGATCCACCCAAGATAATTTACTGAAACTTGATATACATTTGCACCACTATTAGACAGAGTGTCGAGTAATCTTTTCATCTCTCCAGCTATAAGGTCAAGATCAAAAATCAAGTTTAACGTTTATTTAAAGTCTTTGCTTGTCATTGCTTTAGATTTCTGAATAACAGTTTTGCAACAGGTGTATAATGTGCCATATGCATATGTGGGCGGCCGTGGTGCAGTGGTAGTGGCAGCCGACCTCTGATCGGAAGGTTGGAGGTTCGAATCCCGACTTCCCACACCATGTGCCGTTGTGTCCCTGGGCAAGACACTTAACCCCGAGTTGCTCCCGGTGGGACTGGATGGCGCCTTGCATGGCAGCCTACCGCCACCGGTGTATGAATGTGCGTGTGAATGGGTGGATGGCTGGTACTGTAAAGCGCCTTGGGGCCCCTCATAGGGGGCTGGAAGGCGCTATAGAAGTAAGCTCCATTTACCATTTACCATATGCAGATCTCTTTGGGTTTTTTTTATAAGTTAAGATTTGTTCATGTTTAATCTTATGTCGATAACAGGACACATTTCTCTGTTCTGAAGAACAGAAGATGATTCTTTAACTCCAGTTGAACTTGATGTTAGAACCTAGACCTGCAGGATCATGGAACTCAACTTCTGGCTTTGTGATGCGTTCAGGTCCTGCAGGAGAAAAGGGTGATCGAGGAGTTCCAGGAGTGGGACAGAAAGGATCCAGAGGTCCTCCTGGTATGTCTCCAACCTTTAAACTGCTCACACAACAGTTTTTCATCTCACAAATCAGAACTACAGTTAGCTGCTCTTTAAATGAGACCAGAACCAAACATTTACTGGAGGTGGTTCCACTACAGGACTTTGGTTCGTTTGAGCCATCTACAGTGGTTAATTTGAGCCGGATCCTGCTGGAACAAGATCCAGGACCTCCCTCATTTTCACCGTGTGCATTCTGGCATCTGTTCAGTCAGATCCGTCAGCTCATATCTCCGCCTATAAAAGTCATTGTGCATTTTTATTTTGATTATTTATTAAAAATACAAGGACAGGAAACGTTGTCCATGTCTGTGGCGTGGGTGTTCCTGCTGCAGCAGGAGCACCAGCTCGCGCACACGCTGCCGCCAGCAGAGACGCTGACCGCATGTCCTGCGGGGATGAAGCGTCTTCATCCACCTTCAGATGTGTCTCAGAAACCAAAGCAGCACAAACATAATGTAATACATTATTAATCCCAAAGGGAAATTACAACAACAAATAATTTCCCTTTGGGATTAATAAAGTATTTTTGAATTGAATTAACACTAACCACTCATATTTACTGGAATTTTTGACGTGGGTGGGGTGTCAGCTTCACCTGCTCAGCTGTGCGCCCTGCAGACAGTGCACGTTTTACGCACAGGAGCACCTCCAGACAGCTCTGCAGAGCGTGCACAACTGCTAATGTGTCAGAGCTCCTGCATACATTTCAAAGATAATAAATAAAAACGCTTACAGTAAAAAAAAATACAAGTGAAATGTTTGTGTGTTATTCACATTGCACGTTTCAAAATTAGTCAAAATAACAGGATCAGAATATTAAAAAGACCGTCCAGTGTATTATCTTAAATAAATGGATGGATTGTCCTCAGCTGGACAACAGAGAACTGAATCACCTGAAAGCAGTGGTGACAGAGACTGGAGCAGAACAACACGCAGGACTGAATTCAGAAGAGTTCGGGTCGGACATTGAAGTTTGTGTGTGTGTGTGTGGGGGGGGGGGGGGACGCTTGACTGAATCGCAGCTGCTATAAATCACTGCTGTCTAAAATAGTAGTTTCAATTCAACCTTTATTTCTACAGGTTGTTAGTCTCATTGAGCCTAGTCATTTACAAGAGAGACCTGTTTTTTTATCAATTTAATCAAATGTTTACAGATGTTTAACAACCGGTTAAAATACATCAAAATGCAGGAAATTACATCTCTTTTATTACAAATTTTTTTGGGGGAACAACACCCCCCCTCCCCACCCCGACCGCCCGTTATTTGTGTTCTGGCATCAGTTGGTTTACAACTTAAGCCCTGGCCGTCTATGTTAGTGTAGGTTTATCACAGCAGCAGAGGTTTGAGGAAACTGTGATGATGACACCAAACGAACATCTGATGATTCCTGAGCCATATTTACAATTGTCTGTGTTATCAGCAGTCAGAACCCTGGGTCCTGATCTGAACCATGGGACCTGGTCCAAACAGTCTGTCAGCATCAGCTAATCATAAACTGTTTCTTTGCTCAGAAAACACAAAACTTTTTTCTTTTACTGAGTTTTATTATTTGACTGTTGCAGTGAGTCGTTCAATCAAAGCCTATGATTTTCCCTCCAGGTCCTCCAGGAGAGAGCAGGACAGGCCCCCCAGGACCCTCAGGTTCAGCCGGACCTCGCGGTCCACCAGGACGTCCAGGTTACACCGGAGTCCGTGGACCTCCAGGCCCTTCTGGGTACTGTGACTCCTCTCAGTGTGTTGGCATTCCTTACAACGGTCAGGGATACATTGGTATGTACCACACCGGTCTCTAAGGGTGGAGCAGCTTTCTCTGCTTTTAAAAAACACTAAACGTTCATTCAGAGGATAAAAACACTAAATGTTCCATTTAACTGATAAAAAACACTAAATG
>NC_056509.1:48773503-48775036 GCF_014905685.2 Nematolebias whitei
TGTTCCATTTAACTGATAAAAAACACTAAATGTTCCATTTAACTGATTAAAAACACTAAATGTTCCATTTAACTGATAAAAAAACACTAAATGTTCCATTTAACTGATTAAAAAACACTAAATGTTCCATTTAACTGATAAAAAACATTAAGTGTTTCATTTAGTTGATAAAAAACACTACACCTTCCATTAAGTTGATAAAAAATATGAAACATTCCATTTAGTTGATAAAAAACAATAAACGTTCCGGTTAGTTGATAAAAAACACTAAATGTTTCATTTAGTTGATAAAAAAAACACTAAACCTTCCATTTAGTTGATAAAAAATATGAAACGTTCCATTTAACTGATTAAAAACAATAAATGTTGCATTTAGTTGATAAATAATAATAATATATAATAATAATAATAATCATTTTATTTAAAAAGTGTCTTTCATGACACCGAAGGACACTTTACAGTAAGAACAAAGATCAACAGGAATAAAGAATATAAAATACATAAAGAATATAAAATACATAAAGAATATAAAATACATAAAGAATATAAAATGCGTAAAGAATATAAATATATATATATATATAAATAAATATATAAAAAACACTAAATGTGCCATTTAACTGATAAAAACACTTGATAAAAAACACTAAACCTTCCATTTAGTTGAGAAAAACACTAGACGTTCCATTTAGTTGATATAAAAACGCTAAATGTTCCATTTAGTTGATAAAAAATACAAAACGTTCCATTTAACTGATAAAAAACAATCAATGTTCCATTTGATAAAAACACTAAATGTGCCATTTAACTGATAAAAACACTAAATGTTCCATTTAGTTGATTAAAAAAAACTAAACGTTCCATTTAGTTGATAAAAAAAACCACTAAATGTGCCATTTAACTGATAAAAAACACTAAATGTGCCATTTAACTGATAAAAACACTAAATGTTCCATTTAGTTGATTAAAAAAAACTAAACGTTCCATTTAGTTGATAAAAAAACCCACTAAATGTGCCATTTAACTGATAAAAAACACTAAATGTTCCATTTAACTGATAAAAACACTAAATGTTCCATTTAACTGATAAAAAACACTAAACCTTCCATTTAGTTGATAAAAAAACCCACTAAATGTGCCATTTAACTGATAAAAAACACTAAATGTTCCATTTAACTGATAAAAAACACTAAACCTTCCATTTAGTTGAGAAAAACACTAGACGTTCCATTTAGTTGATATAAAAATGCTAAATGTTCCATTTAGTTGATAAAAAATACAAAACATTCCATTTAACTGATAAAAAACAATCAATGTTCCATTTAGTTGATAAAAAATATGAAACGTTCCATTTAACTGATAAAAAACACTAAATGTTCCATTTGATAAAAACACTAAATGTTCCATTTAGTTGATTAAATAAAACTAAACGTTCCATTTAGTTGATAAAAAAAACCACTAAATGTGCCATTTAACTGATAAAAAACACTAAATGTGCCATTTAACTGATAAAAACACTAAATGTTCCATTTA
>NC_056509.1:48775046-48783078 GCF_014905685.2 Nematolebias whitei
GTTCCATTTAGTTGATTAAAAAAAACTAAACGTTCCATTTAGTTGATTAAAAAAACCCACTAAATGTTCCATTTAGTTGATAAAAAACATTAACCGTTCCATTTATTTGATTAAAAAAAAACACTAAATGTTCCATTTAACTGATAAAAACAATAAATGTTCCATCTTCAGGTGCAAATTTTTAAACTGGAGTTTAAAACCAGTTTTACTTTTTAGTCCTACATTTTGGTTCCACTTTTGAGTTTGTGAATCTTTCACAACCAGAAGAGAATTTAGCCTTCAGGAAACAAACCTGCTGCCCCGCCCCCTCTGCTGTGGCCCGCCTCTTTTTACTAACACCTGTCAGTCAAACTGCAGCTGTCCTGCTCTGCATGCTGAAACATAACCAAAGTGTTCCAGTTTTACACTCAAGTGGACCAAACACTGTCTCTGATCAGGAACCCGGCTCGCATCGGCCCACCAGGAGGACCACCTGCTGCTGAACCAGCGCCGAAAGAGGTCTTTACCAGGACCAGGGTCAGACCGGAAACGTCCTAGAACAGCTGGGCCATCTGTGTGAAAAACCTGTTTGTTTGTTTGTTTGTTTGGTCAGGTTTGACACCTGTGATTTATTAGAAACACGCCTTTAGGTGTTTGTTGACATGGCAGGGAGGAGGCGGAGCTTCTGGGGGATGAAGAAAGTTGGGACTAAAACCTGTGAGCCTGTAAGATATTGACTTTAAACTTACAGCCTTCTCTGTGTATCTCATAACTAATATTTATCAGTTTGCCTTCATTCTGTCGCAGCCCATTTACCAAACGGTGGAAAAAGCCACGGCTGTGGACTTTATTTCATGTTTTATTTTGAAAAATCTACATCTGTGGGTTTTACTTCATGTTTTATTTTGAAAAATCCACGCCTGTCAACTTTACTTCATGTTTTATTTTGAAAAATCCACGTCTGTGGACTTTACTTCATGTTTTATTTTGAAAAATCCACATCTGTGGATTTTACTTGATGCTTTATTTTGAAAAATCTGTGTCTGTTGACTTCACTTCTTGTTTTATTTTGAAAAATACATGTCTATGGACTTTACTTCATGTTTTATTTTGAAAAATCCATTCCTGTGGACTTTATTTACTTCATGTTTTATTTTGAAAAACCCACATCTGTGGACTTTACTTCCTTCATGTTTTAGTTTAAATCAGATGTTTCATATTGTCAGCTCCAGGGACTGATTTTCTTATTTATTTCTGAAAACAGAAGAGGCATTTTTCAATAAAACTACTGAAAATCTCAACCTGAGTGGGACTCTGATTGTGTGTGTGTGTGTGTGTGTGTGTGGAGGGGGGGGGTCCAGGAGCCGCCCATGCAGCTGAAGGTCAGTCGCAGATCACCATGGTAACAGAGGCTGAATTGATAAAGCTATATTTAAAAAAAACTTTACTTCCTGTTTGGAAGTGAAAACTGAGTATGGATGCAATGGAAGTTAATGGGATTTTGAGAGACCACATTCCCCATTTTCCTGGACAGTGGACCCCAAGTCCTTGAAGTCCTGCACCTTTGTGACTTTCATTCCTCTTCTTTCCAGTGCATACCTCCACCTCTCCAAGTTCTTGTCCACCTGTTCCCTGTTCTCACCACAGATCATAATTACCACTTTGCCAGTGGTAAGTGTGGTTCCACCAGGATCTCCTCAGTTCTTCTCAGAGTCAAAGATTCTTTATTGTTGTTCGCACCTCATGAGGTACATGTGGTGGAATGAAATTATGTTCACAGGGTCCCAGTTACATCCAACAATAAAATGTAAAAGAAAAACAGTAATAACATCTAAGATATGAACTAAGAAAAACATCAACTAAAAATACACTAAGCACTGATAGTATAAAAACAATACGTCGAACAGCAGCACGAACATGAGTCTGTGTGAGCAGATGAGCACTCATGAACACATCAACATGAAACAGATCAGCAGCAACATGAAACTGATCAGCAGCAACATGAAACAGATCAGCAGCAACAGGTTCTCAGGTTGATGTGATTTGCCACTGTAACTTGTTTTCCCACTCTGTGTGCGGAATCGTAACAGGTTGTGTTTGAGCCACTCAACCCGTGGTCCTTCATTGACTTTCAATTGGACTTCAACTTTTTTGGTTTATCCCAGCACTGCTTATCAGTCCAGGTGTAGCCATGCTGCCACTACCATCATCTCTGTTAATTCTCCACCTTTCTCAGTCTCTCTTTCGCTCTCGACGGAGACAGTCGCTCTTACCCTCTCTCCCTCTCTCTTGCTTTTTTGCTTTCTTGTCCCGTCAACCTCAGAGCCTCTCTTTACACATCTTCCGAATCTAAAATTATTTTGGATTTAGTCAGCTGGTCCCTCAACGCAATTGATAAAAAATATTCCACCAGACGACAGGGTACTGGAGAGCCCTCATGCCCTGAACGGACCAACACAACTAAATATGTGAGCCAGGAACCAGTTTTTAGGATTTCATTTTGACGACAGACAGCAGGAATGGTTCAAATGTTGATTAAAGCGCAGCTGCTGGTGGAGCTCAGAGTCCCAGGGCCAGGCCAATCCTCAGTGTCAGGTAAGGGAGGTGCTCCTTGAGGGATTTGAAGAGGATGACGTCACCAGCAGTGAAGACTGGGAGGCAGAAAAGCAGTGCTGAGAAGAGCCTAGATTTAGGGGTCATCCAACAGGGAGATCCAGAGAAACAGGCGAGGATCAAACATAGAAGATCAGAAGCCCAAAGCCGAGTCCGAAACGTAATCCTTAATACGTGGTCGAGGAAGCAGAGGTCATTACCGTTGGCAGAGAGTACAATCCAGAACAAACAAAGAGGAAGCAAGGCGAGGAATCCGTGAGACAGGTATGAGGTCAAAACCAGGCAGACAAACAAAACTGTGGGCTGAACACTTGACATCTACTGACCCAAAGGAGTTCAACAATCTCACACTGAAAGAATGTGAGAATGGAGCTTAAGTACTGGTGTGTACTGGTGAACGGCATAAAGACTGATTATGGTGAATCAGCCGAGTGGGTGTGGTAGTTGGTGTGGTTGACAGGAGCACAGAGACGTGATATGAGCAGGATAATCAAACAGGAGCTACGGCACGTGGAGCAGAAATGTGACAGTCCCACCCCTAAGGTCCGGCTCCTGATGGACCTCCAGTCTGGTCAGGCTGGGAACTATGGAAGTCACGGATGAGGGACTTGTCAAGAATGTGGTGGGCGGGGACTAGGGGTTGAACGACTACATAATTTTTAAACTCGACATTAACATAATAAAACTCGAGTCGAACTCGAGTACTTGATGACATCATAGGATCTAAAGATACAAAAATAAATAAATAAAACCGCAGAAAAGGTCATTATTTACAAAAAAAGACCAACAAAAAATTGGGAGCGTATATTTTGCTCCTCCCATTTATCATACAGCAAATAAGTCAGAGGAAAAACTAAACTATTAGTTTTTATTATTAAGCTGCAAACGTGAAGAAACGTGCAGCACGTCAAAACCAAAACTAAAAACAGTGGGGGGTCGACCACCCCGCCCCGCCGCTAGCTGTGGTTAGGGCAGTAACAGAGTACTCGAGTAATCTACACATCGATTGCCAGGACATCTATCGAGGTTAAAAATGTAACGTCGAGTATCCGTAGTGACGTCATATTATGTGACCACCGTATGACTATAGGGGGCGGTGTTGCACTGGTCACAGAGTATGGTGTAACACCGGGTCCAATCCACCGAACCAGAACCAGTTTTGGTTTAAGTTTCGTTTTTGACGTGCTGCATGTTTCTTCACGTTTGCAGCTTAATAATAAAAACTAACAGTTTAGTTTTTCCTGTGACTTATTTGCAGTTTGATAAATGGGAGGAGCATAATATACGCTCCCAATGTTTTGTTGGTCTTTTTTTTGTAAATAATTACCTTTTTTTGCGGTTTTATTTATTTATTTATTTTTGTATTTTGAGATCTATGACGTCATCAAATACTCGAGTTCTACTCGGGTTTTATTATTTTAATGTCGAGTTTAAAAATTATATACTCGTTCAACCCCTAGCTGTGGTGCGCATTAAGTTTAGTTTTAGAGATTAATATGTTTATAGGTTTTTATAGGTTTAGAGATTAATATGTTTTGCTTTTTGTTTGTGAAACAAGGTCAGAGGAAGCTGGTTCTGGTTCGGTCGATAGGACCCGGTGTTACACCATACTCTGTGACTGCAACAGTGCATGCAACACCGCCCCCTACGGTCACAGAATATGGTGTAACACCGGTTCGCAACGAGCTCCAAAGAGTCAGGAAGTCTATTCATGTTCTGTTTCCTGACGGTAGTTGAACCAGAAGATTCATCTTTAGAGAAATATTTCCTTATTATTGATGCATTTCTACCTGTTTGCCAAGACTGGGTCTGCTCTGCTCCATCCGTCTGCTGGGAGGATCCATTTTGTAACCTGCGCCCGGTGCGGCTCACGAGACACGTGACGCGATGACGTAACGGTGGCATAATGACGTCACCACGAATACTCGACATGAAATTAAAAACCTCGATAGGTGTCCTAGGAATCGATGTGTAGATTACTCGAGTAGTCTGTTAAAGTCCTAGCGGGGACCCATGAGCGCTCCTCAGGCCCCTAGCCCTCCCAGTCCACCAGGTAGTGGTAACCCTGACCCTACCATCTGGAACAGAGCAGCCTCATGATGGTGAAGGCCGGGGACCCATGGATTAGTCGGGCGGGAGGAGGGAGCCCGGAGGAAGGCCCAAAGCATGATGAAACTAAGGGAGTGATCCTGGAGACGTGGAAGGTTGGGTGGACCTTGAGGGATCAAGGCAGTTGGAGGTGAACCGCCACCTGGTTGATCACCTTGGCTATTGGAAAAGGACCCACAAAGAGAGGTACCAATTTTTGACAATCCACCCTGAGTGGAAGGTCCTTAGTGGAGAGCCAGACCTTCTGGTCCACATGGTAGGGGGGGAGTTCTGGGAGTGACATCAGTTAGTACCCCTAATGTAGACAGTGGAAGACTTGATGAGAGCCCTTCTAGCTCTCCTCCAGATACGTTGGCACCCAAGAGCTGCTCGGTGGACAGATGGGACTTGAGCCTCTCTCCCCTGGATTGAGAACAATGGTGGTTAAAAACCATAAACAACAGCATAGAAGGGGACAGACCTGAAGCAGCTGAAGGCAGTGAGTTGATGGCGTGCTCGACCCAGGGTAGATTAGCTGCCCACTTGGTTGGATCCCCCTAAACTAAACTAAACAGCCACTGGCCAAAAGGATGGACCAGCACAGAAGATCAACATCATCAGGCCAGGACTCTGAGGTCTACACTCATCTCCAGGTCAGAGGTCACTCTTTCAGGGATGAAGATGTTCACATCCTGGACAGAGAGGAACGATGGTTTGAGAGAGGAGTAAAGGAGGCCATCTTTGTGAAAAGAAACCGTCCATCATTAAACAGGGGTGGAGCCTCCAGGTTCAACTGTCCCCCTCTTACAATGCTGTGATTGCTAGTATCACTCAGCCCTCTGTGAACAGTAAACAGCCATCAGGTGCTAATGATCCATTGTTAGGCTGATGGTCCTTCTTGAGCATGTGATCAGCTGGTTCTGGTTGTCAGCAGCAAACTGGTTGATCCACTCTGAGAAGGTGCTATTTAAGAGACTGAGCTGAATACAGCACCTCAGACTGAGGAAGTCTCTTGGATGAGAGATGAAACGTTTCTAGATTTTTTGTTGTTTTGCTTTGTTTTTGTTTTTTGAATGTCCAGAGGACCAGATTGAACTTTTTTGGATTTTTCTACCTGGATTATTGAGCAGCATCAGGACATTAGTGAATGTGTTGTTGTTGTTGTTGTTGTTGTCAGTGTGTTATGATGTTGTGCTGTGGTCCAGTGTGTCCACAGACGATGTGTGTGAGGGTGGACATGTTTGGAGGTTGCTGTGTTGAAGCTCCATGGATCAGCCTCTCTGCAGCTCTCAGCACCTTCACTGAGCTGCTCTTGTTCTTCACAGGTAGAAGGTGGGAGCTCTCGTCAAATCATCATCTCCAGCATCATCTTGTTCATGCCACGCTTTTCATCCACTGACCACACACACCTGCAAACATCAGGGGACCAGTTTAACACATCTGGAAGGAAACCAGTGAGATTTTAATACGACCAGTATGATATGATGTCATGTGGGGGAGTGGTGGAGCAGAGGTTACAAGATGGGCCTGTGATGGGAAAGTCGCAGGTTCAACTCCTGGTACCGTCAACATCAAAATGAGGTGGAAAAGGTGAAACACCCACACCTGCCTCCACCCTCATTGGCCCCACCCTGGTCCCCTGAGCAAGGCACTCAACCCCCACCACCTGCTCCTGAACAGGTCTCTCTTTAAAATGAGTTCTCGTGACTCAGTGAGTCGACCTGGATAAATAAAGATCAATGAAAAATAAAGTTTAAAATAGAAATACATCATGAGGCCCAGGTTGTGTGTGTGACGTGCACATTCCTGAGAGTGTGTGTGTGACGTGCACGTTCCTGAGAGTGTGTGTGTGACGTGCACGTTCCTGAGGTTGTGTGTGTGAGACGTGCACGTTCCTGAGTGTGTGTGTGTGAGACGTGCACGTTCCTGAGGTTGTGTGTGTGGCGTGCACGTTCCTGAGCGTGCACAGACAGAGCAGCTGCAGCTTTTGTTCACTTCCTGTAGTCCTGCAGTTTTCAAGCTGAAATGAAAAAGCATCATGAAGATGAACTCTACAGTCTCTAGTTACCTGTTCATAGAAACACATGGAGGGGTCTCACCTGGTGACTCACAATAAAATATGTAACTTTATGAACTCTAATGAACTTATAATGATGCTCCTACTCTCTGAAGGTGAACCCATGGTACCACACCATCTCTCAGTCGGACAGTCTGACCAGTTTGATCAAAATCCTCCAGTTTAAAATCCTCACTGCTCAGATGAATCCTCCTCAAAGATACTTCCTCCTCTTCCTCACATCTTGTTCTTTGGGAAACCTTCACAATGAAAACAGGACATTTGTGTCTACACAAAAACATTGTACAGAGGAGGTCAAGCTTATTTTTCTATTTCCTGTATTCTCCCTAGTTTTATTTTTCTATTTCCTAGAACTTAAACAAAACTCCAGTTTTGATGCATATCTGTTGATAATGAACCAAAGCTGCTGAAACAGTGAGTATGATTGTTAGCAAAATATTCCTGTCATCAGATCTCAGTCAGCTTCATTGCAGCTGAACACCGTGTTACACTGAACATCACATCAGCTGGTGGACATAAATACAGTACAGTAATATTATATTCACAAAATACTAACAATAATATGTTCATGAAGTGCTGAGACATCTTCTGCTTTAACCAAATAAGGACGACCGTTCCAAGATGGCGGCCGAAAATCCTGCGCCGCAGCAGCCGATGAGGCATCTAGTGTTCATATATCTATGGTGCTGTTTGTTAACACGTTTCTTTGGCTCCTCCTCTTCCGGAGTGACGACGACTCGGAGCCAAGATGACGACCCTGAGACCGTTCACCTGCGACGACCTGTTCAAATTCAACAACATGTGAGTGACATGTGTTGAAATGTTCGCTTACATTAACCCGGTCCGGCCCGGGTTAGCTGTTTGTTGCTCCTGTTAGCGGCTCGGTTGATCTTTTTACTCTCTTTATTTGTTTCCTGTGACGTTTTTGGTCATAAACATGAAGCCGAATTATTCAGAGAAGTTGAATTAAAATCTACAAAACGTTTGGTGAAAGAAATATAATATGCCTGATTTTTGTTGAAGAGTTAGTTTTTGTTAAAAATGAAGCTGAGTTCTTAACTGGTTTGTCTCGTGTTTGTTTTGAACAGAAATCTGGATCCTTTGACTGAAACTGTATCCTTTAAACCTTTTAACAGACCTGAGATATGTCTGACCATACCACTTTATTTATAAAGCACTTAAAACAGCTACAAGGCCAACCAAAGTGCTGTACAGACAGAACAACAGGTAACACACAAAGCAAAATACAAAATGAAGTAAATCAGAATATAGACA
>NC_056509.1:48783178-48789078 GCF_014905685.2 Nematolebias whitei
CGCAGGGCGTGTAAATTATGAAAAAAACTGTGACTTCTAGGCCGAAAAGTACGGTAAAAGATTTTGAAGAATAATCTCTGAATCAAAAACATTTAATAGATTTGAACATAAATTTATGACTTATGGCATCAAATGCTTTATAGAAGTCAATAAACAGAATAAAGCTGTCGTCAAATATAAGTTCATTGTAATCAATCGTCCAATATTTGTCAAATATTGTTACTAATGTTTCCTCAGGCATAAATCCAGATTGCTCTTCACCAATAATCTCATTTAAACCTAATTTCAGTTGTTCGGCAAAGAAAACTGCAAATATTTTAGCGTCATTGTTTAGAAGACTAGTCTCCAATTTTCAATAATCAATTGATCTTTTCTGGGTTTGGGGCTGAGTTTAATCAACCCCTGCTGGAGGGTTGGGGGTAGTTCACCTCTCAGTATTGACTATAAACATGTTTTTTTTAAAAAGGGGCCAGTTCTTTTGCAAACTGTTTATAGAATTCACTACTTGTGCCGTCACTGCCACATTTATGATGTTTAAGAGAACAAATAGAAGCTTGAACTTCTTTTAGATTCATTTCTCTGTCACAGGTTCTCTTAAAGTCATCATCCATCTTGTTGGTATTCATTTCATGTTCCTTAGAAATGTGTCCATTCTGTCCTCATCTTCTAGATTCACCGAGTATAAACTCTGATAAAAGTTTGAAACGTAGTTTGAAATAACGTATTTGTTTTCATCGATCACGTTGTTCATTTTAAACTTACCAATAAATGATTGTTCAAAGTTTCTCTTCTCTAGGTTGAAGAAGTATGTGGAGCACTTCTCTCCTTGTTTCCTTGTGGACCTCACGAATGCTCCTCTGGCCTTGTCCTCATGGAGCTCATCAAGTTCTAGCTGCAGTGTTGAGAGTTCCTCTGAGTCCTCGTCAGATAGATCCGTTGCTCTGATATTCTCAAACTTGCATTTATTATTTGGGATTCTTTTTCTTGTCTTTTTTCTATTCACCATATTCCTTATTTCAAATTTAAATAATTCCCAGTTTTTACCTAAAATAATTAGTTAAAGTTGCTTGGATCCAGTATTTATTATATTGGAGCGGCTGTGGTTCAGTGGTTCAAGCAGTCGTCCTCCAATGCAAGAGTTCGGGGTTCGAATCCACCAGCTTCATGCTGAAGTGTCCCTGGGCAAGACACTGAACCCTCACTGCCTCTGATGTGTGTCCCATCAGTGTCTGAATGTGATAAAGCTCTGATTAGTCTCTTTAGAATGATTTGTTCAGTTCTCTTTGTACAGATCTAGTATAGAGCTGTATGAATGGGTCAATGAGGCACAGATTGTTGTAAAGAGCTTTGAGTGTCTCGATGAGATTGAAAAGTGATATATACAAAGCGGATTCCAAAGAAGTTGGGACACTAAACAAATTGTGAATAAAAACTGAATGCAATGATGTGGAGGTGCCAACATCTAATATTTTATTCAGAATAGAACACAAATCACAGATCAGAAGTTTAAACTGAGAGAATGTTTCATTTTAAGGGAAAAATCTGTTGTTTCCAAATTTCATGGCGTCAACAAATCCCAAAAAAGTTGGGACAAGTCCATTTTTCCCACTGTGTGGCATCCCCCCTTCTTCTTCCAACACTCAACAGACGTCTGGGGACAGAGGAGACCAGTTTCTCCAGTTTAGAAATAGGAATGCTCTCCCATTCATGTCTAATACAGGCCTCTAACTGTTCAATCGTCTTGGGCCTTCTTTGTGGCACCTTCCTCTTTATGATGCGCCAAATGTTCTCTATAGGTGAAAGATCTGGACTGCAGGCTGGCCATTTCAGTACCCGGATCCTTCTCCTACGTAGCCATGATGTTGTGATTGCTGCAGAATGTGGTCTGGCATTATCATGTTGAAAAATGCAGGGTCTTCCCTGAAAGAGATGACGTCTAGATGGGAGCATATGTTGTTCTAGAACCTGAACATAGTTCTCTGCATTAATGGTGCCTTTCCAGACATGCAAGCTGCCCATGCCACAAGCGCTCATGCAACCCCATACCATCAGTGATGCAGGCTTCTGAACGGAACGTTGATAACAACTTGGGCTATCCTTGTCCTCTCTGGTCCGGATGACATGGCGTCCCAGTGTTCCATAAAGAACTTCAAATTGTGACTCATCTGACCACAGAACAGTCTTCCATTTTGCCACACTCCATTTTAAATGACCCCTGGCCCAGTGCAAACGTCTGAGCTTGTGGAGCTTGCTTACAAATGGCTTCCTCTTTGCACTGTAGAGTTTCAGCTGGCAACGGCGGATGGCACGGTGGATTGTGTTCACTGACAATGCTTTCTGGAAGTATTCCTGAGCCCATTCTGTTATTTCCTTGATAGTGGCATTCCTGTTTGACGTGCAGTGACGTTTAAGGGCCCGGAGATCACGAGCATCCAGTAGAGTTTTACGGCCCTGACCCTTACGCACAGCGATTGTTCCAGATTCTCTGAATCTTTTGATGATGTTATGCACGGTTGATGATGATAACTTAAAAGTCTTTGCTATTTTACGCTGGGTAACACCATTCTGGTATTGCTGCACTATCTTTCTGCGCAACAATGGTGGAATTGGTGATCCTCTTACCATCTTGGCTTCTGAGAGACACTGACACTCTGAGAAGCTCTTTTTATACCCAATCATGTTGTCAATTGACCTAATTAGTGTTAATTGGTCTTCCAGCTGTTTGTTATATGCTCAATTTACTTTTTCCAGCCACTTATTGCTACTTGTCCCAACTTTGCTGGGATTTGTTGACACTGTGAAATTTTGAATCAACATATTTGTCCTTTAAAATGTTACAAAACTTTTGATCTGTCATCTATGTTATATTACGAATAAAATATTGACATTTGCCATCTCCACATCATTGCATTCAGTTTTTATTCACAATTTGTTTAGTGTCCCAACTTTTTTGGAATCTGGTTTGTAAGTACAGTCCATTTACCATTAATTAATTACTTCACTTTTAAATGATTCCTTCTTTAATAAGGCGTTATTTAATTCCCAGTAATCTTTATTCTGACCCTGTCTTTTAGTATTTACATCTATTTGAAATGTGATATCTTTGTGATCTGTCAGTATTGTTGGTTCTATAGAAGCGTCTCAGTCTGAGGAAATCATCCAGAAATCTCTGCGTGACGAGTCCCGTCTTTGTTCCATGTGTAGGAGGTTTAGTCTGAATGTCTAGATCTCCATCAATGATTCCTAATCTGTTACAGATGTGATGTAGTTCAGTTAATGTTTGGGGGCCATCTGACCAGATTATCATCCATCACTGTGTTAAAGTCTCCTCCCCATAACATTTTAGCAGTGAAAGTAATATTTGTTCTTTTTTTTTCTTCGAAATTAAAAAATAATGGCATTAACAGAAGAACAGAAATAGACATAAACCAACATGAACAATAGCTCCCTGAATAACAGCAGAACTCAGCTGTATAAGCTAACATGTACCTGCTTGTTATTTGTATATCTGCACTTTGAAAGTGTGATTGTCACCTTCTCCATCTCACATTAGAGTCATTTGAACTCATCAGAAGATATCGAAAATATATTTTCCCTGGTCACATCTTAATGTGTTTTCCTTCAATATGAGCTCTGTTTCCACAGCTTGTCTCGGGTTCCTTTATCTGCAGCCGTCAGGTCTTTAGAGCTGACCTTGTTGTGTTTGAGGTAGTTGATGGTCTTGGATCCTTTCCATAGCTCATCTCTGGCCATTCTGGACTGGAATCTGATGATCACCGGTCGTGGACGAGGTTTGGTTTTCCAGTCACGTTGTCAAAGACTGCCGATGCGATGAAGGCTGTCCATCGTTGAGAGCACCGTCCTCATTTGGGTCTCTGGTAGCACTCCTTGACATATTTCTTGGACAGATGTTTAATGTTACTGTCATTCTTGTCTTCTGGGACACCGTAGAGTCATAGGTTTGTCTTCAGGGACGCCGTAGAGTCGTAGGTTTGTCTTCTGGGACACCGTAGAGTCGTAGGTTTGTCTTCAGGGACACCGTAGAGTCGTAGGTTTGTCTTCTGGGACACCGTAGAGTCGTAGGTTTGTCTTCAGGGACACCGTAGAGTCGTAGGTTTGTCTTCAGGGACACCGTAGAGTCGTAGGTTTGTCTTCAGGGACACCGTAGAGTCGTAGGTTTGTCTTCAGGGACACCGTAGAGTCGTAGGTTGAGTTGGCAGCTGTAACGATCTGCGTCATTGCTCAGAAACTTTCTGATTGAATCTTCAAAGACTGCTGTGATTATGGTGTTTTGTAGCTCTGATAATGGCGGCTCCTCGTGTTGAGCTGTCGGTTCATTTTTATCTTTCTTCACTTTCTGTTTCTCCGGCGTGTTGGGTGTCGAGAAACATTCACCATTATTTCCAGCCGAACAAGTGAAGGAGTGCATTTCTCTAACAGTTCCTTTTCTTTTGCTGCTTCAGTCTCCATGTCTGCAAGTTGAACCACGCTAGTTTTCTTTGGTTTAGTCATTTCTCACATTAGCCGCTGTGCCACGCTGCTCTCAGCTAGTCGGTTGGAGCGAGGTAATCTGTTCCTGTAACGTTACAGAGAACTCACGTTGATTGACATCTTGGTTGAGGAGATTACTCACGTCTTCTTTCTTGTCTTTGTGATTGTTGGTGACAGTTTACGTCTTCTTGTGTAAGTTGTGCAGACAGATGTGACTGGTCTTTAATGTACGTCTGGTGTCGTCCCTTCTGTTGTGTTTAAAGTTTGAAGTTTCAATTGAGACTTTAATTATTTTCAGATTACATACACAGTATAATTTTTATTTGTTCATAACTTTATTAATATTAGGCCTGAGAGTTACCGGATCCAAGCAAACAGTTACCAGAACGCAGCCTGTCAAAATAAGAAAGTTCCTGGACCCTGTTCCGGCAGGATCTGGATCAGATTAAGTCCTGTTCCCATTATAGAAACATTTTAGAACCCGGTAAAGGCCCAATCGGCCTGGTTGGGTTCTGAAAACTGCTCCTGAAGGAGGTGACATGGGAGACCTGAAGCCTCAGAACTCTACGTGACCTCCAGCTTGTCGTCTGTGGTTGGACTCACCGTAGGCGTCCTCGTCGGGCTCGCCGTTGCTGGCCGAGTAGTACTCGATGACGGTCCGGTAGACGCTGTAGCCCAGACGCTTGTACATGTTGACCGCCACCTGGTTGGACACACGCACGAACAGATCCACGAAGAAACCACCTTTCCTGTGAGGACAGAGGAACACCGTCACCTCTGAATCATCGCAAAATGTGACAAGACCTGCAGCGTTCCTGTCCGAACCCCGACCCGGACCTCTCAGAGATTTCTTCCAGCATCTCCATGAGTTTGGCAGCAAGGCCGAGCCTCCTGAAGTCCGGCGCCACGGACAGAGCCGTGACGTGGCCGTGCCACTCCTCCCGGGCCACCGATCCTTCAGCCTTCCCCATAACTGAAAAAATGTAAAAAAAAAGACAAAGTCCAAAAAGTTCAGTCCAAACCATCAGAACCATCAACCCTGAACACAGAACCCATCAGAACCTACTGTAGCCCATCAGCTCGCCGCCCGGAGCCTCAGCCACGATGAAGTACTCAGGCCAGTGAGCAAGGTACTGCAGGTAGAACGGGATCCCGTACTGGAGGTCAAAGGTCACGGAGAATAAACACAGGATCTGCAGGGCCCATTTACAGGTCCAAAGACACAAACTGAAGAATTAAACCACATGTATCTGCCCAACAGTGGAGAAGAAACCAGGTAAAAAAGAAGAGTGACAGAATAAGACAAAAAGAAATGATAACTGTGAAAAAATGTCAGTTAACTGCAGGTCTGTTAAAGAGTTTATAATTCATCTTCAGACATATCTCAGGTCTGTTAAAGAGTTTATAAT
>NC_056509.1:48789088-48790757 GCF_014905685.2 Nematolebias whitei
TTTATAATTTATCTTCAGACATGTCTCAGGTCTGTTAAAGAGTTTATCATTCATCTTATACCAATAAATCAAAACTCAGAGCAGAACCTTGGCTGAGTGACGTCACCAAGGCCGTTAGGCAGCAATGTAGGAGGGCGGAGCGAAAGTGGAGGAAAGACAGGCTGCAGGTCTCTCTTCAAATGCTTAAAGAGTGTTGGGACCGTTATCAGAAAGCAGTGAAAGCTGCTAAATCCAAATACTTCTCTGATATAATTACCTCAAACTCTCACAACCCACGTGTCCTCTTCTCCACCCTAAACTCTGTTCTCCACCTCACTGAACCATCACCTCTGGAAGCCTCGACTGAGCTGTGCGACAACTTCTTACATTTCTTTGTGGAAAAAATTGCGACCACCCGGGCTCTCATTTCCCCTCCAACTCATGACCCATCCATCCCACCTCAATCTGTAGCTCCTTTTGACCATTTTGAACCCATCACTCTATCTTCTCTAGAGCAGGTCATGTGCAGCTTGAAACCTTCTGGTTCCCCCTTTGATGTGGTCCCCCCTCGACTACTAAAGGAGGTGTTTCCAACTCTAGGTCCGTCCATTCTTGCTATAGTAAACAGTAGTTTATCCACTGGTGTGGTGCCAAAATCCTTTAAACATGCTGCTGTCCATCCTCTCCTGAAAAAACCAAACCATGACCCCTCACTCGTGTCCAACTTCCGGCCTGTCTCCAAACTCCCATTTGTTTCTAAAGTACTGGAGAAAATAGTCGAGTCCCAGTTGAAGTGCTTCCTGGAGGATCACACCATCTTAGAGCTTTTCCAATCTGGCTTTAAACCTCTCCTCAGCACTGAAACTGCCCTGCTGAAGGTCTTTAACAACATCTTCAGATCCACAGATACCGGTGATTCTGTGCTGCTTGTCCTGTTGGACCTCACAGCCGCCTTTGACACCATCGACCATGAGATCCTCATTGCTAGGTTGGAGCAGTGGGTGGGCATCACAGGATCAGCCCTCAATTGGTTCAGATCTTACCTCACTGACAGATCCTTTTGTGTCTCCATCAAGGATTTTAGTTCTGCAGAGGCAGAGCTTAAATGGGGGGTTCTGCAGGGGTCCATCCTGGGTCCCCTCCTATTATCTTTATACCTGCTGCTGCTTGGTGCTATTTTCTGGAAACACAACATGCCCTTCCACTTCTACGCCGATGTCTGTCAAATTTACTTCCCCCTAAGACACAATGGTACATGCTCTATTCAACCGCTGCTCAACTGCCTGGCTGACATCAGGGACTGGATGGCTTTAAACTTCTTAAGTTTCAATGAAAAGAAGTCTGAAGTCATGTTGTTCCCTCCCAACGACACGATCACAAACCACTGCATCGACCTCTCCGCTCTAACCCTGTCAGAAAAACAAAGAGTCACTAATCTGGGCGTGATAATGGACCCTTCCCTGAAACTTAACAATCATGTAAACATGATTGTTAAATCATGCTTCTTCCAACTGAGGCGGCTGTCTAAACTGAAGCCCATATTGTCCAAAAAGAACCTGGAGACAGTAATACATGCATTCATTACATCTAGGCTTGATTACTGCAATTCACTCCTGTTTGGTATCAGTCAGACCTCCATTGCACGACTACAACTGGTCCAGAATGCAGCAGCCCTATTTTTAACCAGTAC
>NC_056509.1:48790857-48791504 GCF_014905685.2 Nematolebias whitei
AGAAAGACTGAAACATTCATTCCTAAGGTGCTCAGGTCCAAAAACCAGAACCTCAGTCTTGTCTGTTCAACAGGAGAAAATTAAGGGTCATCAGGTTTTTATGTCTTTAAGACATGCTTGTAGTCTAAGTAGCTGATTGGATTCATTGGGTTTAATGGACAAATATAACTGTGTATCATCAGCATAACAATGAACATTTATCCCATGCTGTTTAATAACTTTACCTAATGGAAGCATCTACAGACCATTTCCAAAAAATTAGAATATCATGGAAAAGTTGTTTAACTTCCATAATTCCATTCAAAAAGTTAATATTTCATAGATGATAGATTCAGGGTCCACAATTTAAACTATTTCAAGTATTTATTTATTTTTACATCATTTGAGCTTCCAGCTCATGAAACCCACGACAAGAGAATTTAAATAAATTAAAATACTGTGGAGACATCAGGCCACACTTCTCAGTTGTTGCAGAAATAAATAAATAAATCAGGATCACAACAAATCAATCAAAATGTTACTTTCAAATCAATATGTCAATCTTCAACACTTGGTTGTGAAAATCTTTGTCTTAATCTGCCTCGACGTGACATTGAGACCATCAGCCTGTGGCATCGACTGGGAGTTATGGAATTGTGACAATCAGC
>NC_056509.1:48791514-48794601 GCF_014905685.2 Nematolebias whitei
GAATTGTGACAATCAGCCTGTGGCATCGACTGGGAGTTATGGAATTGAGACAATCAGCCTGTGGCATCGACTGGGAGTTATGGAAGCCCAGATTTCCTTGATGCTGTCAGATTTTCTTTGTTGTTGCTCTGGTGCTCCTCATGTTCCTCTTGAGAAGACCCCATAGATTCTCAATGGGGTTTAGGTCCGACCAGTTGGTTGGCCAGTCGAACACTGTGGCATCAAACCAGGTTCTGGTGCTTCTGGCAGCATGGGCAGGGACCAGGTCCTGCTGGAAGATGAACTCTGCATCTCCATACAGATCCTCAGCAGAAGGAATCATGAAGTCCTCTAAAACATTCTGGTAGACTGTTGCTGTGACCTTGGATTGAAGAAAGCAGAGTTTACCAACACCTGCACCGAACACTGCACCCAGATCATGACTGACTGTGGACATTTCACACTGGACCTCAACCAGTATGGGCTCTGTTCCTCACTCTTCTTCCTCCAAACCCTTGGACCTTAATTTGTGAATGAAAGACGCTTTACTTTCATCTGAAAAGAGGACCGAGGAACCCGACACTTGTAGTCCATCTCCTGGATGAGTCTGAATGTGGTGGTTTTTGAAGCTGTGACTCCGCCTCATTCCACTCTTTCTGGATCTCTGACAGATTCTGGATCTTCTCTGTGTGACGATCCACTGAAGCCCACGGTCATCTCTTTTGCTGGTGCATCTTCTCTTGCCACATGTTGTCCTTCCACTAGACTTTCCATTGATGTGCTTGGACACAGCGCTCTATGAACAGCCAGCCTCCTTAGCTATGAACGTTTGTGTCTTACCCATCCTATGGAGGGTCTCAATGATGGTCTTCTGGACAGATGTTCTGTCTGCAGTCTTCACCATATTGAACAGAACTGAGACAAGTTAATGACACCTGGGGAAACCTGTGCAGGTGCTTTGAGTTTAGTAGATGATTCGTGTCACACTCAGTTTAAAACATTCATGTCCTGCAACTTTTGGACTGATGTCTCCACAGTATTGATTTTTTTAAATCCTCTTGTCGTGGGTTTCATGAGCTGGAAGTCCAAATTATGTAAAAATAAACAAATAAATACTTGAAATGGTTTAAATTGTAGGCCCTGAATCTATCATCTATTAAAGATTAACTTTTTGACTGGAATTATGTAAGTTAAACATCTTTTACATGATATTCTAATTTTTTGGAAAGGGTCTGCACACACACAGTTAGTTGAATCACTGCTTGAAGCACAGTTCAGCATTTGTTGCCGTTTCCACTGGTGCTGCTACAGTTCTCCTTCTGACCTGTAGGGGTCACTAAAGAGAACTTGACGAAGCTGATCTCAGTCATAAATGTAACTAGTTTTAACAAACCTGCTGCTAAACATCAAACAGATCAGACTTGATGACTACAGAGACGGCCGGGCTTTGATCCGGGGCCGGTCCAGTGCACCGATGCTGCACAAACCCAGTCGCAGCGTGCACTATATGGTATGGAGCGAGGTGCAGTCAGGTTCCAGGGAACAGGAACAAGAATAACACTGATCTCCATTTGAAACTTTCTTTATTATTTCTGAGAAACATTTGACGAGTCCATAAAAAACGTAAAGAAAACAGGAAGGAGGTCTCTGAGTCAGGAGGAATCTAGTCTTTGTTCTCCTCCCTGCTGCCTTTCTGTTCTCCCTCCTCCTCCTCCTTCTCCTCCTCCTCCTCCTCCTCGCTGCTGCTGCTGCTGCTGCTGCTGTCGTCCAACGTGTTCGGCTCAGTCTCGGCAGTTCTGTCAGGCCCGTCAGGAGGAGCTGCTGCTGACGCGGCGTGCTCAGATTCTTCAGGAGACTCCTCGTCGTCCTGCACCTGCTGCTTCTTCCACATCTTGGCCATGGCGAGCAGCTTGAGGTTGGGCTGGTTGGCGGCGTCCTCGGGGAAGATGTAGTCGTAGTACTCCTCCCAGCCTGCGTCCGACTGACGGCACCGGAGAGAAACACAAAGGTTAAAAACATCAAAGTGTTTGATCCTCACGTCACAATGCTTTGATCCTTCCTGACGGACGGACCGGTTTCAGAAGCTACATGAACCCAAGTTAGATACCAACATCTGTTACTGGTTGCAGGTTCCTCTACCACAGTTTGATTGGTCTCGTGTGACGTTCTCTGTTGCACTTCTGACATCATAATCAAAGATTACTGAATAAATAATAAAGTGATAAAAGTATTTTATGTTTAAAACAACATCTTGGGACTTCTGTCCGAGTAGAGACGCTCGCAGGGTGCGCTCTGACCATAATATAATTTAAACTGACTGCCGCATAAATATCAATCCTCTTCCATATTCAGAAGACATCATCATAATGACATCCTCACAAAAGACGACCAGAAGAGAAACGAAAGCAGGGAAAGGCGACGAGATGAAGACGACGCAAAAGCAGCTAACGCTAGCTGCTAGCTTAGCTCAGAATGTCACCGGGAGTGAAATGCTAATGCTAACAGAACTCCGTAAAGTTTGAGAAGAATCTGGAAACGCACAATGAGACATCTTGGAGTCTCCACCACGCACGGAAGCTTCAATTGGAGAAATAAAAAAAGACCTGTTGCACTGGAGGGACCGAAGTCTGTGGAAAAGAGAGCGAGTACCACCGAAGATCGAGGCATACGACAAGAAAGAGCACTACTTTGTTTACTTGTAAAAGAATGCAGACGACCTGGAGAACAGAACGCGTAGGAACAAGAGAAGATTATACGGGACGAGCAGATTCAGAAGGAAAAGAGATGATCCTGTTTATTAGAGTTGTTCAAATCTACACTAAAACTCCCTGAAGACACAGAGAACAGACCAAACCAGCAGCACCACCGAGACCCAGAACAGCTCACGTCCTGGATGTCAACATCAAGTGGTGCTACAGCACGAAGCAGAGGAAAACGGTTTGCAGGAAATAAAGTCCATTTTGATCCGGACTACTCCCCCGAGGTGCAAAGAAAATGAAAACAAGTGCGTGAAGTGATGAAACAGTGAAGGAGCATAACATGAAAGCACAGTCAACTTGGACTGGTCCTGGATGAAGCCTGGTCCTGGATGAAGCCTGGTCCTGGATG
>NC_056509.1:48794611-48794919 GCF_014905685.2 Nematolebias whitei
CTGGTCCTGGATGAAGCCTGGTCCTGGATGAAGCCTGGTCCTGGATGAAGACCGGTCCAGGATGAAGACCGGTCCTGGATGAAGACCGGTCCTGGATGAAGACCGGTCCTGGATGAAGACCGGTCCTGGATGAAGCCCGGTCCTGGATGAAGCCCGGTCCTGGATGAGGACCGGTCCTGGATGAGGACCGGTCCTGGATGAAGAAGACCGGTCCTGGATGAAGAAGACCGGTCCTGGATGAAGAAGACCGGTCCTGGATGAAGAAGACCGGTCCTGGATGAAGAAGACCGGTCCTGGATGAAGAAGAC
>NC_056509.1:48795019-48801926 GCF_014905685.2 Nematolebias whitei
GTCTGTGTGACTGGTCTGCGTGACTCATCTGTGTGACTGGTCTGTGTAACTGATCTGTGTGACTGGTCTGTGTGACTGATCTAACGACTAACGACTCACCCCGTCTACAGGAAGTAAAGAACCACGTCTCACACAGACTACAGGAAGTAAAGAACCACGTCTCACCCCAACTACAGGAAGTAAAGAAACACGTTTCACCCCGACTACAGGAAGTAAAGAAACACGTCTGACCCCGACTACAGGAAGTAAAGAACCACGTCTCACCCCATCTACAGGAAATAAAGAAACACGTCTTACCCCGTCTACAGGAAGTAAAGAAACACGTCTCACCCCGACTACAGGAAGTAAAGAAACACGTCTCACCCCGTCTACAGGAAGTAAAGAAACACACCTCACCCCATCTACAGGAAGTAAAGAAACACGTCTTACCCCGTCTACAGGAAGTAAAGAAACACAACTCACCCCCGTCTACAGGAAGTAAAAAAACACCTCACCCCGTCTACAGGAAGTAAAGAACCACGTCTCACCCCAACTACAGGAAGTAAAGAAACGAAAGTTACGTATGTAACTACGGTTCTATGAATCCCGGATGACCGCCAGAGGGCGGTGCTGAAAGCACTGAATGTTCCCTTCGCTCATGCGCTGATTCGAGTAATAATACCAACGGAGTCACAGGTGTGACACAGATGACCAATCAGAGGCTATATAGCCCGACGTCATCCGCTGCTCTGCTCCTACAGAATCTTCTCGTGGAACGCAAGGATTCTGAGTGACGGAGAAGCTCTGGCGGTCATCCGGGATTCATAGAACCGTAGTTACATACGTAACTTTCGTTCTATTTCATCCCTCCTGACCGCCAGAGGGCGGTGCTGAAAGCACTGAATGACTAATACCAACGATGTCACAAGGAATCCTAAACACCTACCTCACTGAAGAGGCCCAGAGGACCCTTGTAGAAGAACCTGGCCCAGGGGATGAGGGGTGGCCACGTTAACTCTATAAAATCTGGTGAACGTGCTTGGGGAAGCCCATGATGCAGCAGCACATATTGCTTCCAGCGGAACCCCTCTCAGGGCAGCCCAGGAAGCGGAGACGCTCCTGGTAGAGTGAGCCTTCAAGCCGACCGGCAGGGGGACGGGCCCAGCAGCATAGGCGTGGCAGATGACGTCCACGATCCAGTGGGAGAGGCGCTGTTTGGAAAGAGGACAGCCTAACCTAGGGCCTCCATAACACACAAACAGCTGGTCTGAATGTCTTATCACGGCAGTAGCAGCAACGTATGCCTCCAGTGCCCTCACCGGACACAATAATGCAGACCCCTCACTAGGCGCAGGCTGAAAACGTGCCAGCATCAACGGTTGGTTAGAGTGAGAGTGAGATAACACCTTTGGTACGAATGCAATGTTTGGCCACAAGGTAACACACGAGCCCTCAGGGCCCCACCTGAGACATGAGGGGCTGATTGAGAGAGCATGTAGCTCGCTGACCCTCTTTGCTGAGGTAATAGCCAACAAAAAAGCCGTCTTACATGAAAGCCACTTGAGGTCCGCCTGCGACAGAGGCTCGAAAGGAGGACGGCACAGAGCTTCAAGAAACAAGGGAAGGTCCCAACCTGGTGCTCGTGGAGCTGTCGGCGGGTGTGACCTACGGGCACCACGCAGAAAAAGAGAGACTAGATTATGGCTCCCTACCGTACAGCCATCAATGCCAGCGTGATTAGATGATATTGCCGCTACATAAACTTTAAGCGTCGAAGGACAGCGACCCTTACCAAGTAGAGACTGGAGAAACTCCAGAATGGTGGGTATTGTACAGGAGACTGGATCCTTGTTGTGATCAGAACACCATTGGGAAAACAGGCGCCACCTGTTTTCGTACTGCTGACGAGTAGAGGGTGCCCTGGTGCCCAGGATGGTGCGTCTGACGGAGCTCGAAACTCCAGTCAGCTGCTGTCCTAGCCTTGCAGTGGCCACAGCCGAAGACGTTGAGGATTGGGGCGCCATATCAGTCCCCCCAACTGAGACAGCAAGTCCCTTCTGGTCGGAAGACACCATGGGACGCCCTGACATAGACTTCGTAGCAGTGGGAACCATGGTCGTGCTGGCCAATACGGAGCCACCAGCAGCATCCTGTGGCCCTCCTCGAGGACTCTCTGAAGGGTTGGCCAAATTAGAGAAAGGGGTGGAAAGGCATATAGGAGGACCCTTGGCCAAGGATGAGCCAATGCGTCCTGGCCCCCGTAGGGAACACTGAGTCGACTCTTCCGTCGCAAACAGGTCTATGTCTGCCTGACCAAAACAGTCCCAGATCATCAGCACTATGTCGCTGTGGAGGGACCACTCTCCCGGAGGGGACCCTTGGCGGGAGAGAAAATCTGCGACCTGATTGTGTCGCCCTGGCAAGTATGCTGCCCGCAGGGTGGACAGGCGAGGAGAGGCCCATTCCAGGAGCTCTCTGGACACCCTCAGAAGTTGTGCTGACCTGGTGCCCCCCTGATGGTTGATGTGGTAGACAACAGAGGTGTTGTCTGACCGAACAAGTACATGCCTCCCTTCCAGGTGAGGTAGGAAGTGCCTGAGTGCCAAGTGCACTGCACGCAGCTCCAGCACATTTATATGCTTGGAATGGTCTCTTTGACCCCAGCGGCCCTGAACCGCTCTGCGTTGCCATACAGCCCCCCATCCCATGGAGCTGGCATCTGTCGTGATCACTTCCCTGCGACACACTACCACTCCCATGGGGACACCCCTGGACAAATAATCTCCGTCCCTCCATGGAGTCAAGGCATGAAGACATGACCACGTCACTGCGAGCTTGCGATGCCTGTGCAGCCTGGCATCCAGGCGAAAGCTGTTGAGCCACCTCTGCAAGGGGCGAAGTGACAGCAGGCCTAAGGGCACCACCCGAGTGACTGATGTCAGCTTGCCAAGTAGTTGCAGGAAGGCAACATAGGGGAGCTGCCTGCCCAGCCTGAACCGATTGACCAGCTGGAGTATGCCGGCCACCCTTTGAGTGGATGGGCGAGCTCTCATGGAAGATGAATCCAGAACCACCCCAAGAAAGGTGGTCGTCTGGGAAGGGACCAGGCAGCTCTTCTCCAGGTTGACATTGAGGCCCAACTGGGACATATGAGCGAGCAGGCGGTTTGTGTCGTGAAAGGCACAGGCCTGAGACGGGGCGCAGAGAAGCCAATCGTCTAAGTACGGCAGAATCTTCACTCCGCAGGCCTGCAGAGGAGAGAGGGCTGCCTTCACGCACCGAGTGAACACCCTTGGGGAGAGAGAGAGCCCGAATGGGAGTACCCGGAACTGCCAGTGGTGACCCCGATAGGCAAACCTGAGAAAGCGGCTATGTTCTGCTGCAATAGGCACATGAAAATATGCATCCTTCAGGTCTACAGACGTGAACCATTCTTCCCTCATGACAGCTTGAAGGACTTCTGCTGTTGTGAGCATGTGGAAGGGCAGCTCCTTTAGGTACTGGTTGAGTCCTCTCAGGTCTAAAATGGGACGAAACCCGCCCGTCCTCTTTTGCACAAGGAAGTAAGTCGAGTAATAGCCCCTGGGTTGTTGCAGGAGGGTCCACTGCCTCTATTGCGCCCTTGGCCAGGAGGGCGGAAAGTTCCTGGTCTAGTGCTTGAGCTTTCACCGGGTCGGCGATTACAGTCATCTTGACCCGGCATGAGATACGAGGCCGCCGTCGGAACTGTAGCCGGTAACCATGGGTCAGAGTGGCAACCACCCATGGGTCCACGGCGTGAGCAACCCAATAGCTGCGCTGCTGGTGGGAGAAATATCCGACGGTCGGCCTGATGGCATCACCGTCTCCCTCCACGGCCGGGGGGCGGCAGCCAGAGTCCCTGGTACAAGCCTGCCCAGCTGGTCGGTGGACCGACCCACAAAAGCTCCTGCTGGGCCTTTGCTGAACTGCATGAGGGTAAGGACCACCCGGCCGGTTATGACCCCCAGGCGGCGGCTGCATGCTGGAGCCAGCCGACAGGCACCTTGGATGCCGAGGAGGTGGAGGGGGCATTGGCCTGCTAAGGCTCGAAAATTGCTGCCTTCTCTGTCGTGCCTGGACAGTCCGTTCCAGTGCTTCCAAGGCAGCCGAACCGAACAACTCCCCCGGCACCACTGGGACATTACGGAGGGCTCTACGGCATGGCTCAGTCAATGCTGACTGCGCCAACCAGACCTGTCGGCGAGCTTGGACCAAGGAGGACATCACGCGCCCAAGCTCCCTCATCATTAGTGCAAAGGCCTGAAGCGCTGCATCGTTAAAGCCCATTGCTGCTGTCGCACCACTAGTCCCCTGAAGGGACGCGGAGAGGGCAAGCATTAGGTGTGCCAAGGAATTACCTAGGCGGCCAGCACGCGCTCCGGCGGCATAGGCTCTGCAGAGGAATTCATCCGTGACACGACACTGAGCTCGTGGGCACCGAACATGACTGCGCAGAGCTTCTTCTGATGACACGATGAGAGAGGCAACAGCAGGTTCTATCGCTGGCATGCGATCCAAGCCTGCTGCAGCCGGCTCATGCATGGCCGCCAACACTCTGCCATCTGCAGAGAGGCGCGCAAAGGCTTTGGGGTCCCGCCAGCAACCATGCAACTCCCCCAGGAACTCCTCTGATGGAGGGACAGAAAAGGAAGGAGGGGTCAGTCCGCGCCTGAAGAAGGCACTTCCAGGGGTGGACGCCTCTGGTTGCGGGACGTCCAGCTGCAGTTGTCTCAGGGCCATACGCATGACGTCCTGCATCGAGCCGTCACCCGACCCACTAACTGCACTCCGAGAAGAAGAGAGTGAAGCTGTCTCTGAGACTTGAGATGAATGCCCGTCCTCCTCACCTAAAAAGTGAGAGGCAGAGGCAGCCAAGGATAGCACATCTTCCTCCACAGCCAGTTCATGCACGGTTGCTGCCACTGGTTCAGTTCCCAGTTGGCGTACCTGAAAAAGGGACTTCATCTCCGCTAATTCAGCGGAGAGCTGCTCCACCCTTGTGGAGAGGCCCCTATCAGACCTGGCTCGCTTCTTCCCAGGAGGGGCCACAGAGACTGCGGCCTCAGTCCGGCGCTTCGAGCGCCTAGGTGGAGCCTCCTGCCCAGAAGGCGGGAGGTCATCGCCGAGTTTGGGGCGAAACTGGGCCAGCCGGGCCACCCTCACAGCATGCGACATGAAGCTGCAATTCATGCAGGGGTTCTCTGACAGGGCATCCACCAGATGGTCATGTCCAAGGCAGGCAGGACACAGGTCGTGACCGTCATCTGTCTGGAGCATGGCTCCACAGACTGTACAGCAGTGAGAGCCGTCCATGCTCCTTACCCAGCTATGCCCAAGACATTCAGAGAGGCTAGCACCACTAGCTCAGCTGGTAAAAGAGGACAATTGGGAGAGGGGGCGCAAACGCTCGCCTTCACCAATCAAAACAAGGCCAAAACTCAGAGAGGCTAGCACCGCTAGCTCAGCTGGTAAGAGAGGACATTTGGGAGAGGGGGTGAGAACACTCGCCTTCACCAATTAAAACAAGGTTAGAACTCAGAGGCTAGCACCACTAGCTCAGCTGGTAAGAGGACAATTGGGAGAGGGGGTGAGAACACTCGCCTTCACCAATTAAAACAAGGTTAGAACTCAGAGAGGCTAGCACTACTAGTTCAGCTGGTAAGAGAGGACAATTGGGAGAGGGGGTGAGAACACTCGTCTTCACCAATTAAAACAAGGTTAGAACTCAGAGAGGCTAGCACCACTAGCTCAGCTGGTAAGAGAGGACAATTGGGAGAGGGGGTGAGAACACTCGCCTTCACCAATTAAAACAAAGTGAAAACTCAGAGAGGCTAGCACCGCTAGCTCAGCTGGTAAGAGGACAATTGGGAGAGGGGGTGAGAACGCTCGCCTTCACCAAATAAAACAAGGCCAGGAACTCAGCTGGCTACGTAATAAACAAACTTCGGAGCACCGTCCAACCGACCACGCGGTTGGAGGCCTCCAGTAAACAGGAGCGGAGCGAACGCTACCGCTAACCAATAGCAAAATATAAGCAAAAAACCACTACTCACCAGTGTTAAATCACACACATAGTAGTCATAAACAACGTCGGAGCACAGTCCAGCCGACCACGCGGTTGGAGGTCTCCCAACAAGCGTGAGCGGAGCGAACGCTACCGCTAACCAACGGCGAAATATAAGGAAAACTACTCACCGGTGTTGAATCACACACACAGTAGTCAGACGCTGTAATTTGGGAGAGGCGGAAACCGCCGTAGTCCCCAACGAAACAGCAGAAATACCTTTGAACAGGGTTAAACCGTCGCAGCCCTAGGAGGGCGAACACGCTACTCCCGCAGACGGGCAGTCGGGCTTCCGACGACGGTAAAAAGTTCAGAAAAGGTCCAAAGGGCTGAAGCCCTGAATTGAACCGCGCGCGAGAAGAAAATAGGAGCAGAGCAGCGGATGACGTCGGGCTATATAGCCTCTGATTGGTCATCCGTGTCACACCTGTGACTCCGTTGGTATTATTACTCGAATCAGCGCATGCGCGAAGGGAACATTCAGTGCTTTCAGCACCGCCCTCTGGCGGTCAGGAGGGATGTAATAGAACACGTTTCACCCCGACTACAGGAAGTAAAGAAACACCGACTACAGGAAGTAAAGAAACACCTCACCCCATCTACAGGAAGTAAAGAAACACATCTCACCCCGTCTACAGGAAGTAAACACCTCACCCCATCTACAGGAAGTAAAGAAACACGTCTTACCCCATCTACAGGAAGTAAAGAAACACTTCTCACCCCGACTACAGGAAGTAAAGAAACACGTCTTACCCTGTCTACAGGAAGTAAAGAAACACATCTCACCCCGTCTACAGGAAGTAAAGAAACACCTCACCCCATCTACAGGAAGTAAAGAAACAC
>NC_056509.1:48802026-48803041 GCF_014905685.2 Nematolebias whitei
TCTACAGGAAGTAAAGAAACACGTCTCACCCCGTCTACAGGAAGTACAAAAACACCTCACCCTGTCTACAGGAAGTAAAAAAACACGTCTCGCCCCGTCTACAGGAAGTACAAAAACACCTCACTCCGTCTACAGGAAGTAAAGAAACACGTCTCACCCCGTCTTCAGCCGTCAGCTTCCTCCTCTTCTTCACCTTCTCAGGCAGCAGCTTCCTGACCCGTTCTATGGTGCTCTCAGAACCAAACTCCTTCTCAAAGTCCTTCCAGGACTCGAGGAGCATGAGCCGTTCCTCCTTCTCCTCGCAGCTCCTCATGCTCTTGTTGGCCTCCTCGTAGACCAGCCGGCACCTCTGCAGACGCTCGTCTCCATCGATGGACATCTCAAACTTGGCCAGGCTGATCCAAACCTGCAGGAGCAGAAGGCGTTCAGGGGACAGTTACCGGTCTTGAGTGTGTTGATCCAGATGTTGTCCTCACCTTGACGTGCTGAGTGCGCTGCAGCAGCCTCCTGTAGAGCTTCCTGGTGTTCTCAAACTCCTCTTGCTCGATCTCAAAGTCGATGTAGGACTTCCACAGAACCTGGGAGGACACAAGAACTCACATCATCACCCACTCCATCCACACCAGCTGGACCTGCAGTTGAACTCTGAATAAAATGTGGATTATCTTAAAGCTGCCGCGTGGAAACGTTCACACTGAACAACCGGGGCTTCCGGTAAATCGAAAAGCTTTTAAAAATGGCTGACTCAAAAATATTTTTTTAAATAAATAAGATTCATGAAGGTTCCGTCAAAGTCAGAAGTTAATTTTGAATTTGATTCAAAATCACAACAGACCAGTCTGACAGGTGTGATGCATCATGGGAGCTGTAGTTTTGAATGTTAGATGTTTGTTGGTACGTTTTTAAACTAGAGAGATACACGGAACCAGAGACGAACAGAACCAGAGACGAACAGAACCAGAGACGAACAGAACCAGAGACGAGCAGAACCAGAGACGAGCAGAACCAGAGACGA
>NC_056509.1:48803141-48807019 GCF_014905685.2 Nematolebias whitei
GAGACGAGCAGAACCAGAGACGAGCAGAACCAGAGACGAGCAGAACCAGAGACGAGCAGAACCAGAGACGAACAGAACCAGAGACGAGCAGAACCAGAGACGAGCAGAACCAGAGAATAGTGGAAAAGCAGTGAACAAACATGAACGTAAGGTGAAAATGTGGACCTTGTGCCCCTTTTGCACTGTCCCTAATCAGCCTCAACTCTGCTCAGCCCTGCACACCCCTACTCGGCCTGGCTCAACTCAGCCTGGATTTGCACCTGCACTTTAGGACTGATTCTGGAGGCGTGTCCAGAAGAGTTCTGCTATGAGTTACTCAAAGCAGTCTGCTCCTCAGATAAATAAGATAAAATTATTTTTTTTATATATGAATGTTTCTGTTAACTTATTTTATATTGCTTTTTTTTCTTTTTTTTTCAACCTTTATTTAGACAGGTAAATCCCATTTAGCATCGAGGACTCATTTACAAGAGAGACCTGAATATTCATATATATATATATATATATACATATATATATATGTATATATATGAATATTTCTGTTCAGTGCCCTGACACGACTTCTGTTGTGACTTGGTGCTGTATAAATAAACTGAACTGAATTAAATCTGATGAACCAGATTTTACAAAAACATTTAGAGAGCAGACCTGAATGGACATGTTGGTGAAGGAAACAGAGGATGAGGAAGTGATGGGTAGGTTTGGTGTCAAGGAAAGAAACCAGGAAGGACAGATGGTGGTGGATTTCACCAAGAGAATGGAAATGGCTGTAGTCAACACCTGTTTCCAAAAGAGGGAGGAGCATAGAGTGACCTATAAGAGTGGAGGAAGGAGTACACAGGTCGACTACATTCTGTGTAGAAGAGGAAACCTGAGGGAGATTGGAGACTGTAAGGTTGTGGCAGGGGAGAGCGTGGCCAGGCAGCATCGGATGGTTGTGTGTAGAATGACTGTTGTTGTGAAGAAGAGCAAAAGAGTCAAATCAGAGAAGAAGACCAAATGGTGGAAGATGAAGAAGGAAGAATGTTGTGATAAGTTCAGAGAGGAGCTGTTAAAGGCTCTGGGTGGTAAGAAAGAGCTTCCTGATGACTGGACTGCTACAGCAACAGTAATTAGAGAGACAGGTAGGAAGGTACTTGGTGTGTCATCTGGACAGAGAATGGATGATCAGGAAACCTGGTGGTGGAATAGAGAAGTGCAGGAAGATGTTCAAAGAAAGAGGTTAGACAAGAAGAAATATGACAGAGAGAGGACTGAAGAGAGGAGACAGGAATATAAGGAGATGGGACGTAGAACAAAGGGAAGTAGCTAAGACAAATCAGAAGATGTATGATGAGTTGTATGGGAGACTGGACACTAAAGAGGGTGAGAAGGACTTGTACCAACTGGCAAGACGGAGGGATCAGACTGGAAAGGATGTGCAGCAGGTTAAACTTACTAAAGATAGGAATGATAATGTTCTAACAAGTGAGGAGAGTGTGACGGGAAGATGGAAGGAGTACTTTGAGGAGCTAATGAATGAAGAGAATGAAAGAGAAAGAAGAGTAGAGGTCATAGAAACTGTGGACCAGGAAGTGGGAAAGATTAGTGAGGGTGAAGTCCAGAAAGCTCTGAAAAGAATGAAGAAGGTGAAGGCAGTAGGACCTGATGACCAGTGGAGGTTTGGAAATGCCTTGGAGAGATGGCAGTGAGGTTTTGGACTCAAATATTCAATGACATATTTGAGGGTGAGAAAATGTATGAGGAATGGAGAAGAAGTGCTGGTGGCCATTTTTAAGAACAAGGTGATGTACAGAGTTGTAGCAACTACAGGGGAATTAAGTTGATGAGTCACACGATGAAGATCTGGGAGAGAGTTGTGGAAGCAAGACTTAGACGAGAGGTGACTATCTGTGAGCAGCAGGATGGTTCATGCTGAGAAAGAGCACCACAGATCCATCTTTGCTTTGAGGATGATGATGGAGAAGTCAAGAGAGGGTCAGAAAGAACTCCACTGTGTCTGTGGATTTAGAAAAAACATCTGACAGAGTCCAAAAAAGTTCAATCTGGTCCTCTGGACATTCAAAAAAACAAAACAAAAAAAATGTAGAAACATTTCGTCTCTCATCCGAGAGACTTCCTCAGTCTGAGGTGCTGTATTCAGCTCAGTCTCTTAAATAGCACCTTCTCAGAGTGGATCAACCAGTTTTGCTGCTGACAACCAAAACCAGCTGATCACATGGTCAAGAAGGACCATCAGCCTAACAATGGATCATTAGCACCTGATGGCTGTTTACTGTTCACAGAGGGCTGAGTGATACTAGCAATCACAGCATTGTAAGAGGGGGACAGTTGAACCTGGAGGCTCCGCCCCTGTTTAATGATGGACGGTTTCTTTTCACAAAGATGGCCTCCTTTACTCCTCTCTCAAACCATCGTTCCTCTCTGTCCAGGATGTGAACATCATCCCTGAAAGAGTGACCGCTGGCCTGGAGATGAGTGTAGACCTCAGAGTCCTGGCCTGATGATGTTGATCTTCTGTACTGGTCCATCCTTTTGGCCAGTGGCTGTTTAGTTTCCGCGATGTAAGACTGATCACCCTCCTGACACTGAACAGCATACACAACATTACTCTGTTTGTGCCGGGGGACTGGATCTTTGGGATGAACCAGTCTTTAATGTATTTTGGGGTTTAAAAGCCACTGGGACGTTATGTTTAGAAAATAAACGTCTCAGTTTCTCTGATACCCCCTCAACATATGGAATGACCACTGGTCTGGGTCTGGGTTCCTCCTTTTCACCTGATGCTGACTGGAGTCCTGTTTGGGTGCATCAGGCTATCAGACAGAGTGCTGAGGGAGGAGGTGTGGTGTTACATGAGGAAATCTGGAGTGGCAGAAAAGTATGTTAGACTAGTACAGGACATGTATGAGGACAGCAGGACATGTATGAGGACAGCAGGACACAGAGGACAGAGTGAGATGGAGGAGGACTCGCTGTGGAGACATCTGAAGAGGGAAAAGCCAAAAGAAGAAGATAATTAAAAATAAAAGCATTTTTTAAAGCTGGTACACAAATGGATATTTTTACAACCTCTAACTCTGAGCAGACACATTATGTGACCCCCCTGTGCTCACTAGCGCCCCCCCACAGGTGTCGGGGCCCCCCAGATTGGGAATCGCTGCATCAACCAACCAGGTTTTACTTCCTACACAAAGCTGGAAGCCAAACCTCGGGCATGTCCAAGCGCAGCTGTCCGATGGCGAGTTCAAAGATGGCGCGAGCTCTGTCCACGTCTCCCAGGATGGTCTCCAGCTCCGAGAACTTGATCCAGGTGGTGCAGTTTTCAGGAGTGAACTCCAGGTACTTCTCGTAGAGTTTCCTGCAGCGGTCGAACTCACGGAGCTGCAGCTCCAGCTCGATGTAGCCCTTGAACAGTTTGTTCTTCGGACATTTCCCGATGGCTGTGCCCTGCCGGAAGAAAAGGGAGGGGCTTTAACTCCAAGTCAGAGCTGATTGGACGAGATGAGTTCAGTTCATGGTTTGTGTCAGACCACAGTCAGCCTGTACCAGTACATGGCTGGTTTTACTGGAACACATGGAAGCTGAGAGCTTCATCTGAGACCTTCACTGATTCTGAAATCAGCTTCTCTCTGCAGGTTTGAACCCTCATTTGTGTTTTTAAACACCCCAGGTCTTCAGCGTGGATTAAAGCAGAAAATAATCTGTTGACTGAAACGTTTCTATACCTACAGATTATCTGGGCTTAAATATCCGTCTGTTAACGTTAATATTTATTTAGATTAACTAAAGCAGCAGAAACAGGCTCTCTGTGTGTCTCTGTCTGTCTCACTCAGTCTCTCTCTCTGTGTCTCTGTCTGTCTCACTCTCAGTGTCTC
>NC_056509.1:48807029-48812046 GCF_014905685.2 Nematolebias whitei
CTCAGTCTCTCTCTCTGTGTCTCTGTCTGTCTCACTCTCAGTGTCTCTGTCTGTGTCTTTCTGTCTGTCTCTGTCTCACTGTGTGTCTCTGTCTGTCTCACTCAGTCTCTCTCTCTGTGTCTCTGTCTCTTTTTTTACAATTTTATTTATCATTTATTTGACAGGGACAAGAAACAGGTGAAGACAATGTGAAGCAGCGTCAGTGAACACAGACGACCCCCGACCTTAGATGAACCTTTGGTTCAATGAAAAGTTCAGATCAACAGTAAAAACAATGAAATGATGAAAAATAAATATAAACAATGTGTTTAAAACCACTGAGTTAAAACAATTAGAATATTTAAAATGAGTTCACGTCAGGTTCATCTTCAGACACTTCTTGATTCTTCAAGTGAATATTTTAATGTCAGTTATGAGCAGCTGGTAACGAGCTCCACAGCTTACAGCGCTGACACAGAAGGCTCTGTCCAAACGCTGTCCTTCTGTCCAAACCTTGTCCTGTCCAAACGCTGTCCTTCTGTCCAAACGCTGTCCTTCTGTCCAAACCTTGTCCTTCTGTCCAAACCTCGTCCTTCTGTCCAAACGCTGTCCTTCTGTCCAAACCTCGTCTTTCTGTCCAAACCTGGTCTTTCTGTCCAAACCTCGTCTTTCTGTCCAAACCTCGTCTTTCTGTCCAAACCTCGTCCTTCTGTCCAAACCTCGTCCTTCTGTCCAAACCTCGTCCTTCTGTCCAAACCTCGTCCTTCTGTCCAAACCTTGTCCTTCTGTCCAAACCTTCTGTCCAAATCTCTCCACAGCACTGAAACTGCCCTGCTGAAGGTCTTTAACAACATCTTCAGATTCACAGATACCGGTGATTCTGTGCTGCTTGTCCTGTTGGACCTCACAGCCGCCTTTGACACCATCGACCATGAGATCCTCATTGCTAGGTTGGAGCAGTGGGTGGGCGTCACAGGATCAGCCCTCAATTGGTTCAGATCTTACCTCACTGACAGATCCTTTTGTGTCTCCATCAAGGATTTTAGTTCTGCAGAGGCAGAGCTTAAATGGGGGGTTCTGCAGGGGTCCATCCTGGGTCCCCTCCTATTCTCTTTATACCTGCTGCTGCTTGGTGCTATTTTCTGGAAACACAACATGCCCTTCCACTTCTACGCTGATGTCTGTCAAATTTACTTCCCCCTAAGACACAATGGTGCATGCTCTATTCAACCGCTGCTCAACTGCCTGGCTGACATCAGGGACTGGATGGCTTTAAACTTCTTGAGTTTCAATGAAAAGAAGTCTGAAGTCATGTTGTTCCCTCCCAACGACACGATCACAAACCACTGCATCGACCTCTCCGCTCTAACCCTGTCAGAAAAACAAAGAGTCACTAATCTGGGCGTGATAATGGACCCTTCCCTGAAACTTAACAATCATGTAAACATGATTGTTAAATCATGCTTCTTCCAACTGAGGCGGCTGTCTAAACTGAAGCCCATATTGTCCAAAAAGAACCTGGAGACAATAATACATGCATTCATTACATCTAGGCTTGATTACTGCAATTCACTCCTGTTTGGTATCAGTCAGACCTCCATTGCACGACTACAACTGGTCCAGAATGCAGCAGCCCCATTTTTAACCAGTACAGGCAAAAGAGAGCACATTACACCAGTTTTGGCCTCACTGCACTGGTTACCAGTTCACCTTCGAATCTAGTTCAAAATACTCATGTCTACAAATCACTGGACCGTGTCGCCCCCCCCCCCCCCCATCTCTCTGATCTGCTACAACCGTATGTCCCACCACGTTCCCTGAGGTCAGCGGACCAGTTGCTCCTCACAGTTCCAGGAACTCGTCTTAAGCGCAGAGGTGACAGGGCCTTCTCTGTAGCAGGACCAAGACTTTGGAACGAGTTACCTCTGCTTGTCAGACTGGCCCCCTCCCTCTCGGTTTTCAAGTCCCGTTTAAAAACTCACTACTATTCAGTAGCTTTCAACACCAGATGATCTGTGTTTGATCCTGTATGCTCCACACTGGTTTGTCGTCATTATCTGCATCGTTTTTATGTCTATATTCTGATTCACTTCATCATCTGTCCAAGATGGCCACGCTCAGAGCAGTGGTAGCTTCACAGGCTCCCGGTACCATCCCAGTTTTTAGAAGTTTTGATATTGACTCTGTGCCTGATTCCGCGCGATTTATGCGTGTGAACTATAGCCGAACCGAACTGATGAGAATAGGAGCAGATTTGCCACGAAATATAGCAGAAATCAGCAACAAACTCACAAGCTACGCTCGGCAGAATGCAGATCTTTAAGTCATCTACCTGGAAGCTGCAGCAGAGGCGTTCCAGCGGGCAGAAGAGGAAGCGCTGCTCACGGCTTAAGAGGAGAGAATGCCGGGTGGGGGTTATGGTGAGGCTACAAGCTAACGCTAAAGCCGGTAAACTCCCCATGCCGTCTCTCTTTCTGTCGAATGTCCGCTCGTTGGACAACAAGATGGATTTACTTAGTCTGAGAGCGGGCGCCTCAGAAGAGATGAAGAAGTGTGCGGTGCTTTGCCTCACGGAAACATGGATTACAAGCAAAACGCCGGATACAGTCTTCCAGCTGGATGACACTCTTTTTCCGAGCAGACCGTTGCAGCGAGCTAACGGGGAAATCACGGGGAGGCGGAGTGTGCATTTACATGAGTAAAAGTTTGTGCACGAACTGTACTGTTGTAAATAGCTCATGCTCGAAGGCTTTGGAGCAAATAACAGTGTAATGTCGGCCACATTATCTACCCCGCAAGTTCACGGTGACTTTTATCACTGTCGTTTACATTCCTCCGGACGCTAATGCTAATACCATACCATACCATACCAACTTTATTTATAGAGCACTTTATGCACCCAACAGGACCAAAGTGCTTTACACAATTATATAATACAATACAATGATAAAATGGAAGGGTAAAATTTAAAACAGGAATAAAATAATAAAATAAAATACAAACACAATAAAACAAGGTAAAACATCTCAGATTGTGCTAAAAGGCCAAAGAAAAAAGATGAGTTTTAAGAAGGGACTTAAAAACCTCAATTGAAGAGGCCTGTCTTATGTTCAATGGAAGGTCATTCCAGAGCCTGGGAGCTATCACAGAAAAAGCTCGGTCCCCTCTAAGCTTACGCTTTGTCTTCGGGACCTTCAGAAACAACTGGTCAGCTGACCTGAGTGAACGAGAGGGTGTGTAAGAATGTAGCAGCTCAGACAGGTATGAAGGGGCATGGCCATTTAAAGCTTTAAAAACAAATAAAAGTATTTTAAAATGAATCCGGTAATGCACCGGCAACCAATGTAAAGAGGCCAAAACAGGAGAAATATTGTCAAATTTCCGTGTACCTGTTAAAAGTCGTGCAGCTGCATTCTGAACCCTCTGAAGCTGGGAAATACATGAATCACTAATACCTATGTAAAGTGCATTGCAATAATTGCTAATGAATCACTGCAGGAGCTACATGATATCATCAGCTCGCTGCAGAGCAAACACACCAAGGTTCTTTACGTTGTAGCCGGAGACTTTAACCATGTGAATCTAAAGGACTGTCTCCCAAGCTTTAATCAACATGTGGCGATTCCGACACGTGGAGACCACACGCTGGACCGTGTTTACACGAACGTAAAAGATGCATACAAAGCCGAACCCCGCCCCCACCTAGGACTGTCAGACCACATCTCAATCTTCCTGGCTCCTGCTTACATGCCCCCACTGAGACGCTCCAGACCGGTACAAAAGAAAGTTAAATGCTGGATCCAGGACAGTGGCCCCATACTGAGAGATTGTTTTGACCAAACAGACTGGCAGGTTTTCAGAGAAGCTGCTGAAAATGGAGGATCGCTTGATCTGGACCAATACACATCCTCAGTTCTGGGTTACATTAGTACATGTACTGACACAGTCTCCACTATCAGAAATGTTAAAAGCTACCCAAACAGAAAACCTTGGCTGAATGCAGAGGTGCACACCCTGCTGGAAGCCAGGAACACTGCCTTCAGGTCTGGAAACTCAGAGGAGCTGAGTAGGACAAGAAAAGAGCTGGTTGCTGGTATTAAGAGGGCCAAGGCCACATATGCACAGAGGATCGAGGGTCAATTCATCTCACAAGACCCTCGGAGCATGTGGAGGGGCATTAAGTGCATAACAGATTATAAAGGAAGGAGCAAACAATGCCCCAAAGACCCATCTCTGCCTGATGCCCTAAACAAGTTCTATGCACGCTTTAAAGACCCGAACAGACCACCCAGCACCAGACTCACCTCACCACTGGATGAAGAGCATCTCAGCGTGACCTCAGCCGAAGTAAGGAGTACCTTCAGGAGGATTAATCTGCACAAAGTAACTGGCCCAGACAACATCCCCGGAAAAGTGTTGAAGGAATGTGCTGATCAGCTCTGCGAGGTGCTGGTAGACATCTTTAACACCTCACTTACCCTGGAGACAGTTCCCACCTGCCTGAAGACTGCCACCATCATCCCAGTCCCAAAAAGCTCTACAGTGACTGGTCTGAATGACTATCGGCCAGTGGCCCTCACCCCGATAGTCGCTAAATGCTTTGAAAAACTGGTCATGACTGACATCAAAACAACCATCAACATCAACGAGGACCCTCATCAGTATGCATACCGTGAGAACTGATCAACAGAAGATGCAATCTCCTCTGTGGTCCACACTGCGCTCAACCAACTGGAGCAGAAAAACTCTTACGTCCGTATGCTCTTTGTGGACTTCACATCCGCCTTCAACACCATGATCCCCCAGACCCTGATGGACAAACTATCCACACTAGGACTAAGCCCCTCCATTTGCAACTGGGTACTAGACTTTTTAACAAACAGACCACAGTTAGTGAGGATCCACAACCTCTCCTCCTCCACCATAACCCTCAGCACTGGCTCTCCTCAGGGATGTGTGTTGAGCCCCCTCCTGTTCACTCTGCTCACGTATGACTGTGCAGCTACCCATCCAGGCTGTCACATTGTAAAGTTTGCAG
>NC_056509.1:48812146-48821584 GCF_014905685.2 Nematolebias whitei
AGAACCACTAGACTGAGGAACAGCTTCTACCCTGAGGCTGTTAGACTCATGAATCTCTAACTAGAATAATCACTGTGAAAAACCACATCATGTTGCTGCTGATCTGTTTCATGTTGCTGCTGATCTGTTTCATGTTGCTGCTGATCTGTTTCAATGTTGATGTGTTCATGCGTGCACATCTGCTCACAGACTCATGTTCATGTTTGTGCTGATGTTCAATGTTTTATGTTATGAGTGCTTAGTGTATATTTAGTTGATGTTTTTCTTAGTTCATATCTTAGATGTTATTACTGTTTTTCTTATACATTTTATTGTTGGATGTAACTGGGACCCTGTGAACATAATTTCACTCCACCACATGTACCACATGAGGTGCGAATGACAATAAAGAAACTCTGACTCTCTGATTTTGTATTTTGCTTCGTGTGTTACCTGTTGTTCTGTCTGTACAGCACTTTGGTTGGCCTTGTAGCTGTTTTAAGTGCTTTATAAATAAAGTGGTATGGTACGGTAAACGTTGTCCTTCTGTTCAATTGTTGTCCTGCAACATGTTCTTTACAGTCATGACTGGTGGAACATCTAGTGACTCTGTTCTGTGTCTCATCAAATGTAAGTCACGGCTCAGGTGCTGCACGATTGATGCGTTTATGAAACAGTTTGAGAAAACAGAAACTAATAAAACTATCAAAGCTCATTAGATTATATTTTTTAATAATCTTACAGTGATTATAGCAGAATGGCTTTGTATCCATCATTTGTACAGCCTGATTGTATAAAGAGTCCATGTGTTTGGTTGCAGGTGGAGAGGCCTGAGCCCATGCGGTCATGCAATATGACATGTGACAAAAATCATAGAATGCATCTAAAGCAGGACCGCCTGACTTGATATATAGTTTATAATTAGTTTGAAACAATTAATATTACTTTGTATTGTTTTTAAATGTTTATCAGATTTAAGTTGAGGATTAGCACCAAGGCCAGGTATTTAAATTCTGCAGCAGAGAGAATGTTTTCATTTTGTAAATGAACATTAAATTTTTCTTTTAAATCAAGTTTTCTTATTGAGAAACACATGGAGACTATTTTTGAAATGTTCAGACCTACAGGTCCTTCTCAAAAAATGAGCATATTGTGATAAAGGTCATTATTTTCCATAATGTAATGATAAAAATGAAACTTTCTTATATTTCAGATTCATTGCACACCAACTGAAATATTTCAGGTCTTTAATTGTTTTAATACTGATGATTATGGCATACAGCTCATGAAAACCCAAAATGCCTGTCCCAAAAAATGAGCATATCATGAAAAGGTTCTCTAAACAACTATTAACCTAACCATCTGAATCAACGACGTAACTCTAAACACCTGCAAAAGATTCCTGAGGCTTTTAAAAACTCCCAGCCTTGTTCATTACTCAAAACCACAATCATGGGTAAGACTGCCGACCTGACTGCTGTCCAGAAGGCCATCATTGACACCCTCAAGCAAGAGGGTAAGACACAGAAAGAAATTGCTGAACCAATAGGCTGTTCCCAGAGTGCTGTATCAAGGCACCTCAGTGGGAAGAGGTGTGGGTTTGAATCCACCAGCAGTCACATGTCGAAGTGTCTCTGGGCAAGACACTGAAACCGTCAATGCCTCTGATGTGTGTCCCATCATTGTCTGAATGTGATAAAGTTCTGATTAGTCTCTTTAGAATGATTTGTTCCATCTTTGTAGAGATCTAGTATAGAGCTGTATGAAAGGATACATGAGGCACAGATTGTTGTAAAGAGCTTTGAGTATCTTGATGAGATAGAAAGGAGCTGTATAAGTACAGTCCATTTATCATACTGAATGACATTTGAAGGTCGATAAATACAGCACCCATCACATTACTCTTATCCAGGGACTTCTTTAAATGTTCAGTTAAACAGCAGTTTGTCATTTCAGTAGAATAACCTGGTCTGAACCCAAACTGCTGTGGGTGGAGTCTCTCTCTCTGTGTCTCTGACCCCAAGTTCGGTCACGCCCAAAGGTTGCACACGTCTGTATGACTGTGATGCTCCCAACACATTTTGTTTAATAAGTTTAGGACTTAAACAAAAGTCCAGGAGGATCGGGGTGCGGTGCGTGAGGAGGGGGTGATGGTGTTTCAGTTTTGGTGTCTCCCCCGATTGCAGTGAATTGGTCACTTGCAGCAGGTGAGCGTTCACCTGCAGTCTCTCTCTGCTGCTCAGGCACACAGTGAAGCAGACAGCAGGCTCCGCCCTGCTCTGCTCCGATTGGCTCAAAGTGTGTGTCTGGTTGTGTTTATTGGTTGAAGCAGCGTTAGTTTAATCCCTGCATCGTCAGAGTGGACGGTTTTAACCACAACAAGAAACCTTTTCTCCCCTTCCTCATTTTGACAGAAGACAGAAATCTGTCGGGGCGACGCAGAACTTTAATCCCTGCTTCAGTTTTCAGAGTGGAGCTCTTCCAGTCAGTTCCCTCTCCAGAACACTCAAACGAACTCGTGCAGCAGCAGCTGCAGCGTGTGTGGAAGCTCACCATGACCTTTCTGGCATTCTGCAGGTTCTTCTGTCGGACCTCGAACTGGGCGAAGAGCAGCCAGATCTTAGCGAAGGTGAACTTGAACAGAGAGCAGAACCAACGATCATGAGCAGGTGAACAGTGACACAGCAGAGATGGTACCTGTACCGGGTCTTTGAACAGTACCTTCTTGTGAGGGATGAGCTCCAGACACGCCTGGTAAACTTGCCTCGTCCTCTCTGGGTCCTGTTAGAGAAACTTTCTGGATTTTATTCATCTGGAACGGACAGATAGTCCCCAGTGATCGTGGGGAGGTTCAACAAAGACCCACCTTGGTCTCCAGCTCCTCGTACAGGGCGTAGTTGATCCACAGGTAGATGTAGCGTCTCCAGTGTCTCTTCTCCTGGATGGGGGGGATGTTGGAGATGGCTCGTTCGTAAACCTCCCTGACCGAGTCGGCGTTAGCGTCGCTCTCCACTAGCCGCAGGTAATCGAACCAGGCGTCGTAGTTGTGTGGGTTGGCCTGGAGCCAAACAGAAACACTCATGTTTGTTCCTTTAAACTGAAGGAATGCATATCACCCGCCAGCTGCACGTTGAAGCTTGAAGGACTCAAACGTTTGACCCAGAGTCGTACAGAGAGTTGCAGCACTCCCATAGACTTCTGTACAACGAATGAGATGTGGAAGTCACGTGGCTCATGCAGCAGCAAACAGCTGCTCACAGCTGCTCACAGCTGCAAACAGCTGCACACAGCTGCAAACAGCTGCAAACAGCTGCATACGGCTGCACACAGCTGCAAACAGCTGCAAACGGCTGCATACGGCTGCACACAGCTGCAAACAGCTGCACACGGCTGCACACAGCTGCACACAGCTGCACACATCTGCTAACAGCTGCACACAGCTGCATACGGCTGCAGACAGCTGCGCTGAACCCAGTTCAGTGTCCGTGTTTCAGACGTGTTTTCTCCGGTAAGTTGATGAAAATACTTCTTCCTCCACAGTGAAGTTATGTGACTGTTTCTCTGACTGCTCTGTAGCAGTTGATCAACATTAATACTTCATGTCACCAGTTTTAGTTAATGAAACATAGTTGTATTTTTACTGCAGCTGCTCTGACATCATGACGGTTTAAACAGCTTTATTTATAATTATAATTCAGCGTTTTAAAATATCCATTACAGCTTGGGTTAGGGTTAGTTGATAATTTTGTTAATTTTATGGTAACTCCAGTTACTGAACTCAACTAAAAAATATTTAGCCTTTTTTCTGAGAGATAGACGTGGTTAATTTAGTTAAAGTTATAGATCATTTGTCAAAGACTGCAGCATAAATTGTGACATTATCATTAAAGAAAAACGTGATTGTGGAGATGAGTCAATGTTTTCATGTTTTCCAGGTGAACCAGAGGAGAATGACTTCATGAACTGAATGTTGCATTCAAAGTATCACAAAGGTACAAGATCTCATTTTCTGTCTTCTATTAATCAATAACAGCTGAATCAAGATGTTTGAATAAAATCACTTTAACACCATAACCTTCACAAAGTTGGTATTTACTGCAGGACTGTTCATTGACATTAGTTTTATATTATTAGTTTAGTGTTTGGTAATCATGGGTCAAGTTGAGATGAGACTCTTTCAAGACAGAACAAGAAATAAGAATTATTACAAGAATATATCAGCATCAATAAACTGTAGGACAGTAACAAAACACTTATTAAACTATCACAGGTACATTGAGATGGAGCTGGAAGTTCTTCTTCATGCCAGTTGTCTTCATCTGATCTTTTGTAAAAATATGTCAATTTATTTTCATCAACACTTTTCTTTGCACGACTAATTATCTTATAATAAATTTTCTTGTCTGTGAGTTTCTTCTGTCCTGCTTATGGATTTTTTTGATCTAATTGTTCCTCAGGTTGTTCATCTCTGTTCCCTGACTGCCTGTTGATCCATCCTCCTGGTCCTGTTGATCCATCCTCCTGGTCCTGTTGATTCATCCTCCTGGTCCTGTTGATCCATCCTCCTGGTCCTGTTGATCCATCCTCCTGGTCCTGTTGATCCATCCTCCTGGTCCTGTTGATCCTGGATCATCAGATCCTGACATGTCCCCGTCCTCTGAGGACACATTTTCATCTGTCCCTCATCTCACTCGCCTCATTTCTGTTTCTTCCTCAGTCTCTGAAATTACAACGTCACTGTTAGAATGAAGATTAATGTTCAATAAAAATATGACATGTCTTATTTAACACTGTTCGTACCAAAGTTTAATTTAAATTTAATTGAAAATGTTTGTGCAGATTAAATTTACAGCTCTCACTTTGTGTTGTTGTGATGATGATGATGATGATGGTGCTGCTGCTGACTTGAGATGATGTCATTAATAAACAGTATAAATGGCTGTAAAAGTACTTGATTACAGCTTATTTTACATTTGACATAGTTTATAATAAATTGTTTGGTAATTTTGCACAATTAACACTTATTTTGTCGTCCGTTATGATTTTAACTAGAAACAGTTTCATTTCATTTCATACTGGGTTTTCCACATTGCAACTTTTACAATCCACCTCTGACCTCATCCAGACAGATTTGTTCCAACTCAAACTTGTCCTAAATGCAGATAAAACCAAAGGGATGCTTTGTTCAAACAGGAAGTTGGTCCCAGCAGTTCTTCCTCCGATTTTATCCTCAAATGGTGTCCCCATTGAGTTTGTTGATTCCTATAAATATTTGAGTATCTTGGTCGACTCACATCTCTCTTTTAAGCTCCATGTGGAAAACTTGGTAAAGAAACTGAAAGTTAAACTGGGTTTCTTTTTCAGAAACAGATCCTGTCTAACCCTGAACCCTGAGGAACACCTTGTATCTGTGACTTTCCTTCCCTCCATTGATTACGGTGATATTATTTACATGAACGCTCCTACAAGAACCCTGCAGATGTTGGATGCTGCAGATGTTGGATGCTGCAGATGTTGGATGCTGCAGATGTTGGACACTGCAGATGTTGGATGCTGCAGATGTTGGACGCTGCAGATGTTGGATGCTGTCTATCATGGTGCACTAAGATTCATAACTGGCTGCAACTACCGTACCCACCACTGCACCCAGTATTCACTGGTTAACTGGTCACCATTAACTTCACACAGACTCTCTCACTGGTACATTTTCATCTTTAAATCACTTCCTGGTCTGCTGCCTTCATACATCTCCTCCTACATGTCTCTGTGTGACATGCTACCTGTTAGCTGCTAGCTAGCTTACTTTACAATCAGAGGCTGTTTCCTTACACAGTTACAGAATGGTAAATTGATAATGATGGATAATGTCACCACAGCTAACACTTAAATCTGATTCAAACGGATCTGTTTCAATGTTGCTGCTGATCTGTTTCATGTTGCTGCTGATCTGTTTCAATGTTGCTGCTGATCTGTTTCATGTTGCTGCTGATCTGTTTCAATGTTGATGTGTTCATGCGTGCACATCTGCTCACAGACTCATGTTCATGTTTGTGCTGATGTTCAATGTTTTATGTTATGAGTGCTTAGTGTATATTTAGTTGATGTTTTTCTTAGTTCATATCTTAGATGTTATTACTGGTTTTCTTATACATTTTATTGTTGGATGTAACTGGGACCTTGTGTACATAGTTTCGCTCCACCACATGTACCACATGAGGTGCGAATGACAATAAAGAAACTCTGACTCTGACTTAAATACTGTTTTTATTAACGTTAATATAGCTAGTAGACCTTTAAACGTTAGAGCACTGACAGCCCGTGTTGTGTATTTTAGCTACTGTGGCTAAAGTTGCTGCAATGATGGATAACATTACCACAGCTGACAAACACATAAATACTGTTTTTATTAACCTTACCTTGTGCTATATCTTGTAATATAACCTCTGTAAATAAAGGTTGATGTATGAAATTCCGTGAAGTTTCCAGACAGGTCTCCCAAGGGAGAATAGACCCGGAAGTACTGATCCACTGCGTCGAGTCAGAAAGGAAGTTGTCCGACGTCATGTGAAAAGGGCCTATTTAAAGTGGTTCCCACCGAGTCAACAAAGACCAGTCTGCATCTAAACGTGTTCAGCTGGAGCACGCAGCCGGGGGGGGGGGCGGGTTTGTCAGTGAGGGAGGGGGTGAACGGCTGCACACTGGGAGAAAAACTGCTGGATTTATACATTTAAGCAGAGTATAAGACTATACATCGTTTGATATGGCGTTTTAAATGATCTCGATATTTTTAAACTAATCAAACATTAAAACTTTTAGTGTCCACGGCAGCCTCTGGACGTCATTACCCAGAATGCACTGCACCGGTACAGTAACGGAGCAATAAATGAAAAGTTTCACCAACAACTTTGAGTGGAATAAAGAAATAACAAGCGGTTGATGGAAGCAGAGACAAACGTCCAGCTTTAAGAGTAACGAGGAGGAAAATGTGCACGTATTCAAAGAGCTGCAGAAACCTGGTTTCATGTCAGTTTGAGACCAAGTCACGCTGACAAACCCTCATAGTTTGTGTTGGGGATGACTCTCAGGTACTACCCATCACTGTTCAAGTGACTGAGGTGGAGAATTTGAGTGTTGGCTGAAGTGGATGTTACCTTCACTTCTTCTTCGTACTGGAACCTCCGTTTGCTGACGATGACGTCCTCGATACCTCTGCGGTCCCCGAACTTCTTCTCGAACATGGTGTAGTTCTTAAAGAGCTCCTGCGCCTGATGTTTGGGGATTCTGTCCAAAGCGTATTTATAAATGACCCGAACTCGTTCAAACTGTGAAGGAAGGAAAACGTCATGAGGGGATCTTTCAGAGCTCCCTTCGATCTAAAGATGCTCCTGGCAGCACTCGCCTCTTTCTGCGTCTCCTCGAACCTGGCGAAGGCCACAAAGAGGTTCTCGTTCATGTGCTCCTCTCCGAAGAACTCCACGGCACGCTCGTACACCTTCCTGCTGTGGGCGATGTAGCCGTGCTTCTCCTCGAAGCGAGCGTATTTGATCCAGTTCTTCACTTCAGGATGAACGATGACGAGTGCAGAGAAGTTAAAGAAAGCAGAGAAAGCTCCTGCCAGGAGCCACTTTGTGTCTACAGACGTTAAAAACTTTATTCCAGTCCAACGGCGTTCTAGAGTTTATATAAACTGTGGTTCTGACTGGACCAGCTGAAGGTCTGTCCAAGGTTTTTTTACACCAAACGTGTCTGAAACAGCCGTCAGGATCTGGTTTACATTTACAATGTGGTCCCAGACGGACGGTCCAATAACTGAACAAGACACAGAACCTGCTGTTCACTTCCTGTTTGGACCTCCAGAACGGTCCGGTCCAGAACACGTCTTCCCGATCCTCTGTTCGAACGTCTGACATCAAACATTCAAACCTCAGCAGACCTCGAGAGCTGTGGAGAGTTCAGGAACCACCTGGACGGGGCAGAACCCAGCAACTGCTGGAAACTCATGTACAGTAGTCCCTCGTTTATCGCAGGGATCCGGACCCTGAAGCCCCGCAATAAATTACAAACCGCCAAGTAAGAATTACAAGTACAAGTAGTATATTTTAGTGTATGTATATATATTTACGGCAAAACACCGTGCACGGCCTAAATACAGTTTTAAAGCCGTGCACGCAGAAATGAGCTTCCATGAAGTGGCTGCACGGCTGGTTGCTCACTCAGCATTCAGTGACGCTGCAGCTGGAAGTTCCAGCGACAGCAGACTCTGAGGGTCTACCTTGTGTTCTGACTTAACGTTCTCCTTCCTGCAGGAGAAGACCTTCGTCCCTCCTTCTCTTTGTGCTCCTCACGCTCAGTGACCCATGCCTAACCTTGTTCTTCCACAAACTGAAGGATATATCGTTCGTAAATGGTGCGGGCTTTGTCCACCTCCTTGTAGCGCAGCTCAAAGTTGATGTAGGAGTGCCAGGCCTGTTCCTCAGGCTCCCACTCCATCCAGCGTTCAAACGCCTGTCTGCAGCCCGCCACGTTCCCCAGCATCTCCTCCATGTACGTGTACTTGTACCTGAAGAGGTGCCGTACAATCACACAACCATGAGGTCTCTCTGATTTAAACTGGGCTCAAACGTTCTTTAGTCCTAAAAGGAGTTTTTATGGCTCCAACACATCAGAGGTCGTCTCCCCTTCAGCTATTTAACAGAGAACCCCTGCAGCCACTCAGAATGAAGAAAAACATTTAAATAGCTAAAGATATGTTCAATCTGGACCATCAAAGGTCCGCCCTACCAGAACTGGTTGACCCGGGGCAGGATGGTGATGGCTCGGTCCCAGATGTTGCGAGCGTGGTTCACCTGGCGGCTCTTCATCTCCATCTCGGCATACTTCAGCCACAGAGTGATGTTCCGGTGGTCCACATCCAGCGCTCGCTCGTAAATGGACCGAGCCCTGAAAGCAGAGACGTGTGAGGGCAAAACACGAGCTAAAGGTAGCTAAACGTTTACTTTGAACTTAAACTTGGACCTGAAGAATGAACTTTAATGGCAGAAGCAGCTAGGATGCTCCCACGCTCTTAATTTATCCACCTTCTTCCTGGGGCCTCTGCTGTTTAAATGATTCTGGTCCAACTTCCTGTCAGACAGGAAGTAGCAGTCAGCATTGGCTAGCCATGGTAGCAAGAGCACGGAGCGCGGTTTATTTGAAAGTAATTTATATTCACTTTATCAGATAAAACTCTGTTTTTGTTTTGTTACATTTATTTAACATACATAAAGTTTACTAAAATAGCCGTGCTGCGTTCAGGTACCTGTTGTGTTCAGGGCTGCAGAACAACCAGACCAAACTAAATCAGTGTCTACAACAACAGACTTTGAACATGTTGTTCATCTCTTCACCGTCAGAAGAACTGAGTCAGTGAAGGAGCTAAATATGCTAGTTGATGTAGCTAAATATGCTAGTAGATGCAGC
>NC_056509.1:48821684-48824594 GCF_014905685.2 Nematolebias whitei
CTAGTAGATGTAGCTAAACATGCTAGTAGATGTAGTTAAACATGCTTGTAGATGTAGCTAAACATGCTAGTAGATGTAGCTAAACATGCTAGTAGATGCAGCTAAATATGCTACAGCGCTGTGCCTGCCTGGGAGGAGTCGACGAGGGACAGGACGGCCCCCAGAAACCATCTTAGCTCCAACAAACTGGTTGGTCCACTTAAGAAGTTTACTGCTTGGTGGGGAAGCAGTTTACTGGAAGTCCTCTGACTGATGAAGTCCTCTGGATAGAGGGCGAAGCATCTCTATAGAAAAGAAACTACCCAGATAACCTGACTGAGAACTATTGAATGCCCACTAATGTATGTTAATCCTAATCCCAAAATATATATCACCCCCCTTGTTGTAGTTTTTTTCTTCTTTTTTTATTTTATCTTATTATTCTTTTAATCAGTTTTGCTTCTGATGTTCCCATATCTAAGTCCGCCTCTGCTATGCCCTTTTTAGATTTACACTATTATGAAATGCCATACTTGTTTGTACTTATTTTTTGATCAATAGTTTTCTTTATTTTAAAAAAAATCTTCTTACCATAACTCCACCCACTCTGTCATCATGTGACCAGAAGTCTAACCGTAACAACCAATGAGGTACTCTCAGGACCCAGCCCCCATGGCAGACGTGCATCAATTTCTTTAGATCAGTTATGTATTTTGCGCCTCATGCACAGACCTGTTCACTTTCAGCAATAATGGAAAACGCACGGAGAATTTCTTGTGACGCAGCTTTCAAGTGAATAGATTTGTGTGTGTTAAAGAAGGAAACAGAAAGAGCTGCAGACAGAGGCAGCGTGTGATGACTGAGCCTCGACGGGGACTTTAGTTCACAGGAGGATGAAGAACACAGGGATGAGTGGCTTTTGGTCGACTACCAGTACTTTTTAGGTTTTTTAGCAGTGTTAAAGTTTCTGAAAAAAATATATATAACTGGATGTTCCTCTCCTGCTGGGTCACGACGTGGGCTGAACAGAAGTCGTCAAAATAGATTTTTAAAGCAATCAAGTCTGCTACATATTTTAATAAAAGTTTTAAAATTCTTTGTGTGACATTTTCCTGTATACGGTAAATATGTGTTTAAATACCGGTGTCTCATTTAAGCTTAAACGGGCCATTAAACAGAAAGGAGGAGACGATGGAAGGGGCTCTTCCCCCTTCCTCCCCCTCCGGGCTCCGCTGAGCAGAAATCAAGTCAAATTTATTTAAAAAGTACATTTAAAAGCAGCAGTTGTTACCAAAAGAGTTTCATAATAAAAATCAATGGTACTAATTGAATATTTACCATATTTTACCAGTCACGTGACTTGGACAAGACTTCTGGGTAAAATGTACCGGTACATAATTTGTAAATGCTTTCAGTTCCGTGGGGTTTGGCTCTGTGCAGCGGTTGTGTTCACATCGTTCCTGTGTTGTTTCTGCAGGTTGAATGGTTTCAACCATGAGTCAGACAGTGAAGCTTCATGGAGAGTTATGGGACATCGTGCCGTTTGTGTTGAAAACAAGCTTTAGTCTGCGAGCGCCATCACTGGCTGAATGCTGAACTGGAACAAGAAGAGCTGCACGTTACGGCGGTGCTGGGCAGGGTCACATGAACAGTGGATACCTGCGGCTTTATAACCACAGCATCTTATTCATGTACAAAATGATGATTCATCTTAAATCGAGTGCGCACGGCTCAGAGACAGGTGCGTTCTGTAGCCCGACAGTTACGGTGTATTGTTCTGTTTGAGCTCCGACAGGTGGTGTTCCTACACCTTTAAATCCACCATGCCCAGAGAAGCTGCATTAGCTCTACTGCTCACACAGAAACAAATGCCGGTTCGGGTCCACGCCAGAAGTCACTACAGTAATTCACACAAGGCAGCATGGGGCTAGGAAGAAGGTGGATAAACAAAATTGTAAATAAAATTAATATTGAAAAGTATAAAAGTTACAAAAAAAAAGAGTCAGACCTCCATCTCTTGATTATTTTGATACATGAGAGGTAGAAATTCTGTTCATCGGTCCTGTTAGCAAAATATGTCATGGAGCAGTGGGTGGATGTGAATGAAAGTCAGGTTTCCTTCCAAACCAACAGTGAAGTTTTGCAGGAGGTTGATGGACAGAGAGCCAGTGTGAAAGGTGTTCAGACAGCAGCAACAGAGGAGTCAGGTACCTCTGGATCTCCTTCAGGCTCTCCTCCCATTGTGCGTATTTAATCCAGTTACTGATGACGGTGCGATTCTTTCTGATGTTGTCCTCAAAGCCCTTCAAGAAGACAGTTGATTCATTCAGTAAAGACACAAGACAACTGAGGACGTGTCTGTGGTGGTGAACCCACCTTCCTCTTCTTCAGCTTGTAGTCGTTCAGCTCCTCCTTATCGGTGATCTTCTGTTTGGGAGGCGGCGGCAGAAGTTCCAGCTCCCTCTCTTTGGCTTCCCTCAGTAGCTGCTCCGCGGTGATCTGGACCTCAGCCGGAGCTTTATTCTTCACCTGAAACAACAAAACTCGTGTCAGCACATTTAGCTTCTGGGCTTCACTCAAGTTAGGAAACATTTTTAAATTGTTCTCCTTCATTCAACCTTTATTTCTACAGGTTAGTGTCATTGAGCCTCGGGACTCATTTACACAGAGACCTGACTTAAACAAAGAGTGAATGTTTAGAGTTCTTGTGTTGAAAACAAAGAAAGCACCTCCCACGATGGCTGCAGCTTCAGACACCTGTCTTCAAACACCTGTCTTCAAAACACCTGTCCTGTCTTCAGACACCTGTCTTCAGACACCTGTCTTCAAAACACCTGTCCTATCTTCAGACACCTGTCTTCAAAACACCTGTCTTCAAAACACATGTCCTATCTTCAGACACCTGTCTTCAGACACCTGTCCTGTCTTCAG
>NC_056509.1:48824604-48825423 GCF_014905685.2 Nematolebias whitei
CTGTGTAAAACACCTGTCTTCAGACACCTGTCCTGTCTTCAGACACCCGTCTTCACATGTCTTCAGACACCTGTCTTCAGACGCCTGTCTTCACATGTCTCATGCTGTTCAGTTGTCTTTGTTTCTTTGGACAGCAGTAATGAAATTAAATGTTATTGTGCTTCTTGTGCAATGACAATAAAAGCATTCCGATTCTGAATGATAACAGTGGACAATCATAAAAATGCATATAAATTGAAAAATGAATGGAAGAAAATAATATTTAAAAAAACAAAACAAAAACAGCTACATTATAAAGCGATGTAAAATACTAAAAACAGGAACATGTCTGCATTGGTTTTCCCATGAACTTAGCAGATGTTTGAAGCCACTTAGAACTAAAACTAAACAAGTCTGAACAATAACATTTGCTGGTTCTGGACCGATACCCTGAACATTTATAGCACTGCAGATTTTAACTGACGCCCAGAACGTTTTGACCCTACCAGACTCATCTAGAACCAAATAGATGGTTCTGTTTAGATTTAAGAAATCATGCTGGCTAAAGTGAACTAGCTGTGGCGGCCATCTTGATAAGGATTGGCAACAAGTAAATCAGTTTTGTGTGTACTTTGTAGATATTGGCTTTAGCCAGCAGGAGAAAGGCTGTAACTCTGTCGGATAAAACAATGAAGTGAATTCAAAACGATTTCTAAAATCTAAACAGAACCATCTATTTGGTTCTAGATGATAGTACTTCGTAGTGTTAGCTTTAGTCTCTTAGTATGCCTGCAGTGTTAGCTTTAGTCTCTTAGCATGCCTGTAGTGTTAGCTTTAGTC
>NC_056509.1:48825523-48829454 GCF_014905685.2 Nematolebias whitei
CACCTGCCACAACATTAAGACCACCTGCCACAACGTGAAGACCACCTGCCACAACGTTAAGACCACCTGCCACACTGTTAAGACCACCTGCCACAACGTTAAGACCACCTGCCACAACATTAAGACCACCTGCCACAACGTTAAGACCACCTGCCACAACGTTAAGACCATCTGCCACAACGTTAAGACCACCTGCCACAATGTTAAGACCACCTTTCAGAACATGTTGCTATGGTGGCTCATAGAAAGTGCAGCAGCTTCTCATGCTCCTAGTTTAAGCCTTATTTTAATTCCTATGAGGCCGTTTCAGGCGCTGGTTCTGTGCTGGATTTGTGGCTCAGGTACAGCTCAACGAGCTGATGGTCATCAGAGATAGTTCGGTTGAGTTCTGAAATCCACACTCGGCAGACAGCGGCTCCTGAGGATGGTGCAGTGAGGAGCAACGGTCAGGAGGAGGGGTTGCGTTGGCCCAGGCTAGAACTGATTCCCGCTCTGTTACTGGTCAGTGTCCGCTCACTGGATACAAAGTGGACTTGTTGTATCTGAGGATGAGTGTTTCTACAGAGATGAAGAACTGTGCTGTTCTCTGCCTAACGGAAACCTGTCTGAACAACAACATGCCGGACTCAGCCTCAACGGTCTTCAGTTATTCTGCGCGAATCGTGACCATCGATTGGAATGATCACCGGGGGTGGAGGGGGGGGGGGGGGGGAGAGACGATGACTGTGTGTTCGTGAAAGAAGGCGCTATGGAGAGCTGGACTTGGGAGCTGGGAGGGCTCTGTCCTGAGGAGCTGTCACTGTGTGTTGGACAGCATCTGCACCTGCATCACTGTGGCACGGCAGAGGGAGGATGCAACTGGGGAGCACCCCCCCCCCCCCCCCCACTATTACTCTGTTTGTGCCGGGGGACTGGATCTTTGGGATGAACCAGTCTTTAATGTATTTTGGGGTTTAAAAGCCACTGGGACATTATGTTTAGAAAATAAACGTCTCAGTTTCTCTGATACTCCCTCAACATATGGAATGACCACTGGTCTGGGTCTGGGTTCCTCCTTTTCACCTGTTGGCTGACTGGAGTCCTGTTTGGGTTTCTTCTCTTCTTTCAGGAAGGCCCAGTTAGGATATCCACATTGCTCTAGAGCCTGTCTTGTGTGGGATTTGTCCTTCTGCCTGGCTCCTGAGTTAGTGGGGACGCTGTCTGCTCTGTGGTACAGAGTCCTGATGACTCCTAACTTGTGCTCCAGAGAGCTGCTGCAACGTGAGATGTTGTGGACCCCCCAAGCTGCTGCAGCTAGCTGTTGCTAGCTGTGGGCCTCAGGCCTCATCTTGGACCCTATGTTTGCCTCCAGCTCACACGGCTCCTGACTTGGACCTCCCTCAGAAGTAGCAACTCACACTTTTTTTTTGTATTGAACGTTTTTTGAATAGCAACTCACACTATCTCCATAAATCACGGAAACATAAATTAAAGTTTACCATTTGTATTAAATCAAGGCAGGAGAAAATTACAGTTAACAGCGTTGGCCCTCTTTGATACAATTGACACGAGTTCCTGGACCGGAAGGGGCTGGATATCACATGGCATTACAAATACGTACATGGGGCCTAGGCTCCGCCTTCACTTCCGAGAGCACGTCTATCACTTGGATAAGAAGGGGCGGTCTAAGTGTGATCTCAATGAATCTTATGTGGTCTGACATGTCAGGAAAAAATGATACGGTGCACAAAGCCTTTCTACGTGATGCGGCAAGCCAGTAAAGAAATAATAAATAAATAAAACTCTATTCCTCGACAGATATTGAATCCCTGGGAGAATCTTTTTAGAGTTTCTGGCCCCATTTAACCCAGTCAGACCCAGGTCATAATTTAATTACAATCCGTCTCTGAGCAGATCAAAAAACCCAGGGTCAGTCTAGATAAAATACTAACAACTCCTCCTGGTTCGAGGGACCCAGAGGGTTTCCTTGAAAAACTCCCAGTTCAAGACCGCTGGAACTGCAAGCAATTAATGAAGTTTGTCTATGTGTTTGAATGTAACCTATCCCTATGTGTGCACGGAGGGCGCCTTCTGGCTATAGACGTGTGACCTGCCCAGCCCAGGTCAATTGCTCGTCTCAGCTCCACAGCACCAAACTGCTGTGCAACCTCCATGGCACACTTCTTCTTGTAGTGAGGCAACAGTTTTAACCATAATGCATCGTGCTGCCAAGTGGACCGACAGACAGAAGGACGGACAGATGGAAGGCGTGTTGTGGATTTTAGTTCTGACCTTTAAGCAGAATCAGAATCAGCTTTACTGTCATTGCACCAAAGCACAACAAAACTATATTTTCAGTTCAGCCTGTCCAAGTAAAACATAACCAAACAGACATGGGGGGTGGGTGTCTGAGGTCACGGCCTGTGGGAGGCGCTGACCCTTTCATTTAGATAGGAAAAGAGAAACACGGGGAGAAGGGGAGGTATCAAAAAATCATGTCTCGAATTGTGTCCTAGACGGGACACTGTGTGAAAGTTGCAAAAAAAACCTTCAGCACAGAAACAGCAACATACAGATGACATCATGATACGTACATGAGGAGGCCGACGAAGCAGCAGATCCTTTTGTCCTTGGACGGTATGACATGGCCCCTCCATGGATCGGACTTGTTGGTTCTCTATGACGTGTCTTTACCAGGGAGGAGACACATGGACCCAGCTGTCCACATCATAGAAACCTGTCCCATTAGACCAGACCACCTGTTTTATTTACTCCATGGGTGAGTTCTGATGGACCCAGTCTGATGCTGACCTATGCACAGCTACGCAGCCCCAAACATAACTAAATGGATGGTCTGTTTCTAAACCTTTTCATCAGAACCAGTAGAAACATTTTCAGCTCTTCTGTTGGATCATATCAACACGAGCCAGGCTTCAGTAACCATGACCTGGTCTCTGATTCTCTGGGTCTCCTTCCTTGGGAGGTTCTCCTTTTCCCTCCATCATTTTGGTGAAACACTTTTCTTGAACAGTAAGTTCACCTGCTGCCTGACAGATCTCGCCCACTAACAGGTAACCACAGTAACCAGACGATCAGCTCGTGGTTATATTGTTATGCTGACTGGTGTAAGTTACTGGATGATAACTACCGTGCATCTGTCCGAACAGAAGTGCTTGTGCAGAAAAGATTCCCAGAGAGCCTGATCCACCAGTTCTGCTGCAGGATGATCCAAGAATGAGGCGTGAGCCAGGATCTGGTTCTGGTTGTCCCATACGGTCACGGCCAGGTTGGCTTTCTCCCTGAAAAGAGCAGGGCAAACACCACAGGAGAAGAATTAAGATTGAAGTAAATAAAGAATTCTTCAAGATAGCAAGAAATGAAATGGAAACTCATTTCTGCCTGTGTCTCTGCCCTGATCTGTAGAATCATCAGAGACAACAGCAGGATCAGAAAAGTCCCCCGTCAGACCTTCTGGGCTAAAGTGTTCCATGTATGGGTCCACAGACCGGCATGTTTAGATAACCTCCTCAGAGGTCAGAGTTGGTCTTCTTTATCACATTTACAACCTTCTGTTGCATTGTAACTCTGTGATGTCTTTATTTTGGTGATTTAGTTTTAATATTTTTGACGTTATATTTGAGATAATTTCTGAACAGTCCTGATGCTGCTCAATAATCCAGGTAGAAAAATCCAAAAAAGTTCAATCTGGTCCTCTGGACATGCAAAAAAAAAACAAAAAAAAAAAACAAAGCAAAAAAATATAGAAACGTTTCGTCTCTCATCCTGAGGACTTCCTCAGTCTGAGGAGCTGTATTCAGCTCAGTCTCTTAAATAGCACCTTCTCAGAGTGGATCAACCAGTTTTGCTGCTGACAACCAGAACCAGCTGATCACATGCTCAAGAAGGACCATCAGCCTAACAATGGATCATTAGCACCTGATGGCTGTTTACT
>NC_056509.1:48829554-48831320 GCF_014905685.2 Nematolebias whitei
CAGAACCAGGACCAGAACCATCACTCTGCTGTCTGTGAGGTTGGTTCAGTTCTATCAACCTTTATTTCTACAGGTAAATCCCATTGAGCCTCGAGGACTCATTTACAAGAGAGACCTGATTTAACAAAGAAAGATGACAACAATGGACAACAGCAACAACAATAAACAGTTATTAAAAAGCATACTACAGTTTTTTTTTTTTTTTAACAAATAGGATGGCTAAAAGGAAAAGGTAACAATAACAACAACAAAAAAAACAAAAAAACAACAAAAAAAACAGCTAGATTCCAAGACAAATGTATAAAACTAAAAACAGGAACATGTCTGCATTGGTCCCTGCCAGGAGTCCAACAGATTCTTAAAGACACTTAGAGAGGTCAAAGGTCGAGAGCTTCTCTGCATGTCAGAACCAGAACTCTCGTTCTGCTCCCTGTGAGGTTCTGCAGCTCAGAAACCTTCCTGTCTTCCTGTCTTCCTGTCTCCTGCTCTTTGGTTTCCTGTTGAAGCAGCTGAGTATGGTTTGACATCATCAGGGGGTGTCTCAGGAGACCCCCCAGACAGACAACATGTGTTCATGGCAGCATGTGTCAGACACACGCTGATACTGGGCCAAGACCTGCTCTTTAAACATGTGTCCAATGTCCCCCCCAATGGGTCCAATGTTGGAAACCAAAACTTTTGCTTTCCTCTGCTTGAACTGTTTACTTTTTGTGAAAACATTGGGCGGCACGGTGGCACAACAGGTAGAGCTGCTGCCTCTCAGTGAGCAGGTCCCTGGTTCAAACCCCGGTCCAGGGGTCTTTCTGGGTGGAGTTTGCATGTTCTCTCCGTGCATGCGTGGGTTTTCTCCGGGTGCTCCAGTTTCCTCCCACAGTCCAAAAACATGCATGTTAGGCTGATGGTAACTCTAAATTGTCCCTAGGTGTGAGTGAGAGAGTGAATGGTTGTTTGTCTCGTTTGTCTCTATGTGTCCCTGTGATGGACTGGAGACCCGTCCAGGATGTCCCCCGCCCCTCACACAGTGATTGCTGGACATGGGCACCAGCGACCCCCGTGACCCAAAATGGAAGAAGTGGGTAAAGAAAATGGATGGATGGAAAACATTTGATGTTCTTCAGCATGAACTCGATGAACGGTCTGGTTCTTCCAGACTCAGTCATGGTACCTCAGCATCGCGGGACCACAGCATTAACCACTGGACTACAATGCAGCCCTAACTAATTCTCATTCACAGGTTTACAGCTGCTGACAGTTCCAGACACTAACAGCCCAAATGTCCACAGATTATTGATCAGATGTTCTCCTCACAGATTATTGATCAGATGTTCTCCTCACAGATTATTGATCATATGATCTCCTCACTGATTACTGATCAGATGTTCTCCTCACAGATTAATGATCAGATGATCTCCTCACAGATTATTGATCAGATGATCTCCTCACTGATTATTGATCAGATGTTCTCCTCACAGATTATTGATCAGATGTTCTTCTCACTGATTATTGATCATATGATCTCCTCACAGATTAATAATCAGATGATCTCCTCACAGATTAATGATCAGATGTTCTTCTCACTGATTATTGATCAGATGTTCTCACAGATTATTGATCATATGATCTCCTCACAGATTATTGATCAGATGTTCTCCTCACAGATTATTGATCATATGATCTCCTCACAGATTAATAATCAGATGATCTCCTCACAGATTAATGATCAGATGATCTCCTCACAGATTAATGATCAGATGTTCTCCTCACAG
>NC_056509.1:48831330-48835305 GCF_014905685.2 Nematolebias whitei
ATCAGATGATCTCCTCACAGATTAATGATCAGATGTTCTCCTCACAGATTATTGATCAGATGTTCTCCTCACAGATTAATGATCAGATGATCTCCTCACAGATTATTGATCAGATGTTCTCCTCCACAGATTATTGATCAGATGTTCTCCTCCACAGATTAATGGAGCTGTTGTTGGCTTTGTCAGCGTTACTGCTGACATTGATGTACGAACGCTTCAGAACAGCTTTGACCTCAGTGAATTTGAAGAGTTTTACAAAGTCCAACAACAGAAGAACCTTGGACCTGCAGCTCAGTCGGATCCAGAAGAACTTGAGGTGGACCAGAATCAGTTTTGTTTACAGAAGGTAACTAGGCTGGAGTGGATCCTCAGATTGGATCAGTTCTCAGAATATAATCCTTAAACTCCTTTAAGCCCTCCATGGTTCAGGTTCTCTAAGTGTCTCTGATCCAGAACTGGTTCTGTGTAGAACAACTAGGTGTTTTGTTGTTGTCCAGGTGGAGGTAACATCAACAGGAAGCTCCTCAGCAAACGCGTTCTGCATTCACCTCCTCAGTCTGAACAAGAAATATGAAACGAGGTCAGTTTCCTCCATGTAGCCACAGTGGGACTGTTTCCAGAGTAAATTTGTTGCACTTGAAGTGTCTGAGCATATTTTAGTATTTGTTTCATTATGAAGTCTCCATCAGCAGCAGCTCAGAGAGGTGTAGTCTTTAGCGTCAGGTCGGTGACTGTGGAGAGGGAACGCCTCTGAGTGTTCGGGTGAAACACTCCGTATGGTTCAAGTGGAAAACACCGCCCACCTCCTGTCGTTCTTCCCCGTGGAGACGAAGAGACTTGGCAGCTTTGGTGGCAGCATCAGTCAGCTCCCAGCTGTTCCTGAACGTGGAGGCGAGTGGCTTCCTGCTGAGAGCCAGCACGTTGTTAACGAGGGCTCAGAGCCACGGGGACCTGAAGCTGTGGGCAGATTGCTCCACCAGTTGTTCTTCCTGATCAACAGTGTTGGCACAAACTCAGACTCTCCTTTAACTTTCTTCTGTTCTTACAGATCAGCCGAGTGTTTGCCATATCTGTTCCAGCTCTTTCCTGTGAGTGTCAGCTAACGTTACTCATAAACTTTATCAAACTGATTTATTTTGACCACATCAGGAGGAAGTCAAAGCTCTTTGGCTCAAGTTTGACCTCAGTTTGAGGGCAGCCAGGTGGATTTCAGACAGTAATCTTTGATTAAGTTCTGGAGCCAATCCCATTTAAGATGGCCACTACAACTGCCTAAACTCAGTCAGTTTTACAGATATTGAGCTAACACTGGGTGTGCTAGTAGCTGAGTGAGTTAAAAGGTTTGCCCGAAACAGATACAACTTTATCTCTTTGTGTTTCCCAGGACCGGGTCTACTGCCTCCTCACCGTTCCCTCCAGCTGTCCCAGGTTCCCCCTGTGGCAGAACTTTGTTTGGGTCCCATCATGGTCCAGCAGCTCACTGCCCAGCAGTCTCTGTGTCCTCCACAGATCCAGCGTCAGGTGGGTCACCTGTTCAGAGCAGTTCTGTCTCTTTGAGGCTCGTGTGTTGAATATCAGATGGTTTAGTTGCAGCTTTAACATTGTTTTAGTGATTTTCAAATACGATCAAGGATGATTAAGTGTGCATGCTCTTCAGCAGAAAATGCTCTTAGTTTAACAAAGACTGTGAAGCTTCCTAATCCACATATCCTGATGCATGCTCAATAATCCAGGTAGAAAAATCTAAAAAGTTAAGTCAGGTCCTCTGGATGGGTTAAAAAAAATTATAGAAACGTTTTGTCTTTCACCCAAAAGACTTCTTCAGTCTGAGGAGCTGTACTAAGCTCAGTCTTATACGCCCCTTTTCCATTAGTGCCACTTCAGCATGGTTCCACTCGGTTCCACTAGTAATGGTTCGTGGAACCGGCCCCTTTTTCAGGACCCATTTCTCTGGGGCTCCAAGCGTACCATGCTGGCCTTGAAACATGACGTCAGAACACTGTCGCTCACTGATGGGTCAGGGGGCGGAGTCACTGGTTGTTTGAGAAACTTTCACAACACTCTGATCCGCCATTTGCTATAACTCGAACTTGAGGAGCGACTGGACCTATTTTAAAGATTTTAAAGCCAATAACAACAACACCGTGGTCTAACGCTGAAGTGCAGGCGTTTTTTGTGCTTGGTGGCCGACGACAAAATTCAGAGCGAGCTGATGGAGCTCCGCTGGTCACCAGAGAACTCTTTGAGCTGCCGACCTGCAGGAGCGGGCGAGGTCGGGGTCCAGAGCCTGAGCCACAGCAGACGGGCGGACTGGGACGGGTCTGGGACAGAGGGTGGAAACGATTGTTAAAAACATTTTATGTGTAAAAAAAATTGTTTTTTTTATCAGTGAAGATTAAAAAACATAAATGATGATGGCTTTATCATGAAATCCTGTTTTCACTTTAATGACTTTATTAAATAATCTGTTAACGTCTTCCTTAGGATTCCTTAGATAGAGAACTTTACTAATTGACTTTTATGTGAATGTTTCTGTAAAGTGCCCTGAGACAACTTGTTGTGATTTGGTGCTTTATAAATAAACTGAATTGAATTGGTTTCCTCCCACAGACCAAAAACATGCATGTTAGGCTGATTGGTAACTCTAAATTGTCCCTAGGTGTGAGAGAGAGAGTGAATGGTTGTTTGTCTCGTTTGTCTCTATGTGTCCCTGTGATGGACTGGAGACCCGTCCAGGGTGTCCCCCGCCCCTCGCACAGTGATTACTGGACATGGGCACCAGCGACCCCCGTGACCCAAAATGGAATAAGCGGGTAAAGATAATGGATGGATGAATTGAAATAATCTGTTAAAGTCAACTCAGCTGAAAAATCATAAAAAACACAAAATTATTGAATCTCAGGAAGATTTCCATCAAACGTGTTTAAAAAAGAGATACAGCCTTTAGTTCAACTTTATTCTAATCCACAGATGTACAAATCACAAAACAACATGTCCTGATGCTGCTCAATAATCCAGGTAGAAAAATCCAAAAAAGTTAAATCTGGTCCTCTGGACATTCAGAAAAACAAAACAAAGCAAATCAACAAAAAAATGTAGAAACATTTCGTCTTTCATCCGAGAGACTTCCTCAGTCTGAGGAGCTGTATTCAGCTCAGTCTCTTAAATAGCACCTTCTCAGAGTGGATCAACCAGTTTGCTGCTGACAACCAGAACCAGCTGATCACATGCTCAAGAAGGACCATCAGCCTAACAATGGATCATTAGCACCTGATGGCTGTTTACTACTCACAGAGGGCTGAGTGATACTAGCAATCACAGCATTGTAAGAGGGGGACAGTTGAACCCGGAGGCTCCACCCCTGTTTAATGATGGACGGTTTCTTTTCACAAAGATGGCCTCCTTTACTCCTCTCTCAAACCATCGTTCCTCTCCCACATCCTGGACAGAGAGGAACGATGTCTAGTGGTTCTACACTTAATGCTCCTCAACCTCCTTCCTGAGGGGAGCGGGACAAAAAGTGTGTGTGCTGGGTGAGTGTGGTCCTTCATGATGCAGGTGGTCCTCTTCCTGCATCTGGAGGTGTAGATGTCTGTGATGGTGGGGAGACTGACTCCAACATCTTCTGTGCAGCCTTCACCACTCTCTGCAAAGGCAGGTGGGAACTGTTGCCAGGGTAAGTGAGGCATTAAAGAATTTGGTCAGCGCCTCGCAGAGCTGATCGGCATAGTCTTTCAGCACCTTCCCCGGGAAGGAGAAAAAAAAAAAAAAAAGCTGTCTGTAGCGGTCTCGGGAGCTGCAGGAGGGGGTGTAGCCATCTCTGGGACTGCATGAGGGGACGTAGCCATCTCTGGGACTGCAGGAGGGGACATAGCCGTGTCAGGGGCTACAGCAGGGGGTGTAGCCGTGTCAGGGGCTGCAGGAGGTTGCGTAGCCATGTCAGGGGCTGCAGCAGGGGGCGTAGCCATGTCAGGG
>NC_056509.1:48835315-48841662 GCF_014905685.2 Nematolebias whitei
TCAGGGGCTGCAGCAGGGGGCGTAGCCATCTCAGGGGCTGCAGGAGGGGACGTAGCCATGTCAGGGGCTGCATTAGGGGGCATAGCCATGTCAGGGGCTGCAGTACGGGGCATAGCCATGTCAGGGGCTGCAGCAGGGGGCGTAGCCCTGTTAGGGGCTGCAGCAGGGGGCGTAGCCATCTCATGGACTGCAGTAGGGGGCTTAGCCATCTCATGGACTGCAGCAGGGGGCTTAGCCATCTCAGGGACTGCAGCAGGGGGGTTAGCCATCTCAGGGGCTGCAGCAGGGGACATAGCCATCTCAGGGGCTGCAGCAGGGGACGTTGAGTTGTCAATGGTCATTGAGGCTGTCGACTCTTCTGTGGACGTCAACCTGGGGACTTCTGCAGACCTTGAGACCTCCGTGGATGTGGAGACCACCTCAGGAGCTGCTTTGGTGGCTGTGAGACCGTCCGTGGTCGTTGAAGTGTCCGTAGTCGTCGAAGCGTCCATAGTTGCCGAAGTGTCCGTAGTCGTCGAAGCGTTTCCAGTCGTTGAAGCGTCCATGGTCGTCAAGTCCTCTGTGGATGTCAACATGGGGACCTCTGTGGATGCCGAGTCTTCTGTGGACATCATCCTGGGGACCTCTGCAGACGTCAAGTGTTCTGCGGACGTCAACCTGGGGACCTCTGTGGACATCGAGGCTGTAGCAGACTCTGGATTGGCTGCAGCAGACTCTGGACCAGCTGCAGCAGACTCTGGACCAGCTGCAGCAGACTCTGGAGACTCTGGACCAGCTGCAGCAGACCCTTCGTATGAGTAGTGGTGGATCAGGTGTGTCTGGTAGATTCAGTGGTTGCACAGGTGAGTTGGAGGTGGATTGAACAATGATTTGCTCTTTAGAAGACCTTATTTTATTGAGCATGTGGAAATACTCAGGGATCTGAATGAGTCCGGGTATAGGCAGTAATAGTCTCTCAGCGATGAAGTAAGTGGTGTACTGGTACTGTGGATCTAGGTTGTGTGCAGCAGAAGTGAACAGTCTTTGGAGTTGTGTGTTTAAAGTGACAAGGTCAGCGGGAGACTTATCAGTAGAGTTCACATACTCCCTGACCGACATGTTAATATGTTCTGGTGACGCAGCTTCAGGTGAGCCACAGCTCGCCTGCTTCTTTGGTGAGTGAGAGGTCGGGTGCCCCTCCTCTTGTGAAACTCCCCACTGCTCCTCTGGCTGTGTGTGGGACTGCTTGGGGAGCACCAAAGTTGTAGAGGAGGAGGAGCCCTTCTGGACCCTCTCGGTACCGCAGTAAACAGGTGGATCGTGACCGCTGGCATCAGAGTTTTCTGCGTGTTCGGTGGAACGATATAGGATCTGACGTCCTCTTCTACGATGATGGTGGCGAGATGAAGCATTTAGAGGAACAGTATGAGGAGCTGGTTGTTCCAGCGACTCGGGTGACGGACTGGACTCGCTGGGGCTTGGAGCGGGGGTGATAGGAGACAAGCGCGCAGTATGCGTCTCTCCTCAAAAACCTCCATAAGAATCTCCTTCATGCCAGGGGAGTCACATAGTCCGGGGAGGCAAAAAAACTCTTCCATCATATCCTCAGTAGCTGCCCATCTCAGTCTCAGATCGTGGGAGGAAGCCACTGTGTCCACATAATGTCGCGTTACTTTGTGGAGCTGCTGGAAGTCTGCTGTTGTCAGTGCCGCAAGGAACCCAGATGGGAGCGGTGGACACCAAGGTCCCTGATGGAATTGGTGGACACCAAGGTCCCTGATGGGAGTGGTGGACACCAAGATCCCTGATGGAATTGGTGGACACCAAGGTCCCTGATGGGAGAGGTGGACACCAAGATCCCTGATGGAATTGGTGGACACCAAGGCCCCTAATGGGAGCGGTGGACACCAAGGTGCCTGATTCAGCCTTTATTTATACAGGTTAATCCCAATGAGCCTATGAGCTTCAAAGAGGTGGACATCAAGGTCTTCTTCTACATTCTTGGCTTCCTTGGACTTTTAGCTGATTACACAAAATCCTGATGAAACTTTAATCTTTGAATATGACCCTAATTAATGTTCAGTCTGTTCATTTGAGCTTTTTTCACCAGAGAAATTAAGTGAAATCATGTCCTCAGTTGTTGCGTCAGTATTTAGACATTGTTTTTCATACGTCATCACATTTAGACAGTTGGGACTGTCTTTTTGTCCAATCCAATGATCCTGGCTCCTGTTTGTGCTCCTGCTTGAGGACTTCTCATCAACCCATGTCTACAATAGATCTAGGGTTAGAGATGAGTGAAATCAGCTCTGAGAGCGGCTTGTGCATTGATCGGCCTCATGTAGGTCTCTGCCTGCAGGTAAATAGTGTTGATGAAGCCGTGTTTGTCTTGCAGATGAGATTATTTGTTGACCTTTCAGTGGAGATGCTGCTGAATGATTCTTCTCCCAATAAAGTGATTTTACACCAGGTTAATTAAGGATCTCACTGAGATTCTGGAGAGAAGCAGAACTGAATTGATGCTTATTCCTGACTGTTCTCCCTCAAAAATAATCCAGGCTGTGGTTGAGCATTGTTCTGCAGATGTTTCTGTCTAATTATGTAAAGTAACACATGTGGTCTTGAGATGGACCCATGGAGTAGGGTCAGATATCAACCAGTAAGGAATTATTTCTCTGTGTGTCAACAAAAGGAGTGTTTCCTGTCCTCAAGGCAGAAGATCACTGCCATCCCATCTTCATCACCTTCATCACATTCATTCTTCTGAACAGAGATTTCTCTTACAGGAAGGTGGAGGTGAGACCAGCAGTTCCTTCAGACCGACCTGCTGTCTCTGATCTGGTGAAGAATCTGGACCTGAACCAGTCTATTTTACAGGACCTGGACTGTTTCTACAGGACCCGCAGTGACCAGGTCAGTTCACCCTCGTCCCAACTCGTCTCCATAAGGTTCAAACTGTGGTAAGGACCTTCAAGCTTTAATTTAAAGGTCCAAATCTGGTTTTTAGTTAAGTTCAAAGGTCAGGAACAACTTGGGGTTCAAAGTGTACAACACAGAACCCAAACAAAAAGTTCTGTTCATCTACACTTGTTTGGTTGTGAACCCTGATTGCTGCTGATCTGTTTCATGTTGCTGCTGATCTGTTTCATGTTGCTGCTGATCTGTTTCATGTTGCTGCTGATCTGTTTCATGTTGATGTGTTCATGTGTGCTCATCAGCTCACACAGACTCATGTTCGTGCTGCTGTTCAACGTATTGTTTTTATGCTGTTAGTGCTTAGTGTATGTTTAGTTCATGTTTATCTTAGTCCATATCCATCCATCCATCCATCATCCATCCATCCATCCATCATCCATCCATTATCTTTTACCCGCTTATTCCATTTTGGGTCACGGGGGTCGCTGGTGCCCATGTCCAGCAGTCACTGTGCGAGGGGCGGGGGACACCCTGGACGGGACTCCAGTCCATCACAGGGACACTTACGGACATTTTAGCATTACCAATCAGTCTAACATGCATGTTTTTGGTCTGTGGAAGGAAACCGGAGTACACGGAGAGAACATGCAAACTCCACCCAGGAAGGTCCCGGGCCGGGCTTTTTTTCATTCAATCTTTATTTATCCAGATTAGTCTCATTGAGTCACGAGGACTCGTTTTCAAGAGAGACCTGTTTTAGACGGACAACATATAAAGTACAGACAACAATAATACGAAACATTTTTTTAATTGAATAAAAGAAGTTATAAACAGTCAAATCAAGATGCTGCATACTATAAAATAAGATAAAATACTAAAATTGTAACCATCAACCTTCTCACTGAAGTAAAATTTATTTCAGTATGAACTTATGAGATTTACAAATCATTACATTCTGTTTTATCAGGGTTATGATGAGCGAAGTGCTCTGTTAGTAAAATATGGAACAAGATGTGTAATAGCACGGTGGTGCAACTGGTAGAGCTGCTGCCTCTCAGCGAGCAGGTCCCTGGTTCAAACCCCGGTCCAGGGGCCTTTCTGGGTGGAGTTTACATGTTCTCTCCGTGCATGCGTGGGTTTTCTCCGGGTACTCCGGTTTCCTCCCACAGACCAAAAACATGCATGTTAGACTGATTGGTAACTCTAAATTGTCCCTAGGTGTGAGTGAGAGAGTGAATGGTTGTTTGTCTCGTTTGTCTCTATGTGTCCCTGTGATGGACTGGAGACATGTCCAGGGTGTCCCCCGCCCCTCGCACAGTGATTGCTGGACATGGGCACCAGCGACCCCCGTGACCCAAAATGGAATAAGCGGGTAAAGATAATGGATGGATGGATGGATGGATGGATGGATGGATGGATGGATGGAAGATGTGTAATGTCAGATGGAAAGCTCTGTTAGAAGTTGAATTCTTTATTTAACTCTATGTAACTCTGTGGCCCCTCTGTCTTCATGTCTGGAGGACATCAAAGCCTGGATGGCTGTGAACTTCTTAAAGTTCAATGAGGGAAAGACTGAGGTGATGGTCTTTGGAAGCTCCACTGAGACTCCCAGTGCAGATGTTGGTTCCTTGGTCCAGTACATCAGGCCAGCTGTTACAAACCTGGGGGTCAGTTCCATCTGAGGCAGCTGAAGTGAAGCTGATTCTTTCTCAGCAGCGTTTCAAACAGTAGTTCAGGTCTTTGTGACCTCTCAGCTGGACGACTGTAACTCTCTACAGGAACCAGTGACTCGTGTGTCTCTCAGTGTCAGAGGGTCCAGAACGCTGCTGCACAGCTTTTAACTGACACATGAAGGTTTGACCACATCTCTCCTGTTTTATCCTCCCTGCTCTGGCTGAACCTTCCAGGATTCATTTTAAATTATTTTATTTGTTTTTAAAGCTCTTAATGGGCTGGCCCCGCCCTATCTGTCCGAGCAGCTGCATCACCTCTGGATCCCTCAGGTCATGTGACCAGCTGCTCCTGAGTGTGAGCTCAGAGGAGACCGTGCTGCTGCAGCTCCTAAACTGTGGAACGACCTTCAGTGAACATCAGACTCTTCCCCGTCTGTTTTTATAAACCCTTCTTAAAACCATCTCTTCTCCATGACCTCTGACCTCTGACCCCATCTGACATGTTGACCTGTAATTATTTTAATCAGTTTTATTATCTGACTGTATGATTGTTGTACTGTGTGTACAGCACTTTGGTCCTGTGGGTGTTTAAAGTCTATCAATAAAGCTGATGTGGGATTTGACAGGAACATGATCAGAACCCTAGCTGCAGAACTTTGGATCCACTGAAGACTTTAAAGAGGTTCTGGACACCCAGATAATAAAGAACCACAGTCCAGTTTAGAAGCATCATTAGAGACAAGATGTTTGTCCTCTTAGTGACATGGTTCAGGTCCTGGAACCAGACAGAATATGTGGGAACCAGTGAGTTTCTCAAGGTTTTTCTTCAACACGTGTCGTTTGAGCAAAAAGAGACGAGTTCAGAGACAAGAACGATCTGTCTTTTCTCTTTGTTCAAAATGTCTTCATGACGGACTGAGACTGCAGGACCAGGTGAAGGTCAGGCTGTCCTGTCTGACAGACACCCAGCTGTCCTCGATGCCACTGCCACTACTACTGTCCCTACTGCTGTCCCTACTACTGTCCCTACTGTTGTCCCCACTATTGTCCCTACTGCCGTCCCTGCCTCTGGTCACAGCTCAGCTGATGGAGGTTGTCCTGTTTGTCAGGGATCGGTGCCGCTGCAGGCCTTCATCACTCAAGTTGACGGTGAGGTCGTTGGGATCATCATCATCAGAGATGAGCAGGTAAGTGTTTCCACCTGTCCATACGGGCTCAGACCAGCTCAGAGGAACTTTGGTTGTAGATCGTTCAGCAGGTGCAGCGTCTCATCCAGACGCTAACCTACAGGAAGCAGTTGCATCATGGGACAGTTTGTCTTTGTCTGTTTGTCAGGATGTCGAGTACCTTCGTGCTCGCTTCAACTTGGAGAACTTCATCTACTTCAGCCACCATCGGTACGATGAGCACGCTCACGTTCTCCACCATGTCCTCAAATGCTGCTTCCAGAACCTCGCCACACACCTGTTCAAGGAGGTCCTGAGGCTGGCCCACAAAACCTGCCTGTACCACAGAGTCTACCTGCCCCGGTACCAACAGGTGAGTGCAGAGGGGCCTGGTCAGGAGGTCAGCTCATGCGCTCTCAGCTCACACCGTTTCCTTTTACCACACCCACAGACGACTCACTTCCTGTCAGAGTGCCCAGACAAATACGATTTCTGAACACGAGGTTCACTGAAGGAGCTAAAACTAGCATAGCAGAAGCTAAAACTAGCATAGCAGGAGCTAAAACTTTCATAGCAGGAGCTAAAACTAGCATAGCAGGAGCTAAAACTTTCA
>NC_056509.1:48841672-48849019 GCF_014905685.2 Nematolebias whitei
TAGCAGGAGCTAAAACTAGCATAGCAGGAGCTAAAACTTTCATAGCAGGAGCTAAAACTTTCATAGCAGGAGCTAAAACTTTGGTCTGAGCAAAAAAACTCCAGGTAACTCCATAACTACACATAACTCCACATAAACTCCACCCAGAGAGGTCAGGAGGCAAACCTGTGACCTTCTTGCTGTGAGGTAACCGCTCCAAACAATGCACCACTAGGCCACCTCTAACCAGGTCTTATGTTTTTCAATCAACTCAAGCTAAAGTCAGAAAACAGATGCTAACACGAGCTAAAAACACCAGGAGTTAGCCTGAGTCAGGTTTCTGTGCTGGGGGGTCGAAGCAGCTCTGCCTCACCTCCTCCTCCTGCAGCAGCAGACTGGGAGGTGAAGCTGTGAATAATTACATGCTGAGGAGTAATCACCTCCTGCAGGGCCTCATTAGCACAGTTTGACCTTTGGAGCATCCAGAAGCTGTTGAACCTCCTTCTCTGCCCTCAGACCTCCTGCGTCCACCCTCTGGACTCCGTCCTGGACTGCGCAGTCCCTGTTGGACCCCGGCAGCAGATCATCTACCCGCTGGAGGAGCTTGGCATCAACGGCCCATCCCGGCAGCTCACAGAGGACCAGGTGGGCCCAGAGACTCCTGCCAGACAAATGGAGATTAATTTTAGAGAGGAGACACCAGCAGGGGCGCTGTTGGTAGGAGACGCCGCAGCTCAGGAGCTGACTCGAACGACAAATTAACCACCATTATTCATTAGTTATTGATTAGTTCAAACTGTTTCTCTTAAACTTTCCTGTCTTAAAGACTGGGACACTAAACTAGACAGAGGTCAGAGTCTGTTTTGCTGAGTTTAGGACAAATGAAGGGGTCAGAAACATGAAGACCTTCTCTCCTCTCAGGACCCGTTTGCTCTCAGCCTCATTAGCAGGAAGTTAACCATGGAGCCAAAGGTCACCGTTAACAGCAGGATTGTGGTGGTGGGGGCTTCAGACACTGCTTTGTCCTTCCTCGAGGTGCTCTGTTTGTGGTGAGTCCCTTCTGCAATCCAAATCAAATATTATAACTGAACTTAAACATGTTCAGCGGTGTTTGTGTTCTTGTTACGGCTGTTGCTGTGTGTGTTCTCAGAAACAGAGCTTCTCACCTGCTCCGCCTCCTCATCTCCTATCCTGAGTGGCAGGAGCTCATCTTGTTTCAGCCTGAAGTCCAAGATGAGCTCCTTTGTCATCCTGATGTAGGACAGGTTGTGGTCTGTACACCATCCTGTCAGTCTGCTGACCTCATCCCTGTAGGTGGTCCTGTAGGTGGTCCTGTAGGTGGTCTTGTAGGTGGTCCTGTAGGTGGTCCTGTAGGTGGTCTTGTTGGTGGTCCTGTAGGTGATCCTGTAGGTGGTCCTGTAGGTGGCCTTGTAAGTGGTCCTGTAGGTGGTCTTGTAGGTGGTCCTGTAGGTGGTCTTGTTGGTGGTCCTGTAGGTGGTCCTGTAGGTGGTCTTGTAGGTGGTCCTGTAGGTGGTCTTGTTGGTGGTCCTGTAGGTGGTCTTGTTGCTGTTTGAGATGAGACCCACAACAGTGGTGTCATCAGCCAACTTTATGATTTTACTTGTTGGGTGTGCTGTCTCAGGTATAGAGGGAATAAAGGACAGGGCTAAGCTCACACCCCTGTGGTGCTCCTATGCTTAGTAACAGGCCTGGCGATAAAATGTTTGACCCATAGACTCAGGTGGTCTTCAAAATCCAGCTCCTTTCTGATTAGTATGCTGGGATCAACTGGGTTAAAAGCAGAGTCGCCTCACATATGCCCCTGTTCTGCTCCAGATGAGCCCCATGAAATGTGGAGGGTGACGTTTAAGGCATCCTCTGTTTGCTCTGTAGGTGTGCTGACACTCATTCAAGGCAGGAGAGAGTTTTTTCTATGTGGTCCAGAACAAGTCCCTGAAAACACTTGGAGATAATATCCTAATGCTGCTCAACAATCCAGGTAGAAAAATCGAAAAAAGTTAAATCTGGTCTTCTGGACGGGTTCAAAAAACAAACCAAAAAAAAAAAAAGTAGAAACGTTTCGTCTCTCATCCAAAGGACTTCCTCAGTCTGACGTGCTGTTTTCAGCTCAGTCTCTTAAATAGCACCTTCTTAGAGTGGATCAACCAGTTTTGCTGCTGACAACCAAAACCAGCTGATCACATGCTCAAGAAGGACCATCAGCCTAACAATGGATCATTAGCACCTGATGGCTGTTTACTATTCACAGAGGGCTGAGTGATACTAGCAATCACAGCATCATTAGTGGCTGTGGTGGCAGCAAAACAACGTGGAGCGACACTTCACCAGCTAACACGTTAAATTCAATGCTAACCACCCCCTGGTGTCTCACAACAGACAGAAGAAGATCAGAGTTAGAGACCACTTTGAACAAGCGGAGACAAATTTCATGAGACATTTTCAGATGAGGTCTTGAAAAAAGCAGTGATGAAATATATGAAAAATAATTTCTTTAAAAAGAGTAAATGATGTGATGATTAGTTAAAATGATTTTATATGTACAAACCGGATTCCAAAGAAGTTGGGCCACTAAACAAATAGTGAATAAAACCTGAATGCAATGATGTGGAGGTGCCAACATCTAATATTTTATTCAGAATAGAACACAAGTCACAGATCAAAAGTTTAAACTGAGAGAATGTATCATTTTAAGGGGAAAATCTGTTGTTTCCAAATTTCATGGCGTCAACAAATCCCAAAAAAGTTGGGACAAGTCCATTTTTCCCACTGTGTGGCATCCCCCCTTCTTCTTCCAACACTCAACAGACGTCTGGGGACAGAGGAGACCAGTTTCTCCAGTTTAGAAATAGGAATGCTCTCCCATTCATGTCTAATACAGGCCTCTAACTGTTCAATCGTCTTGGGCCTTCTTTGTGGCACCTTCCTCTTTATGATGCACCAAATGTTCTCTATAGGTGAAAGATCTGGACTGCAGGCTGGCCATTTCAGTACCCGGATCCTTCTCCTACGTAGCCATGATGTTGTGATTGCTGCAGAATGTGGTCTGGCATTATGGTGTTGAAAAATGCAGGGTCTTCCCTGAAAGAGATGACGTCTAGATGGGAGCATATGTTGTTCTAGAACCTGAACATAGTTCTCTGCATTAATGGTGCCTTTCCAGACATGCAAGCTGCCCATGCCACAAGCGCTCATGCAACCCCATACCATCAGTGATGCAGGCTTCTGAACGGAGCGTTGATAACAACTTGGGCTATCCTTGTCCTCTCTGGTCCGGATGACGTGGCGTCCCAGTGTTCCATAAAGAACTTCAAATCGTGACTCATCTGACCACAGAACAGTCTTCCATTTTGCCACACTCCATTTTAAATGACCCCTGGCCCAGTGCAAACGGCTGAGCTTGTGGAGCTTGCTTAGAAATGGCTTCCTCTTTGCACTGTAGAGTTTCAGCTGGCAACGGCGGATGGCACGGTGGATTGTGTTCACTGACAATGCTTTCTGGAAGTATTCCTGAGCCCATTCTGTTATTTCCTTGACAGTGGCATTCCTGTTTGAGGTGCAGTGACGTTTAAGGGCCCGGAGATCACGAGCATCCAGTAGAGTTTTACGGCCTTGACCCTTACGCACAGCGATTGTTCCAGATTCTCTGAATCTTTTGATGATGTTATGCACGGTTGATGATGATAACTTAAAAGTCTTTGCTATTTTATGCTGGGTAACACCATTCTGGTATTGTTGCACTATCTTTCTGTGCAACAATGGTGGAATTGGTGATCCTCTTACCATCTTGGCTTCTGAGAGACACTGACACTCTGAGAAGCTCTTTTTATACCCAATCAGGTTGTCAGTTGACCTAATTAGTGTTAATTGGTCTTCCAGCTGTTCGTTATATGCTCAATTTCCTTTTTCCAGCCACTTATTGCTACTTGTCCCAAGTTTGCTGGGATTTGTTGACACTGTGAAATTTTGAATCAACATATTTGTCCTTTAAAATGTTACATTTACTCAGATTAAACTTTTGATCTGTCATCTATGTTATATTACGAATAAAATATTGACATTTGCCATCTCCACATCATTGCATTCAGTTTTTATTCACAATTTGTTTAGTGTCCAAACTTTTTTGGAATCCAGTTTGTGCAGCACTTTGTTGCAGCTGTGGTTATTTTAAAGGGCCTGATAAATAAAGTATTATTTTCTTCTTATTATTAATAATAATAAGAAGAATAAAATGCTGCAGATGTGAGGATCATTACTAATGTCACATGATTCATTTAAAAATGCCAGTTAGTTTTTTATATTACTGATCATTTGTATCTACAAGTTGGAGTTCTTCTGAAGTGTTATAAATAAAACGGAGCAAACAGAGCTTCACTGGAAGGTTTCACTCTTAATAGGTTATTAAAAATGTTACAGAAGTTGTTAATAGTAAAAGGCAAATTTTGAATGAATGTTACAAATATGTTCATTATTCCTACAAAACAGTTAAAATATTTATAAAATACACTGGACTTCAAATGTTACTGACTGAGATTAAGATAAAAGAAATGGTAGTTTATGTTTAAATATCAGTTTTCTGCTGTAGTAAATCATCCACACCTGCCTCCACCCTCATCTGCTCCAGCCTGGGCCCCTGAGCAAGGCACTCAACCCCCAACATCTGCTCCCAAAACAGGTCTCTCTTGAAATGAGTTCTCGTGGCTCAGTGAGACGACCCGGATAAATAATGGGTCAATGGAAAAAAACTCCATTATGTCCCCTTTGTTTGGGACTGGAACCAGTCTCACTGCTTTTGGGTGAAGGCAGGGGACACCCAGGACATGTCTCCAGTCTGTCCCAGAGACACCCAGGACAAATCTCCAGTCCGTCCCAGAGACACCCAGGACATGTCTCCAGTCTGTCCCAGAGACACCCAGGACAAATCTCCAGTCCGTCCCAGAGACACCCAGGACATGTCTCCAGTCCGTCCCAGAGACACCCAGGACAGGTCTCCAGTCCATCCCAGAGACACCCAGGACAAATCTCCAGTCCGTCCCAGAGACACCCAGGACAAGTCTCCAGTCCATCCCAGAGACACCCAGGACAAGTCTCCAGTCCGCCCCAGAGACACCCAGGACAAATCTCCAGTCCATCCCAGAGACACCCAGGACAAGTCTCCAGTCCGTCCCAGAGACAGACAAAGAGACAAACAACCACCCACACTCCTGGTCACAGCTCGGAACAATGTAGTTGCAGAGAAGAACCAAACAAAGATTCAAACTGAGGACTCAAGTTCTTGATGGAGAGTTCTAATTACTGATTATCAGTAATAATTGATCATATTTATCATGCAAACTCCTTACTGATAATCACTGTGGGGAGTTTTTAATAATACAGGTCAGATGTGACCAGGCAGTCATATATTCACATGTATGTAAGTATATCGTTGTTAATACTATAATTAAAGGTCAGCCGTGCACATTTGTATCAAACAAGTAGCTCTTCGTGTCTCGGTCCCACTGAAGTAGCTCTCAGTCTCAAAACGGTTCGGGAGCCCTGGTCTAGACTAAAATATCTGCAGGACCAGTTGAACTTCCACCTTATTTCTTAAGGCTGGCCGCTCATATCATCACAGTACCGGTGTCCCACATCTTTAACCGTCCATGAGACAAAACTCATTCCAGACACTTGGAAAGAGCCTTTTTGTTCATTCAACCTTTATTTCTACAGGTGAGTCTCACTGAGCCTCCGGGACTCATTTACAGAGACACCTGGTTTAACAAAGACAGACAACAGTGGACAGTTATAAAAAGGCACACAGAGTTTTTAATTATTTTTTACAAATTAAAATAAGATGCAAGAAAGTAACAAAAACAGCTAGATTCTAATGTGAATGTAGAAACTAAAAACAGGAACATGTCAGCATTGGTCCCTGCCAGGAGTCCAACAGATTCTTAAAGACACTTAGAGAGGTCAAAGGTCGAGAGCTTCAGATCTTTTTACAAGATATTCCAGGAAACAGGAGCGGAGTAGGAGAAGGTCCTTTTGTCTAGTTCAGTCCTCACTGAGGGAACACTGCAGGTAATGATGTCCTGAGAGCGCACGCTGTAGCTGCACTCACACAGAGACATGTAGGAGGAGATGTATGAAGGCAGCAGACCAGGAAGTGATTTAAAGATGAAAATGTACCAGTGGGAGAGTCTGTGTGAAGTTAATGGTGACCAGTTAACCAGTGGATACTGGGTGCAGTGGTGGGTACGGTAGTTACAGCCAGTTATGAATCTTAGTGCACCATGATAGACAGCATCCAACATCTGCAGCATCCAACATCTGCAACATCCAACATCTGCAGCATCCAACATCTGCAGCATCCAACATCTGCAGGTTCTTGTAGGAGCGCTCATGTAGATGATGTCACCGGGATCGATGGAGGGAGGGACATGTTGCTGTTTTTAGTATTTTATATTGGCACCGTTTTATAATGTAGCGGTTTTAGTTTTTATTTAATTTCTTCTATTTATTTTTCTCTTTCTCTGTTTTGAACATGGTTGTGTTTTGTTGTGTGGACGTCGTCGTTCTTTGTGAAATCAGCTCTTTGAGTCCTCGAGGCTCAGTGAGTGGATGAATCTATACTGTCACTGCTGGGTCAGGGTTCTGGTTCTGCTTCTCTCTCCTCACAGCCCTCACCTGAAGTTCACCAACCTGGTTCTGGTTTCGACCCGTGGTCTCGTCAGTCCTTGCGATCCAGAAGACAGCTTCTTGTCCACGAGGTGAAACAAATGTTCCCACAGATATCTGGTTCTGTACAGTCCAGTTCTTTGTCCAGAACCTCCTGTGTTCTGAACCTGCAGCCACGCCTACAGCACCAGAGACCTGGCCCAGATTCCTCTGCTCCTCTGCGTCACGGTTCTGACCGGCAAGATGGTCCAAATCAGACGCCAGTCCAAATACATCGTGCTGTCCGGTGGTGAGAAGGTTCTGTACGACCGTCTCATCCTCTGCACGGGCCTTCAGTACCGGGTGAGACAGAACAAAAACTGCTGGTTCTGGACCACGCCAACTGGGTCCAAAGTGTAGAAATGATTTGTTTGAGGTCTGAATGCACCAGAACTGGGTCAGATCCATGTTTTTATTCCTTCTTTATAAGAACCAAATGGTTCTGGTGTCATGGATCAGAACGCCTGAGGCTCATCTAAAGGTCCACTTTGAAACTGGGTCAAAGTTCTGATCAGTCTGCAGAGGGCACATTTAGTTCTTGTTGGAGGTTCTGGTTCTGGGGTCAGAACATTTTCACAGGATGGGACTCTGTCTGACCTTGAACACTCTGTTGAGTGTCCACATGTCTCTGCTGACTGTCCATGTGTCCCTGTT